>NC_066845.1:5534105-5848657 GCF_001640805.2 Lates calcarifer | reverse complement strand
ATGGGCAAAAGCGCAGCTTCACCGAAGCTCCCTGAACAATCTGCACTGACTTCTGTGCAACGCCCCCAAATGAAAACTCTGCACAAGAAACCACAGAGACCACACAAATCCCATGATAACACATCATCACAAAAGGTCAAGGAGATGATCCCGGAAATGATGTACAACTATTAATACACAAACCCTGCAGTCGCAGCACGGACACCGAAAATACCGTGGATGCCACTGAGACCGTAAGAAGTATAATTGAGCCTTAAGGGTGCGTAAAGTGTGGGTTAAATATATTGAATATGGGCATTTTTTTGAGGTGGGACACACATACTCAGCAGTGTGTGAACACGCAGAAAAGAATGCAAGTGTGGATATTGGAACATGGCTTATTTCATAAGACTGAAGTGCCAAAACTTTACAGGTCACCCCCGCATATCCTATGGCTCACTTTTTCGCCTCATCTTGGACTTTACAATCATTGGACTGCTTCTTTGTTAAGCCCTGAGGGAAACAGACCAGGCTGAAATGCAGCCTTGTTTATTTACCATAATAAAATAAAATCTCCTAACCTAATAAAATCTGGTGTAATTGAAATATTTTTCTTTCCTTTTTTTCCTTTTGAGGGAGAATAAGTGTTACCTTCTACCTTCTGGTGCTTTTTAGGCTCAACTCTTAGTTAGGGTTTATCACCATCTCCTACAGGCCTTATCTCCTGATTCCACAGCCAACAGCACAACAACATATAATTGGATCAGTTAATCAATGTAGAACACAAGTTATCTTACTCTGGATGACAATGAGTTGTAAAAATAAATAAATAAATAAAAACAATTAAAAACAGGGCAGAGAGAAACATACAAATGCAGAGGAGGAGCACTGGATCAACAAACCAGAGACAAGAATATGGAAGTAGCAACCAGCGAGGTGGAAATGTGGAGAAAGTGGGACTAGAAATGTAGAAAATATAGCAGGAGTAATCCTGTTGGGATGAAGAGTGCAGTGTTTTCTGGTCTCTCTGCTTTGATAAAAACCATTCTGAACTAAGCTCCATTATAATGTACTCAGTGTACTGATACCAAGCTCTGACTGTCCCGCAAGTGTGGTGCTGTGTGGGTTGGGGGGACACTGTGTACATACTTGTAGAATCACAGACACAGGAAGACATTTCAATCCTTTACTGAGAAAATAACCAACATTGGAGAAGTTGGCTGTCTAAAACCCTACACTGTTTTGAGCCAATGTATGTTAAGATTGTTTTAATGTTGTTTTCCACTATATAGACACTGACTTGTCACTTGTTCTTTTGCACTGAACATTATTTGTTGCATATTTTTTTATGAAAACTGCTTTGAGTGGAAAGCTGAAAAATAAAACTCAAGATTTGTACCTTAATATGTAATGTCATTTTCTTTGTTAGAATTGATTTGATAAAATTGGTTTGGAAAAAAGAAATATCGTTCAGGAACCAGTATTGAAGTCAAAGTATCTGTGTCGGTACCGATATCGAAAAATTTTGAACGATACCCAGCCCTAGCAAAGGCAACAAACAAAAGAAGGAAAGCCAATATTTAATTTCAAATGAATAAGACAATAAGTATGCATGTATGTGTGTGTATACTTTTGGACCTTGTATGAGCCCGAGTGCATGTGTGTGCAAGCAGTAAGGGAGTGCTTGTAGCCATCATGAGAGCTCAATCATTGAGAGAAAGAGAGAAGTTAATGAGAGAGACCTCGAGCTGGGTCAGAGATGAGGAAACTGCATTTAGCTCTGTGTCAAGGTCTCCAGCAGGAAACATAATATTCCTCCTCTCCTGAAAATAAAAGGTCCTTAACAAAAGCAAAAAGATGTTGTCATTTTCTTTGGCAGAAAGGCAGGCTTCTCTGCCTCTGTCAATTAACTTGTCCAAATGGCTATTTATTTCAAATAGCTCTCTATGCAAAGATCCCTAGGAGTCAAACAAACCTCAATAAATCAAAGCCATGTGGGCAAAAAGGTTCAGACAATAATTGCTGGTATTAAAGCAACACATGAAATTCAACAATGTGCTTAGGTAAAAACTTAGACAAAGTAGCAGGATGGAAGCCGTCTGCATGTTGAGAAGTGGAAAATAATGTTCCTCCAAGCACTGCCAGACAGAAAATAAAGAAAGGCATAAAGAGCGGAAGACATTACTGCACTATGTTTGTCTCATTCTTTGGGAAATACTTCCATGAATGGGCTTGAAAGGTATTTTCTGGGCTTAGGGCTGTGTTTACAATAGTATATAAACTGTAAGCCTACAAACTGATAATACAATAATTCCTTCTCCAGAATTCTGGCAGAAACCATTCGCTGTTCAGACTGGAATAGTTAACATGTTATTTTTCATGCTGCCAGTACTTCAGGGGCTAAGTTGGAGACCAACTATTTTATGAAACCATGCTGGCACTAAAAGACATTCGGCCAGACATTCCTCTCAGCTCTGTTCTGGTTGGCATTTTGCAAGTTTGAAGTTAGGATTTTCCCATAATTATAACAGTGGCACTCGATTTATTCAGTGCCAAGCGAGTCTGCCCGCTGCTTTCTCATGCTTGACCATACCTCCAGTACACAGTAAGTCTCCCTGAAGGCCAGCTGTAAACTAGTGTTTACATCTCTCTTATACAAGACTTTATGAAACAAACAGGGACACTAAGTGCATCAGAATGATTAAAATGAATTGCCAGTCCAATTGTCAAGCAGCTTTCTGCTGCTGCAATTGTCACACAGCAGGAAACTTTTTCCAGCATTTTCCTACTGCTGGAACTGCCTGTAGTTTCAGAGAAAGAAGCAAAAGAGACTGATCAAACTGAACATGAATGAAAGATTTGATAAAGTATTCATTGGCTACTGAGCTTAACGAATCCAGGTATTTTACCAACATGGAGTCAGATACAAAATGCCAAACAGAACCTATCCGACACTTTTAGAACTTGAGACCAAAAATGATGTGACTGACTGCAAGTGGCCAGGTGTAGGGAGGTGAGAAAGCAGGCTGGATTTGAACTTCTCTTCCAAGCTCTGTCTATTCATTCTTCACACAACCACTTCAGTCATTTTTCATGCGTACAACTACAGCAAGTGCAACACCATCAATGCCTCTGAGGGGAGACTGTCCAAAAGTGTGCACTGCTGTCCTCATTTGTACGATTCTTTGCACCTCGCTCACCTGTGTGATGAGAAGCTTTTTGTCTCACCTGCAAGCACTGCGGTATAGGACAGGTATGAACAAGTTTGTTTTGATGTGGTTCGGAGTGTGCCTTGTATGAAGTTGTCTGTTTCAAGGTGAGCCTGCATTTTAGAGTGCTTATATACTTGCTTTTAAGTGCATGTTTGCATGATCACTAGCACATGTATCCTGCATACCCACAGAGATGTTATATGTTGATGTTAAATTATGTTGACACTGTGCAAAATCAAAATTCCTCCAGGAGGATATTCTGTTGTGTGCCAGGGATGATTCGGTTCTGATCTGCTCCCTAGTGGCAAAATACTTTAATCCCCCTGGTAACACAGGATGTTCACAGGAAAGCATGAGAATAATGCTGCTTGTATTGCAGCTCCTTATCTTCACGAGGACACTGTTAAAAAGTAAGTACATAAGGTCTCTAAGCTGACCAAATCTTTCTTTTGTCCATAACTTATACAAGGAGAAATTCACTACAGCAGGCACACTGCACTAATCCTACAAACATGAAAAAACATCTGCTGAAGACTACAATATAAGTATGGATTTTATATGTTGTTCAAGACATCACAACAAAACAAGGCATATTAAAGAAGCCTCAGCCCCAAGAAATAACATCAATAGCAGAGCATTTGGCTTAAATGACCTCATCCACCACAGATGTACAAAACATAATTCCACAATGATTTCTCCAAGCTTGGCAGGATGTAAACCTAATCAACAATATTAGAACAATCAGGCTGATCTTTGAAATGACATTTTCACTTTCTGCACAATGTGCCCCTAGCAATGAAAGCGTGAAATAAATGTGTTTTTGATGTGATAGTTTAAAGAGCTAAGAGGACTAAAGTTCAAGAGGCCACCCCGCCACCACCACCACCACCCCCCACACAGCATGAAACGCACATTAGAAGTAGACTGTGGCTTCATCAATACGGTTTGTCCCTTCTGGAGAAGAACGAGAGCCAAAGCTATCTGGCATCACACGACAGTTGGCAGCCGAACAGATGAAGAGGGCTTTCTGAAAATTTCAAAGAATTATTCAATGCGACAATTTATTTGTTTATGCTTGCTCTATAATCATCTGATGGGGGCCAGAGAAGCCCACGTTATTAAAGAGATTTTACGCAGCCATCACAGGTTTGGCACGATAAAGAAGATTCAGAGCGCTCACATGCATTTTGCATTAAAGACTTCAATACGATTTAGCAGGTCATTGTCTGGTAAAATGCCATTTCAAGAAAACTAAATGTTGACAGGAGCTATACAACGTGAACTGATGAATGTTTGGCCAAAAACCAAATATGACTGATGAAAAGGTTCACTATTGTTGCTCAGACCCTCTCAGAGAGAGTGAAAGTAAAAACACAGTAAAACACAAGACTTTCACTGACACACCACAGCTCATTTGGGCCGATTAGATTTGCCAAAACGTAATCAATTTAAATTTTACAAATGACACAAAAAAAAAATTCTTACGCAGAACATCATTTCTATTAGACGTGGGCTAAATGACTTAATGAAAAGGCATTTTGGGTCCAAGTAAATGTAAGACTAATCACAAGCTTTTAATGCATTCCTTTGTTTAATGCTTTGAGATTTTCACACCAGAAGTGCCCATTATTTCACTTAGATGGTGTGACTGAATTGGCAGGCTCGCCAATTAATCTAATTTCTTTTTGGATCCATCGAGCAGTGGAGGCGAACAAAGCCTTTGTATTTTCACCTGGCTTTCTGAGTGCTGAAGTGCATTAACACAGCAATGGTAAGACTGAACCACCTGGGCTTCCATACACTGAAAGAGAGGACAGGCTGCCAGAGGGAAAGAGAGGTTCAGAGAGAGAATGACAGGTGAAAGTGAGAGCGCCAGATGCAGGTGTTTTTCTAACACCTTTAAGGAATGCATGACTAAATTATACAGGGAGCCGTCTAGACATCTGGGTCTCTTCTTGGACTTTCAGACTGGACTCTCTGGACCGGTGAGTCTAACCCTCAAGAGAGAGCAGCCATCTTTAAAATAACATACTGTGCAGCAAAGAGCAATGATGAAAGACACAAATAAAGAAAGTGACAGATGGGTGAAAAGCAAAAGGGAAAGGAATGGAATGTAAAAGGAAAAGAACAACTTAAAGCTTTAAAGGCAGAATACTGTATTACCTTTTTATACATCCGTCTGTCTTCTGCTTGTCAGTGCAGTCTATTACCTCTCAAACTCATAATAAACTACTTTTCACAAACCCTACAGGCTCCATCACATCGCTCCAAAATAAGTTAAACCATATGTGGGGATCACACTTCTGCAAATGTTAACACATAATCTGTTTAAACCTCCAGATGAACTCTAGTGAATTTTAAAAGCAGTTATAATATAATAATAAAACTGTTTCAATCTGTATTAAATTGCTAACTACTGAGTGTAACACGTGAACCAGCGACAGCCTCGAATCTGTCACTGGAGTCACACATCTTTGTGCTCTGCTGATGCTGTTCCAACCCTGCCTGAGCCCCATGTTGAGGGTTTAATTTCATTTTTACTGCGTTGCTGGCCACAGACCTGGGTCCCGCAGTATTAATGAACTTAGCCAATATAAACGCAATCATGCCTGAGGAGCAATTACAAATCTAATTGAGCATCTAAACAGAATATTAAATCGGCGTTAAACCAGGCCTCTAATTTGGAAGACACTTAAAAAGTCAAATCCTTGCCTATAAAATAAACACTATATTACCAGAGGGGCTCTTCAGAAAAAAATGGCCATTCTTTTTTTTTTCCGGAAGGGCACAAACAATCAACTCCAATGGGCTGTAAAGTCAACTTGTGACAACTTGCTTCGCAACAAACAAATTCTTTGGCTATCTTATTCTCCCCTGCAGAAATGTATGATTGTGCTGCAAGCCGCTGCTCAACCTGATAAATGCTTACGCCAACAGGTCCTCAAAATTAAACTTGTTTGTTTGTTTGTAGCTGCTCTCCAGGATGATAAATAGATGCATTTCTAATCTGACTCCCCTAACGGCAAGACACCATTACTTGTCAGTGCCTTCCAAAAAAATAACCAATTACCACTGAAGACATAAAACAATTTCCAAAATAATTTTTTAAGCTTTGGTTAGGTCCAGGCACAAAAACATCTTCAGTATTAGCATATAACTGCAGACTTTGTCACTGTTTAATGTCACACTGTTTCCCTTTTCTCTCCCAGCAGACAGAAAACACAATTCCAACAGCCACTAGAACATTAACATTAACATTAACGACTGATGCTGTTGTTTTTCTTGGGAGGACAGTCTGGTTTACGCTCCGATGTAGAGCTGAGACCAATGGCGGCAGTGGTTAAAAAACTTGGTCATAATAATAATATTGTACTTCAGGTTTACACAGACTGTATCAAAAAGACGTACAGTGTTTTGAAGTGGAGCAATCGGCCAAGAGCGGGTCAAGTTTGTTGATGCCTCTTAGCTATGTCGCACCCCCGATGAGCAATGCGGACACCAGCTGCCACTGTGTGTACTCGCAGTAGGCATGAACTTCAAGCCAAATGATGCTCGAGCCAAAGACAATTAGCTCGCCCAGCTAACAGTTTGGCAGCCTAAACGCTGTTAAGAGCTACACAAAGTTATTCTGTGCAAACTAACTTCCAGTCCTCAATCACCTTTCTTTGAACGCAATCTGTCAAAACACTAAAAGACAAGATAAATCTTCATTAAAACTTTTCAACAATGGAAAAATTCTATTTTAATGTATGACAAAGCAAAACAAAACACATTTGTCCTCTAATGTGTGGCCCCCAGTCGTATATCGTATTGTGGATAAACAAAGAAAAGGAGAGGGATGAGATGTATAAAAGAAAAGAAAAGCTCAGAGAATTCAAAGAGGTTTTTGCACTGGCAGCGTCTGTCTCAAAGGCGAGAGCTGCCGTTTGCAGAGGACAGCTTGGCTTCCTGTCTTAGGGCAATAGCAAGAGAAGAAGGGCAGAGGAGAGCAAAGGGGGAGCAGAGGAGCTGAGGAGAGCGACACATGGCGTCAACCCCTAAGAGAGCCCTGAGGGAAGGTTAGCCCTCTTCCAAGTCCCCCTCTCCTCTCCATATTCTGGTTCCACTCCACATTTCTACATCTTTGAGCAGCAATTAGCCAGCAGCCAGGCTCTTCACCTTACCCTTTCTGAATATTAACAGACACCATTGTTACTGCATCCCACACAAACTGCGCCTTGATGTATCTCACTCACATACCGTACAATGCCTGTAATAGCCTTTAACCTGAAGCGCACATGCATTTTTTTCAAAGTGAATTCAAAATTAGAATTTTTGCAGCAAATGCAAAAAAAAAATGCACAAACATACACATGAAGAGACCAGGTAGATGCCTAAACCAACAGGGGTTGAGGAGTGACACTAAGTGGGTTGCATGGCTGTGTATAGCCAAGCTGGCCTGAAGGTAAGTACTGATTTACAGCCTCTTGCAAAGAACAAATAAATCAACCATCACACTGAGCCAGACACAGACCTCAAGAGATGCCTCAATACCGCTGTTTATCGATCTCCCTGCGCGTGTTTGTGTGTGTATGTCTGTGCGTGTGTGTGTGGGGAGGGTTGAGCGAGTGAGAAAGAGTGTTATTTATTTCGCTATTTATTCATTTGTTGGCAAGAGGTACTTTATCTAGCCTGTATTTGAAAAAAGTTAATGCGCTTACTTTTAAATTAAAGACCCACTTAGGTAAGGTTGGAGGGCAAACAAGTGTGGAAGGAGAGGAAGAGAGGAGGAGGAAGAGGAGGGGAGGGAGGAGGGCAGCTCAGCTGAGAAGGCCAGCAACCCTTGCTGACGAGAAGGATATTGAATTTCAATTAGCACACACCTGCATTTACATACAGCCTACATGGCGATGCTTGGGTAAGCAATTTAACACTCCAATTCAAACAGCTGCTCTGCGTCATTTACATAAATTAATAGAGCAAATTTAAATTCTATTGAAGTTTTTTTTGCTTCTTTCCTGCACATATTTTCCTTCCTCTTCCTTTAAAAGTGAGTAGAAATATCAGCACGGGGTCAGGGCAACAAGTTGGCCGATCCAATTTGCGACTCCCAGGAGAAATTAGGTCTCCGCCTGTTTTGCCTAAATGTAAACAGCAGGTAGCTGACAGTTTCACTCACCATGTTACCGCACTACCTCTACCTCTGTCGGCGGCACGTTTGATTTATCCAAGCAGCAGCAAGCAATCAAGATCTGCCAGAGAACGGAGTCTACAACCAAACACTACATCAAACATTTGCCAATCTCCTACAGCCTCAATACACTCACTGTGAGCCTTTGAGGGGTCTCAATAAACCACACCAGCATCCAACAAGCACAAGCCAAAAACAAGTTGCATCAGGATCAGTGATGGGCCAGCTCCCAAGTGCTCATATTTGGATCTGATGCTTTAATGATATGCACTTTAGTGCAGTAAAATATTTGAGGTCAGTAACACAAACTGACAGTTATGCCAAGGCAATGTGTCGTAGGCAGTGCACAGATGCACTGAACCAGCTGGAGAAAGACAAAACAAAATTGGAAAGCAAACAATTCTCACTCCAACATAACAGTACAAACTTTCATTTTTAGAGAAAAACTATTTTGACTGTCTTATACTGTGTACATTTGGCTTTTTCTCACCACACACAAATACTTTTAATTTGCTTCAGATTATTCACATAATAATATCCACATTTTGACTTCTGTTATACGTAGAACATCTGTCCATAATACTTTAATTTTTTAGCATTTCCTTTCACCATTTATGACAGAAAAAGAGGCCCCCAGCACCCCTGCTGCACTTCTCCTCAGGTCAGAAAAAAATACCCTGTAGGACATCAGACCCAGCTGACGTTAAGTTTAAAAAAATAAAAATCTTGTTCAAGCCACGAAAGCATGAGGTTCAGGCAAGGTGAATGAAAAGTAACCATTTGTGGACCAGGCAATTTACTGTATAGTAGCAATGCATACACATTCATGTCTGTGTATGTTCAACAATGTATGAGTAATAAAATACTTTTATGTGCTTTAGAAAAAGATAAAACAGAAATAAAGAGCAGCTCTCATATATATATCTATGTGTAGTGAGACATTTTATGATTTTACACTTCAAAGAATATTTCAGGCTTTTCCCTTTATTCAACAGGACAGTGAAGAGAGACGGAAATGAGGAGAGAGCCCTGATCGAGGGTCAGGCTGGATCAAGAGTCAAGCCAGGGGCTCACTGTTCATGACACTAAGGTCCATGTGGTACGTGCCCTAACTATTCGCCCTAACTATATCGGGTCGCCCCCAAAATATAAACATATTTGAATGCAAAACAGGACAGGACAAAAGATACAGAATGATTTAAGTAAGAACAGATCCAGCTTGATGGTCCAAAAAAGTTTCAGAAACCTTCATAAGCTTTTTTTAAAAAATATTGTTATCAGTTAAACCATGGAAACTAATTCTCAGATATAACATCGTCTGGATTTCACTCCTCCTCCTGCCTTTTTAAGACCTGCATGCTAATGAGCTGCCATTCATAGGAAATGTGCCACTGGCTTACAAGAATGTGTGGCTGATCAGGTGTCATTTTAATGTTTCCTGATGACAGCGGGCAGAGTTCAGGATTCTCTAGAAAAATCTACACCTGAAAAGAGTGAAAACAAAAGGTATGCAACAATGATAGATATTGTTGATGTATGGCTAGACACATTACATCCATCACACATGAAAATTTACAGAAATGTACACACGTATGACGCCTCCCCCCAAAAAGGCAATTCCTTCAAGATCATAGTCTTGTCTACAGTATTCTCACTTCATGGCAGAGAGCCTATCTTCAGATCTGGTTAAATGAACAACAGGACAATGTTCTGTCTCAGTCTGTAAAACTACAGTCAGACATGTTTCACTCTGTGGTCAGCTTTGGAGAAGAGTCTGGTTTTCATGAACCTTAAATAGCTTTGACAAATAGCAATACGGCTGTTACAGATTTTAACTGTTTACAAAGGAGAGAAAACATTAACATATGTGAGCGGCATGTGCCAAGCTGAGCTAAAAAGAAGAGGAGGAGGGAGAACACCGTGAGGAGAGTAAAGAAATGTTATGTTCAGCAAAAGGATCTCAGTATCATTCCTGGACATAACGCCCCCTGGTGGTATTTCAAGTTACGTAAACTGATGGTATCTGCAGCTGCAGAGCTATTTCCAGACCAGACCAGAGTGTCTGCCTGAGCGCCTCCTCAGCGCTGTCTATCTAAGAAGAATACAGTGGGGAGCTTGTTACACACAACTGTTTCAGCTCTGTCTAATTTGTCCCTTCGCCATTCCCCGTCCCCCCACATCTCTCTCTGGTTCACTCCTTCAACGTCCCCTCCCTCCTGAGCTCCCTTTCTTCCTCCGTCTATTAGAAGCATTACTGAACTGTGACTGAGTCATTTCAATATCGCCTCAGGATGCAACACACAGTACTTAATTAGCTTGTTAAAAAGGGAGGGAATCATTGAAATTCATTTTCCCCCTCTCCAACACCCCCACAGTGCAACCAGGTGTGGGCCTGCTAGGTGGCACAGAGGTGTTGTGTTGTAAGCTCAGGAGGAAGCGAGGCCAAGTTATGGGTGGACGCTCCCACTGCAAGGCATCTGCTTGTCATCATTTAGACCTCAGTTCACATTAACAAACACACGCAGGCACACACAAACACATACACACCCTACTCAATCACATAACGAGGCAGTCCAATGGGGACAGCTCCATTCTTCAGAGGCCAAGTTAACCACAGTCATTAGTCTTGCTTTGCTGCCTAATTGGTCTGGCGGAGGCACAGAGCCCGTTGTCCATTCTGACTGAGCACTCAGCCCCTGCAGAGTGTGCTACACCGCTACACAAGAGTGCGTTTAAGATTGATCTAAAATGCACAAGTACACAACGCAGTGCACAGGTGTGTGCTCCCCAGCCTACACCCACAATTTCTAAAACAATTTTAGATATAACTTGCACATACCTGCAGCGAAATGTACTCTTGTGCATATAAGAATAACTTGAACACGTGCAACCAACCTCACCAAGCATTAGTTTATCACACATGCTGTGAGGCCTAGTGTTCAATGCAGCAGTCTGGCAGGCTAAATAAAGCGACATAAGTAAACTAAAGCACCAGAGCACTATACTGCACACGATTGGCCTCCGACACAGAGCTGTTTCAACTCATTAGCAATTTAGTAACATCTTCGTCTTGTTTACATCACTACCAATCATCCTGTGATGCATGTTGTTTAGGGCTGCCACTGTTGTGAAAAAAAACTGAATGAATCCACGAACATCTATAATGTTGTTGCCAACAGACTGTGCCCTCATACACCAGCAGGGGGAGTTCATAAAATTTGCAGTCACTGCCCCAGCAACTAGCAGGCCATGCTGAACGGATAATCATGGGACCAAACAACTTAAGAAGTAATGTGAGGAAAAATTGTTGATAAAGGTGAGTTTGTTTTGGCCTTTAAAAATATAACTGTCTGCAATAACAATAGCACATTAGAAACACATAAGAAATCTGATGTCACCTCTTAGCTTGTCACTCAATGAGGCAACAGAAGCATCATGCACGAAGGGAACGTCAATTCCAAATTTTAGGCTGTGTGTGCAACAATTTATATAGTTATGTATAGCTCTTATTTGTTCTACCGTGATTTTTATTTTTTTTAATTATTACCCTATTCTGTGAGCAATTAGATTTTTTAAATATTTGTTTGTATTGCTATTAAAATACAACCTTAACTGTGTCAGTTCTAGCTGGAAATAAACTGCAGACCCTGCTACAAAAGATGCCTCATATACGCTTTAAATACAGCATTGTAACCAATGATTACTTCTTGAAACAGATTTCAGTTTCTTCTAGTGGGTGTCAAATGACTGACAACAAGCATGGCATTATACAACACCCACACTGACAAGAAAACACTCATCCTGGGCAACAACTTGGGAAACCAAAACAAATTAAGGCTCCATATTTACTGTGATGGATTACCTGGCTAAAGCAATTTTCGAGTCTGTGTAAATTGTTTTCATACTGTACAAGACTGAATGGCAGTAAATGAGTTCCTCTGATGGCAGAAAATAAGCGCTTGATGAGTACACCAGCAATCTCAAGGGTAGATGAGAGTACACTTCTGCACACTAGAACACTGGTATAAGTACATGGTGAGAGGAAAAAGTCTAGGAAGATGCACCCTAAAGAAAAAGCTACATTTTCCTGTGTATTACAGTTATCAGAGCAAAGTGAAATTCTGGGAAAATTAAAAAAAAAAACTAATTTGAGCACACACATTCTCACTGAACATCTCTGTTCCTTCCGTAATTTCTTTTTTTTAATGCCACTACTTTCAGGCAGCATCACGGTAGAAAACAACCAACCTGGCAAGGAAATTACTACTCCTGCAAGTACTGGAAAATAGTTTGATTCTCTTCAGTGAAGAATCAGCGTAAGAGCAAATGAAATCTTCCAAAAAACTGACAGAAAAAATGCATAATGTGAGTCAGAATTTCTCTGTATGTAACATGAGTGACAAAGTCACTCCACATGCTAATACTATGTAGATTTCAATGATTAAATGTAAAGTTTGCCTTATATTAGTTGATCCATACTGTAGATACATTTGTTTTTAATAGCTGCTGACAGTCCCACAGTGCACTACAATAAAGAGCAGCACACTAGCGCCATGCAATCACAGAGCAGAAAGTGGGCAAGAGCACAAACAACAGCAGCCTCAATCTCTAAACTGCCGCACTGCACTGTCGTCGGCTCCCGCAGCATGTGAGCCAAGTCTCCAAGAATCTCAACTCATCCATTATATGGCACTACATATTAGGAACTAGAGTAAAGACCCTTAGAGACAGAACTATCAGCTGTAAGTGGAGTCAAGTCTCCATTCTAAGCACCACATTGATATTGCACAGGTAATTGGAACTCCAATGTCACTACTTCGTCTGAGGGACTTACATAAACAAGAACAGAGGAGATATTCCATTTATCTTACCTTGTGCCGAAGCAGGACACATCATTATACACACAACACTAAGTGTAGTGGTCTAACTAGGCTTGTATATTTGTGAAATGGATGGAGCTGTAGCATGTCCATGCTTTCTCCGGGAAGAAACACAGTTCTTGTGCAAGTTGGGAGGCAGAGAAAAGAGAGGGAAGTAGGGAAACTGAAAACTGAGTCAGTCTCACTGTTTCCCCAGTACTTAACTTTAAAATGTGGCAAGTCTTTTGATGCCGAACAAGAGTGTTTTTCTTGAGGGACTCCAGATTTTGTAATTCTTCCTGCAAAACCATTTACATTTTCTCACATATCTAAACAGCCCTTCCTATCAGCTTCTTCTTTAAACTCCTAATTCAGTGGAGCAAAATGGCTACAGTTAGGGGAAAGCCGGGTTGAGTGTCAGCGTTATTGTGCCCCTGAATTTCAAGCTTTCAGTACAGCACAGCTTCCACAGAAAGCGCTGTTTGACAATGAAATTCAGACAAAGGTGAGAGAGGAACAATGGCGTTTGAGTTAGGTTACGGTGCAACAATGCTGCAGACAAGAATGTATATGCTGCATGATAATTGCATTGTTATGGCTAGTCCACTCAATAGAGGGTGAGTTTTCTCTGGATGTCTGAAGGTTGTCACAGTCCAGTAAATGTCCCCCGGAGGGTCACAGTAGGGGGTCCAAAAGTGTCCAGCTGCAGCCAGCTTCATACCAATGTAGAAAATCCAATCCAAGCCTCAAGACTAGGAGAGGTCATTCCTTTCGTGAGTGCGTCTCCATATTCAAACATTTCAAGGGCAAAAAATACAGTACAGTAATTATGGCATTTAAAGGTGATGATTAACTATAATTTTCTATTAACTGTAATTTGTGTGCTACTTGAATGACAATTCTGAGGGTAATGTATAAAGTGGCTTAGTCACATGCTTTCAAATAGAGCCAAGTGCACCCAGGCTCCGGTAAGATATCAGACATACAGGTGTCGCACTTTGTGATGACTGCAAGTCAAAAAATAGCTCTTCTTCACTTACTGTATACGGCTCTATTTGCTTTTTTTTTTTTTTTCTTTTTTATTAGATTGTGTTTGAACATGAGACAACCATTTGCCAGTGTTCACCTCTCCAGATGGGTCTTGGTGTGAGTGATTTGATCCATATCCAAACTTTCAAATCATACATTCGAATTTGCCAAAACAAACCACTAATGAGGCCAACGCTCTGGGGTTCGGCATAACCGAAGCGCGCAAAAACAGGTGTAATAGCGCATTTACATCGTCCACCCTTGGCGTTCACTTCCACCCTGGCCATCCACTAGTATCTCTGTGTTCATAGAATGGATTCCTGCAGCACAGATTACAATATATGCATATGTGTGTTGAAGTGTCGCAACTTGCAGACACATCTTTGTCGCAGCTTGGTTTGCAGAAAGCACAACTGTCTACTCATGCTTTTACTGACCCTGTACTCAATCTCTGTAACTCTAGAATTTGTTTTACATTCACTCTGAACAGTAACTGTAAGAGGACTGTGAAAATAAGTACATAAACTGGTATCTGAACCATACTACAAGATTGAAGTTGAATCTTTCCAATACTGTACCTCTTGTTTGTCATAGGCAATAAAAGCTTGAAGGATTTTTCTTACACTTTCAGCAGTGGCTGCAGTTTGCTTTTTGCCCTCGACCCCAGTAGCACCAGCAGGCAGAACTATGAACTACGCCCATTCACCACACTCCCTGAGCCAGCATTTTTCAGGCAATTTCATCAGAAACTTTTCTTCTATTGTTTAAACAGCAAAGCTTTGCTGATCTGCACCTTTTGGAGATGGAAGTCCCTCCTCAGAGACCCCAGCCCCAGTTTTTTTGCCTTGCTCTACCGCTTTCTCTCACACACACATTTACACAACACAAACAAAAGACGTCCCCCATCCACCCCACTGGTGTAGGAAAGGGTCACAGAGGTCAGACTTCCTGGGCCAGACTGCTCCCAGACACTATGGTTGAGCTCAGTGTCACTCCACCTCACACCGTGTCAGCATGAAGTGACAGCGCAGGACAAGACAGCCCCCCACCCCACCCCACCCCCGACTTGCTCTCAGCTCTCATTCCTACAGTTATCCCCTATTGGTCCAGCAGGCATGGGATGCTGAGTGTGAGTTGGGATGAAAAGAGGAGCAGGGGTCTGTGGGATGACAATGGATGGGGCAGAAGGCCAAGGAAACAGGGAGACGCACCCGCTGGCCCGAGTTCCTGTCCTGTCTGATCAGAGACAATTTAGATCTGTTCCTACTGCCCGCCACCAACCTAACATGGCAAAGATCACTGTTGGGGTTAAAAGTCATTCCCGCTGCATGCCCATATTGACCAACATACATATATGAATATAAAAGTAACACACGTAGGGTAAGAACAGCAGGAGGGAATAACAGAAAATACGTTTTCATGCATATTAAAGCATAATTGTATGTTTGCAAATTCCCCAACAAGTATGCAGAATAAATAAAGGACTAATCCCTTCCCATCCCTCGCCTTTGTGTCCGCTGACCCAGAGAGCTGTCAGAAGAGCAGAAAGGCCGTCAAACACGCCCACTGAGAAAGCTGACATGGACCAGTAACCGTGACCCAGGCCTCAGGACAATGAACCGGTCAGAGGGAGGGCGAGGGGGCGACAGAGATGCCGTATAAGCCAAGGTGAATCGCACACGAGTGGAAAAAGAGAGGTGACCCAGATTGAGTCAAAAGCCAATTGGTGGGAAGAGAAAGATGGGAGAAGGCAAGACAAAAGACAGGAAGCAAAATTATTAGCGGAGCAGCACATCCCACTTCAACAGGGGTGGACTGTGTCTACCTGGCTGCAATCATTACTAATGCAAGACATTTATCGGCCACTTGAGCGATAAAATCAGTGTCATAAATATGAATAACTCTACATCCTTTCCTCTTATCCCAACTTCCCTACCACGAAAGTGAAGGGAGGAGGCCATTGCTTCAAGGAAGAGGAGAAGGAGAATATGGCGAACTGAAGGCCAGGGGTAAGAAAGAAAGTAAGGAAGGGGGGAACAGGGAGGAAGGGAGGTAATGCTGGATGGAGACAGCAGGAGGACAGAAAGGGCAAAAGACAGAACAGAGAGCGGATTAGAGGAGTGTCACGGCCCTGAGAGTTCACCATGCATCTCGACCCAATATCCTCTGCTCTCACCGAAGATAATAGAACGAAAGCAAGGGAAACCACAGGAGGGAAGGGAAAGACACGAACACAACAAGCAGATGTGTCGTCTGGCCCGCGCTTAAATTAATCCTCCTCCCTCACCCTGCTTTCTTCCTTTTATCAGTCAGAACAAAGGGACCTGCTTGTGCTTCAGGTCCAGACAACAGAGGTGGCTGGACGGTGGATTCAAGTCCTTGCTGAGCGAGGAGACAACGAGGGGTGGGGGAAATAGGGGATTTGGGGAGACGGGTGGGAGACGCGGGTGAGTATGTGCCTACGTGCCAGGTCTGCCAGGGTCTTATGGCAGTGGGAAGATGGGAGATGAGAGAGAGACAGTGGAGGCTGGGGGTTTTGGGAAACCGGCTGGGCTCAGGAAACACAGAGAGCTGAGAATCAAACACTGGCTCTCACAGAGCTCAGACACACTCACAGGCTTAGCGGTGTGTCTGAGCTGGAAGAAGAGACAGGGAGGCCTGGAGAAAGACAAGAGAAGGCAGAGAGACAGAAGGAGAGATAGAAACAGAAAAGCATCCTGAGAAGGCAACAGCACAAGACAATTTGCTAAGGTTCAAACTTTCACTTTTGTTCGACAGGTTTTGTTTGTTACTTCCAAACTGATTTTAATAATAATTTTCACATTGTTATATAATTAGGCAAAACACCATTTACGAGTAGTATAAGGCATTAGCATTGAGGCCTAACAGTTTTACCACAAGCTGGCTCAACATTATGTGTGAAAATAGGCAGAGCAATCTCTAGCAAATTAATCAGTTGGTCTGGATTTAATAAAAGTTAGAGTTTCAATCTAAATCACCTTTTGTCTGTGGATGTGGACAGGTATCCTTTTTTTCCATTTGATAAAAGAAGCCAAACATTTCAACGACAAGGCTCATGTTTAAACTCAAGCAGCCTAACAACAAATTTTCCAAGATAAAAAAGCATAAAATTGGCTAAACTATAATTTCAATTTTGAAATATCGGATTAAAGAGACCTTCCAAAATAACCTATGCTAACTTGCAGTACCTGAAAGTTTTTGATACTAAGAAAACAATTGTCAGTACTCAAAAAGTATGGAGATTTTGTGCCCTACGCTAGTTAAGAGTTACAGTTGCATTTTAAGTATTTGGTGTTTGTGTTGTGCCGTTTCCTCAGTAATGAATGAAGGACTGATGAGCACCATCATACAGGCAGAAAATAATGGAAAACTGGCTAATAAACAGCTCATCAGACAAACATGTCTTTGATATCGAATATCATAAAGTACTAACCAAAACAAGGTTGGAAACAATAGCTTATTTAAAACAGACTCTCTTCCATTTGCAAAACCTGTGTGTGTGTCTTTACACACACTTTTGTGTGTTTCTCTTTTATCCATGCTGGATGCCTTCTTCTCAATCTGCCTTCAGTGGACATCGTGAAACCTCCCAACATGAAACTATCTCATTTTTTTGCTGTCTGAACATTCGCTACATAGGAACTGTGTAACTGATAGTCAGTCTTGATTGGTCCCTGTGAGACGAGCATGGTAAACCCCTTCCTGGGGGCAACTGGCCCCAAACCCCTTCACAGGATTAGGGTGTGACCTGTAGAAAGGCAGCAGATGAGCAGGGATGGACACACACTGAGCTGGACAGCCACGGGAGTCTTGGCTACAGAACATCTAAGCCTTGAAAGGAGCCGCAACACAAGCCAACATGTCTGTGTGTCTTGCATGTGTCCAATTACTAAGCTGTGTTTTTCTCCTGTTTGCAAGGAGGTGGCCTCGTATGCCAGCCGTTTTATTCCAGATTTTTTGGGCATTTTATGCCTTTATTAGAGAGCTGACTATTGAGAAACGACTGGAAATGAGGGGACTGACAACTGAGGTCGGACACGCAACAAAGATCTTTGGCCTGACTTGAATCAGGGATGGTGCAGTTCAGTATCAATACCTTAAACCTCCAGGTTTAACCCCCAGGTTTAAGAACGCCCCCTTATTCAAGGTTTTAGTTATCATTTTGTCAGTATGTGCTCAGAAATTTGCAAGAAGCAACAGCAATATTTCAAGAAGAACAGGTCTAATGTGAATCTTAAATTATATATATTAAATTTTTTATTAAAATTTTTAAGACAGAGTTCATTGCATATCCATAACCAGTTCAACAAAACAAAAAATATAATATCTGCATGTCAACTATCTGCACACACTGTGTAAAGTACCAATGTACCACTATAAGACAAACAGACAGACTCTGCTGCTTCCCCTTGGAAAATAAAGTCAAGCCACTGCCAGATATCAAGAGGGAGCTTTCTTCTGTTGTTAGAAGAAAACTTTGATCAAAGTTATTTCTCCTCATCCATCTCTGACTCTCCTGGCCAGTCATAAATCATCTTCACTGTGCCAACTGTCAGGCTCAGTCCCATAGCTGTGAAGAGCTAATTCACCGGCATAACGCTCCGAGCTGATCTCTGCTCTGCTGCCTTCGCATGGAAAAAAGCTCAAAACCATCATCCTTTTGAACTCAAATAAGTGGGTCCAACCAACATTTGTAAATAAATAATCTAGCATTAGCTTGATTGTAATTATCCTAATTGGTTCACAAGAAGAATGCAGGAGAAACATGTCTGTCGATCAGTCCCAGTCAGCTGTATGTCAGGGGTTAATAACTCTGGCTACCGTGAGTCAGAATGATTGATTCTAAAGTATTTGCAATTAAAGGGGTCTTGCATATACTTACACACAAGAAAAAACAATATTTTCATGTCTTTGAAAACTGGCACACAAGCACCCAAAGAGAGCCCAAGTTGAAGTCTAGTTGACACAAATGAGACAAACCTTTTTAGCCTTTAACTCCCTTGTGGACAAGAGTCATAAAATTATTTGCTTGGCTACACGGAGTCCTGCCAGAGCGTATCTGCAATGCTAATAAACTCCATCGGCGCTGGCAGGTAATAGCACGCTACTGTAACTTTTCTACCTCAGCTCAGCACAGCTCAATCAGCCCCCGCCAGAGGCCTCTCTTCTACGAGTCCCCGTGGCTCAGAATCAGCAACTTTCAATCTCTGTGTGTTAGCACGCAAGAAGACGCAACTGTACGTTTGGGATGGGTGATGAGACAAGCAGACAGCACAGCGTGAGAGTGAGTGAACGGCAGCGCCCGCGCCCGCACTCACACACACACACGCTCTCACACTGTCTAATATCAGCTCGGTCCCTGACTCCCTTTAAGAGACCTGAGAGCAAGAGAGGGGGAAATAAATACTCTGCTTTATTACAGGGAGAAAGACAGAGAGGAGAGAGGAGGGGAGGAGGAAAAAGTAAAATAGAGAGGCAGGATGAGACTATACACACCACACACACACACACACACACAGACAGAGCCATGACTAGTGCTACCTGATCTTGCTGAATCCCATATAGCAATGGAGAACTCTTTAATTCTCCCAGTCAGCAAACCTCCCTCAGCCTTGTCCTCTCATACACTGTCAGCTGACAAAGTAGAAAGAGAGCCTCCGCACACTACATAATACTATGGCATAATCATATATAAACCATGGTTACTGTACATACCAACATCTCTCACAGTAAGACCTATTTCCTCTGTATCTCTAATCAAGAGAGCTAGTAGCATGTAAATAGGTGCTGGGAACAGAATAAACCATGTTTGTTTACAGTGAAAACTCCACTGGGTACCTTTAATTAACATTCAAAGACTAATGTTAGCCTACTGAATTTTAATCACACAGTGGCAAGGTACTGTATTTAGTGAGGTGAGTTACTCTAGATAAAATAATGGCTTCCTTCAAGTGTGATTAGATATAGTTTGTGAGCCATGTCACATCACAGCTGTAAAAAAAAAAAAAAAAAAGAAAAACTTTTGAAAAGTTTGTCACCTCATAATGGTCAATTTTCTACTTTTTTCTGATTTGGGCAAATTAATTCTATTTGAAGCTCTTTAAAATAAGCCTTTATTTAGCTCATCGGCCCAGTTGTCAGATGTCTCCAGTCCTGCAGGTTTTTGCTCCAGCTTTTGTTTTGTACTGCTGATCTAATTAAAGTTCTGTGAAAAAGTGTAGCCCCAGGCTATCTTTTACTGCCTAACCAGGCCAGTAGAGCTACATTAAAGGAGCAGTTAGTGGGTATGAACACAGTCATAAGGGAATCGGCCACACTAAGCTTGTGTTTAAAAAAAAAAAAAAAAAAAAATTAGTTAAACACGTCACATCTGTTCTGTGGGATGGAGACTGGGTCACATCATTGATCAGACACTGAAAAATCTGACTGATAAATTCAGCTTATTCGATAAATGGCAATGAATACTAGCCAATTCAGATACTGTAAATGCACACTCACTCACAGAATCCTGCCTGCAAAAGATGCTCCCAGTACATACATTTTTCAACCCTCTACCTACAAAAAGCACCTAAATAGCATTCTGAGGCACTGCCATTCACAAGGCCTACAGAGGTGTACAGCTGACTGCCCCCCACTTCTCACCTGCATTCTCTTCTTACTTCTGTTCTTCTATCTAACCAAACTGATTCACTTGATGTAAGAATCCCACCGTCTCTTCCACACATCCAGACTCTTGTGAGAAAGTGACCAAGAAGGCCAGGATTCTCACTAAACCATCTCACTAAACACCAGTCCTTTAGGAAGGTTTCCCTGACCTACTGCCACACAGAGGGTTCCCTTGAGTCCAAATAGGTCCTTCACAGTCAACATGGACACCCCCTGGCACATTCCTGTGGTGCCCCACATAGAGAAGGAAGACATTTTTAAAGTGTATATATAGGCTGTGCACTTCTGTGAATGTGTGTGTGCAAGTGTGTCTCCAGTTGTAATCCCACGCTACTCTGGCATGACTCCAGCCGACATGGGAACTCCACAATGGATTATTCAAGGAAGAGAGGGATTTACAGAGGAAGAGAAAGAGATCAATAGAGGAAGGTACAGTAGAAGAGGAGGTAGAGCAAAGAATTTCCTGAATACTATTACCCTGTAACTGCACAGACACAGTCAAAGAGGCGTAATCAGTTTAAGATTACCATTTCTATCAGTACAGTTCAGATAAGGCAAGAGTATTAAAAAAAAGGTCTGCAGTGAAAGAGAGCTCTGCAGTGTTGTAAAACTGTTTATACTGGAATAAAAAGTGGCTCATTGGAATACAAGGGAATAAATATGACTCAAAATCAATAGTTTCTGCAAATTATGAATAAGAAAAATAAAACCGAAGAAGAGAATTCATGATTGCCATCTTACATCTCTTAGAAAAATGTTATTTTGTAGAAAATTCTTTAATTAAAACTTTTGCTCAGTTCTTACAGCTCACCGGTTCCCACAGGCTTTTGCTTCAGCTCTTCCAAAGCACACCTGATTCCACAGTGCAGCCCTGACAGGCCTCTGAGTCCTTTTCAATCAGTGTTCAAGCAGGCTTTTGCTGCAGAAAAAATTATTATCTTAATCACTAATCAATCCGCTGATCATTTTCTTGACTGATAGGACCATCAGTCCATAATCCAAAGACATTCAATTTTTAATACTTATATATTTCAAAATAAATGGACAAAACATATTGACCTGTGTGTGTGTGTGTGTGTGTGTGTGTGTGTGTGTGTGTGTGTGTGTGTGTGCACGTGTGTGTCGGTTTGGGCAGAAGTGGAACTGTAAACCACAGATTGAGGCTTTAAATTGGTTAAGGTGTACCAGAGCAGGGCAGCAGCAAAAACCTGATGTCTTGGGTTTTTTTAACATGTGTTCTGAAGCCAACAGCTTTAATAATGTGAGATGAGAAACGTCTTTCTCTGTCTCTCGCTCTCCCTCTCTCACATACACACACACACTCACACACAAGAGCACACATGCTGTACATCCGCAAAACCTTCAATCAACATGTTTGCTACCTTGCTCTCTCACACACACACGCAAACACACAAATACACAAACACACGCAGAGAGCACATCACCCTCCCACCAGGCTCAGCTGCTCCTCTACCTCCCACCACATTGACCTTCACCTGTCACACAGGCTTCATATTTACTGCCACTACAGCCCATCTGCCCACACTCTGCTCTGACTGTCAATCAGCAGCAAGCCACCTCCCCCTCTGCCAATCCATCAACAGGCCTAAAGCACCAAACCACACCGTGGGGCACAAACACTGACATCAACAACAACTGATCCAGTGCCTGATGGCTTGATGCCACTTTTTGCCAAGTTGATACCTACTCAAACTTTAGGTACTGATCAGTAGTTTGTACACTTTACGCGATGTTTTGCTGCAAACAATCTAGATCTAGACTCTCTGCTGCTCTCTGCTCTCACCAAAAATCTTGACTCTAGGTTTCATTAATCTTTTACCTTTGTAATTTGTGTACCCTAATCAGTTCCAAGATTGGAAACACGTTTAACACGAACTCCCTCCAGAGAATATACATTACAGGTGACAATTTGAGCTGGCTAGCAGCAAGAAAGTTGCTGTATGATCAAAAACAACTAATGAAAACTGTCAGTTTCTGGACATTGCATACCACCTATTGCCCAATTTTTCATAACATGCAGCGAAGAGTGTCTTTTTTAATTGCAAATGATGAAAGACAGATGTGAAAATTGGAGCAGCCACACCTTCAGCGTACTGTACCAACAGTATGTTTAATGGGGTGCAGTGTCTGCCAGTTATGTGCAGTCAGTTCTTATTAGTCATAATTTTAGTCTTGTGCAGGTACAGAAAGGTCAGCTGCAAATTTATTTTGTGCAGACACACACATGTGAACACACCTATGTTTCCAGTAATGGCTCATATTTCTCTTCCCTTCACCGCTTTCTCGAGAAGTGGGACAAATGCTCCAGGTAGTACAGCACGCTAAGAGCTCTCACACACACATATACAGACACACACATCCTTCCCCTGCAGGTAGTAGCGCATGGGTAGGGGGGCCGCAGGATTCATCCCCCTGCATCTCAATGACAACCACACATCCACAGGGATTTATCTAAATGCAAATCAGCTGTCTTCACCCAACAACACACATATAATTTACTTTGCATGGCCCAAAATACACAACGCAGCTGAGTACAGCCAGCCAGACAGCAAGTCAGGCAGCAGGGCGGCCCTTCGGCTCTGCCTTCCCTTTCATCTGTGCCCTCTGGAGCGTGCTCATTTTTACCAAATTCACTTTTAATTGAGAGCTAATTTAGCTAAGCCAAATTCCACAGCAGAGGTAGATTAGGCAGGAGCTGAGGAGGGGGAGCAAAGGGAGATGGAAGAGAGAGGGAGGAAGAGTCGAGGGGAGAAGAGAGGAGAGAGACGTGGAGTGACAGGTGACAATAAAATCTGCTGTTTGTGTCATTCTCACTCTCAAAGGAGGGACACAGTTTGAATGACAGGAGGAAAGAGAGAAAAATATGAGAAAAATAAGGTATAGATGTACATTTAATTTGGCGGCAACTACACCTGAAAGGCTAATAAACATTTTTGAATGAGAGAAAAAAATCTTCATAGGTTATTCATCAGGCAATTCAAAAGTTGTCCTAAAAAGAAAAAGTGTTTTCATTGCAGTGACAACAATGTCAATCGAACTTCCATTCACCTCAATGACCCACGCTATACTTCCAAGAGATAAAGGTGACCGAGAGCAATGTGCAAGGTGTCTGTGAAGCTGGTAGGCCCTGCGACCTGTGATGTAAACCATGCTGTAAAGTGATCTACGCTTCAAAGGTTATCTTGGGTCTTGGAGATGGGGAAACAACCTCCTTGATGCTTTCTCCACTTCTACATAGCTGTTAATTAGCCCAGCTAAGTGCACCATTAATCGATTGCTTGTCTCTACGCTATATCTCATAACAGTGCTGCACTCTGGCAATGCTGGGTGAAGAAATGTGAGGTTCAGAAAGTCACACTTTTCCACTCGTGAAATACTGGTTCGGGGTGGGGGGGGGGGTGGTAAGCAGAGAGTAATGGCTGCTTCTCAAAGACAGGAGTGGGTGCTGTACTGATGGCAACTGAGAGGAAGAAAAAAAAACACCCGCTGTAGTATACCACTGTTGACATCGATTATATTAACACTCTGGATAAGTAGAAGGATATTTGGACAGCTGTGCGCTCTGGGGCGGAACTGTGTGCGTCGGAAATTCTCACAATACAGATGTGATTGCTTGACATGTTCTGAAACACATCACACAAGCTCTTAACTGTAAGAACTCATCAGCTGAGGAAAAGTGAGGAAAATCTGAAGTGAAAGAAAATAAAAGTAGAGATGAAAGTGAGCAGAAAGTGGAATCCGTTTGGATCCCAGTGTGGAAAAAGAAGCCCCCTCTGGTGTGACAAAACACGGCAGGTGATAAAGAAACAACATACTGCCTGTGGTTCAAGCATTTTCATCAGACTGACACATAAACGTAGAAAAAAAAGGAAATTTCTTGCAGGTAACAGACTACAATGTACAAATCAGGCACTGCTTCAACAGGTGGCAGGCTGTGCTGCTACCCTGACAGCTTTTTAAAATGAGCTGTTTAACAGACTGCAGAACTTCAATCCAAGCTAGTGATTCTGTCTGTGTATGTGTATCTGATGTAACAATGAATATTTGCATTTTATATGTTTTGTATTTGGATAGATTCAGAAGAAGGCAGGGCAGAAATTAGTGTAATTAAGACAGAAGTGTGTGAAAATCATAGAAATTCTTAGGCTGTTATTTCAATATTTTTATATATAACCTTGATTTTATTTTTGTTGATGCTACATTATGCATAAATCAATCATAAATCACAGCTTTACAGCTGAACTTCAAAAATATTTATGAATAAAATACAAAAAGACTTTGCTTTTTAAAGCATAATGATGACTCTTTTGATTATACAGTAGAAAGAGCTTACCAAACATTTGCTGGTTATACCTTCACAAGTACTACCTTTGACCTCCTTTTCTCAATTTCACATGAAATTAAAATTAACATGTACAAAGTCAAAACATTTTAGACACTTCTGACATTTTACAATGTGAATGATTAATCAAAAAGCCCTACACTACATTGTTCAATGTCCACTGCAGAGCAATTATCAACTGCAAAAAATGATTCATATATCTCCATTCGTTTACTTACATTCGTCTCACTAAGACGTGGAACCCTAAAGCTTATAAAAACCCACCACCATCTTTAATACACTACAGTGGTGTATAGAGAGAGGAAACACAACATTGCACTGTAGTCAACAGCTTGACAGAAGAGGAAACCTTCATTCACTTCCAGTCAAACCAAATCCCATGAAAGTCCATCAGCAGAGCAAGGGAGTGAGCCCCGGGGAGTTCAGGAAAAAGTAAAAAACTGGTTTCACCAATGTTGAATTTGTAATCAAAATAAAACTATTCCCAAAGCAAACCAGAAATATACAAACAACAACCCCCACACTCCCACACTCTCTCTCTCTCTCCCACACTCTCTCTCTCTCTCTCTCTCTCTCTCTCTGTCTGTCTGTCTGTCTGTCTGTCTGTCTGTCTGTCTGTCTGTCTGTGTCTGTGTGCGTGTGTGTGTGTGTGTGTGTATGCTGTAGACAGAAAAAACTGTAGCAGACTGGGAAGGAAATGCAAACAAATCACACCCTTTCTCTTGTGACTCCTATGAAGGCCAGTCAAGTTTTTTCTAGTTTTGAAGATGCAGGCCACAATTATGGCAACATCTCAATAATACAAAAAAACCCTTTGCAAAATTGTAAACTATATTGAAACTTTAACTTTGCTGTGTGGTAATTTTACATTGGGAAAATAGCAAAATACAGTATACTTGAAGACGTCACTGTCACAATAGAACTACTTGATTTTTAAAGGGGAGGTGAGGGACAACATCGTTCTACTATTTATGTATGTAATATGTATATTAAATTATAACATCCAACATTCTCCAAAGCCTCTGATTGGTTAGAAATCCAAATTTCCAAAGTGAATTTTGCTGTGCAGTTGCATTGTACAATGCGATATTTATATGCAGCATGAATCAACCATGAACCAAGTCAACAGACAATGTGTCAGTGTTACGTGTGGACAATGCACACATGTAGACAGTAACAACTCAATGGAGAAAATTCATGCATTGTACAACTAAGTACATGCCTCAGTATGCCTACAACCAAATGAGCTATATTTAACAATCAAAAAAGTAAATATTCAAAACTCTATAAACAACAACAACAACAAAAGCAAAGCAGCATGATGTCCAGCTGTCAGTCTCTGGAACAGAGAGGTCTTTCTGACGTCAGTGCCCACTACAATAAAGGCTCCAAGCGTCCAGAAATAGCCTGGCAGGCCTCTTAGAAACCCACTTCTAGGAAGGGGGGGGGCATTCCTCAGCCGGGTTGTCCTTGAAAAGATGGACAAGCTGCGGCGAGATAGAGGCTAACCAGCATCCATACATGAGAGAAAGATAGAAAAATATAATAAGATAAACCAATAGAGGGAGAAACAAATATAATGTATTGAACAAGAGCAGGAAAAAAGGCAAGGGCAAAGCAGGGAATAAAAACAGAGAGAGAGAGACGGGGAGAAACTGTACAGGTGAGGGAATCCCAATTATAGTGTGACCTCGTTAACCCCGGAGGCTCGTTAGTGTCTCGTTACAGCAGCATTCTCCAGGCCCATCCTCTGTCACACCTTCATTAAGCCCATCGACCCACTGTGCTTATTAAACACATTCATTACCCCGAGTATTGAACCGCTGCTGCTATCACTGGCCCCCGAATGCAACAACGGGGGGGGGGGGGGGGGGGGACCAGAAGGGTGACGTCTGGTAGAGTTGCAAAATAGCGGAGGAGGAAACAGGTCATGCACACAAATGGACACACGACATCTACAGACGCTCAAAGAGACACACACTTTCCTGCGTCTTATCAATCATCACTAATGAAGTCAAATTAGAGCGGGTCTGGCCTCTCAATCACGACGAGACAGAGACAGCAGGAGCAGAGGGTGACAAAGGGGGAGGAAGGAATTGAGAGGGAGGATATGGCTTGTTTGAGAGAGGAGGAGAGTGATGGGATGAGTTGAAGGACCATGAGCGTGAAAAGATAATAAGACTTTTTAAAAAGCTGAAGGCAGCAGGTAAACTTTCTCCCTCAGTCTTCTTGTGCCTTTTTTCCAAAAAAAAAAAAAAAAAAGGAGGACAGAGGTGAATCCCCAAGGAGGGCTATTCATCATGATACATACAAAACTAGTCCACTGGGCGAGGCGAGGCCTCCATCCTGGCTTCGGGCTCCCGCTTTACATGATGACATCATTTCTGCCCTTCTCAAACAAAAGGAAAACTCATCATCAGAGAGAGGGAGAGGGAGAGGGAGAGGAAGAGAGAGCGCGCAAAGAGATTAAGAAGAGTAAAAGGCATGAGCAAGGTGTCGGAAAAGGCCATGAATCATAGTGACGTCCCTGGCTGGGTGTCAGGGGCTGCTGCTGTCTGGGGCTGGATAAACAGGGGGCCTCTAAAGCAATGCTCTTTAAACGCTGGCCAGGTCAGAGCCCGGCATTGGCCCTCAGGAGAACTAAAATCTGTGCCAATTTTTTTTTTCATCTCAATTGATTGTCATAAAGTTACTGGCTGTTGTGTTTCCAAAATAACAAACCCAATTCCCTGCTGACTATCAGGGGTGACCAACTAATAATATATCAAATTCAGAGTTGCTGTAATTGTACTTGAAAGAGGACAGAGGAACTGACACATCATTTTCATTATCGATTAAAGCCTTATTTCCTCAATTAGATGATTACTCGTTCAATGTCAAGCCAAAGAGCAGTGCCAATCACAACTAATTAATGATAAATTTTCTTTCAATCAACCAATCAATTAGTTTGTTGCAGCTCTAATTCTATCTGTAAAATATACACCAAAAAAGTCCAAAACCCAAAGACATTGTTTACTATCATATCAAGTATCAAACCCTCAACTTTGGCAAAGGTGGACAAGGAAATGTTTGGCATTTTCACTTGTAAAATGACTCATGATCAATCGATTATAAAAAAAAATTGTTTGTTGATCGACTAGTGGATTAATTGACTGATTGCTTCAGCTCTGCTACCTTCATTCAAAACAAATATTTCCTCCTTAGATTCACAACAAAGTGTCAGCGTAAAAAATCAACAACAACAACAACAACAGTGAGTTATAAGCCAGAAGGCAGGATAAATTTTGCACAGCCTGCACACTAGCCATTCAATAAAAAAAAATGTTTCAAGCTGTGTGTTTCATCTCAGCTTTACCCCCATCACAGGCTGTAGTTCCTCCATGTGCTCAGCCAAAGTAGGCAATGAACAGAAAAGGGAAAGAGAGGGAAGTCACATTAACATTAACGTTCTTCAGTGCTTTTTCTGGTACTGTGGAAGCTGTGGGCGAATGCTTGGTAACGTCATGGAGATGTGTGCTGCTACATCTACAGTATAGCACTATAAGCTTATTACTGCTGCTACTTACTCCAGAGTTTCAGGCTGCAGGTGAGAAAAAGCTTATTTTCATATTCAATAGCATCAAAATTCTTAAATAAACTACATGTCGTGTAAAGGATATGGAGGGTACAAACAGCAACCATTCACCTTAATCACCCATATTTGGACAGGAAAATATTAGTTTTGGTATCAGCTAGTTATTAAGCATCAGTGTTGTCCAAATCAAACTGACTTTAAAGAAATATCCTTGTGAATATTCCTCTCTACAACCTGTCGCAGGTACATAAACCAATGAAGGAGGAAATCTGCAAAGGAAATTAAAAATCCTTGTCACTGAAATATTTATTATTTTCCTCAAGTTTTCAAAAAGGGCATGGGATCTTTTATGTGCAGTCAAAGTATTAGAGGAACACTCAGCTGCTTGTTTGCTTACTGCTCGCCCGCTGTAATACCACTGCTCTTATCCAGTCCTACTACACCCTCTGCAGTTGAAAATCAAGCACACCAAGCAAGAGCACTGGAACTGGTACGTCTACAGCAGTACACTTGACTTCAGTTCAATTATTTGTACCTCAAGAGGCAATGAGAAGCAAGCAGGAAACACCCAAAACGATTAATTCACATGCATAAAAGCCATCAAAAACACAAAATATGAAGAAGACAGGGTTAATATACATATACACAAAGTAAACTGAACATCTCTTGAACCATCGCATGGTTTTTGGGGGAAAAAAAACAGGCAATATAATGATGCCATTTGCTGAAAGTAATTGTCAAGGATATATTGATAATCATATGTGCCTTTTAAAGAACTTGTTCAGTATTTAAGCTGTTCTACTGTGTATTGCCAGTAATTTTAGAGCCTAAGTTAATGACACACTGCATTTGGTTCTTCTTGTCCTAAAAAGAAAGAAAGAAAGAAAGGTATATAAACCAGTAAATAACATACTTTGGATATATATAAAACTTTGTCAATATTCTCTGATCTTCTCCAAAGAAATGTAAACACACTAAGCACAGAAGAATGTCAGGGTGCTATTAAAACACCATCCATCAGGACCTACTGTAAATATACTATAATGCACTACTGCTATAACTGCTGCTAGTACTTATATACATAATCCCACTACTAACTTTCCCCCCAAGGCTATTGAGAGAAAGTAAGTTACATAAGACTATGAAAACATCCTCACATAGTCTTTACACAATTTACACTCTGCTTGCATAAGTGAACATTCGTCTATATTGTACAACATCTTTATATTTAACTACTAATGTGTTAGTATGTAAGTTTATTGTTGATTATATTCATGTAGTTTCCGCAACACTATCAAGTTGATGAACAGCTCCATTCCAAAGCCCTTAATTCACCAAATCTGTAACTTTCTGTTCTTACTTTCTGTTCGTTCTTACTTTATATGTGCTTTTTCTGTGGATGTCAACTATAAGAGATCAGCAAACTAAGAATTTTATTCTGCACAGTAACTTGCTCTCTGTGTTTATGGCAATACAGTTTTGAATCAAACTTCTGCTGGTAAAAACTACTACTACTAGCAATTTTCAGTGAAGTCAGTGAAGAGAAACGTGGGCACTACCATCAGAAATCTCCCTCACTACTTCAGCTGCTCTCCATTTCTGCCCTGCCAAACAAAGATATTTGACTTTGGCACGACCATTGTCATTTTTGGCATTCTGTCTCAGCTAAGCAACAGAGAGCCAGCTATGTTGGCTGTCCCACTTCTCAAGTACAATGTCTGTCATTCACTTGACTTTGTTTTCTTTCCACAAGTTTAATACTTTCTACGAGCCACTCAAGAAATCCAAGAGAGCATCCTGCCACACCAAGGTCTTTGTCTACTTTTTCAAAAAGTAATTTCACCTGTGTTATTGATAGGGTCTGGGGAAAAAAATGCCCAATGTTGATGCTGAATCTTTTCCCGGGGTAACTATGTTGAAAAGAAAACATTGTAGCAAGGTGAAATATCACTTTGGAGGCATGCTTCACAGACTCACATTTCTGAAAGTGCTTTCTCTTTCTTCCTTTTCTTTTCTCTCCCCTTTAAAACTTGTTTTGTTCTTGGGCAGACGGCGGAGGGAACATATCGACGATGTCTGTGTCTGAGTGCAGCCGGCTGTCCAAGTTAAAGTCAGTGCTCATTAATGCATCTGATTACTCTTCAGGCAAAGGCCGATCAGCGACCGGCCCAAACACACACACACACATAGAAGCGCATGCACACACACACACAGAGGAGCATTTTGGGTACAGGGATCAATACGAAGGCACTTCAAAAGAGCAATGAAGAGGAGGATATCGGAGAGAGGAATGTGCTGTTAGACTACATACTGAGAATGTAACCAGTGGTAATGGGGGAAATAAAAGCTTAAAGAGTGTGCAGATGATGCACAGAGTTTCTGATTTCACAACATACATCCAGGCCCTTATCCTAATGAGACAAGCGTAATTAGGAATGGACCTTACTATTACTTTCATTATCAGTTAATCTGCTGATTATTTTTTTGATTAATCAACCATTTGGTCTATAAAATTTCAGCAACTGTGCAAATGCTGATGTCAGTTTTTGAAAGTCAAGGGTAGCATATCCAAATACCTTGTTTTGTCTGAACAGCAGTTTTGTTTTTTGATAAAGGCTACAATTAAAAGCTCAAGATCGAGAGTAAGAGGACATTGAGTTGTTTTGTCAACTGTTGTTTCCAAATTCAAGACCGAACAGCCAAGCTCTACAAAAGTATAGGATTTTTATTTTCTTTATATCATACAAAACTAGCAAATACACATTGAGCAGTTGTGTACTAGTGGAGTTTTCTTAAGAACAAAGTTATGTTCATGCTGTTTTACTAACACAAAAATGCAGCTTGTACTGGCTTGCAGTCTTCACAGACTTTGTTGGTGCATTGCTACATTTCTTTGCGCTGCCAACAGTTGACCAGTACAAAAGAACAAAAAAAAGCCTCTGCAGCACCAGTTGGTCGATTGATCAATTGATTAATTGACTATTTGTTTCAGCTCTTCACACAGCAAACATAACAAGATGAGAAAAATGGCAAGGAAAATTACAACAGATCCAGAGTAAGGAAGGATAAATAAAAAAACAGAAATTATGGAAAAATAATGATTTTAAAGAATAAAAAATAGAAAAGGCAGGGGAAGCAAAGAGAGGACAGGGGACTTAAGTTAATTTGGTTGGCATTCTCCTTGGCATGACACAACATAAACAGACAAATAGGCACAGCTCTGTACAGCAAATTCCATCTTGACCTTACCTACATATGGCTACCTCCCAAGTCCACAGACACAGATGGACAAAGAGAGCGAAAGACAAAAAAGACAGAGAGGGAAAACTAAAAAGACTTCCTGATGACATGAAAGCATGGAAATTTTGGATGGGAGCAGAGCTTTTCCTCACTCTGACAGACATAATCCACCGCCATTAGCAGTTAAACTGACTAAATACATCATACAACATCTGACATTCAACATCCTGAAAAAGTCTAAACTCCTGTCTGTAAAGACCAGAGGGGATTGGGAGAGATCTTAAAGAGTAGATGGACAATGCACTGTTTGTGTGTGTGTAGTTATATGTTTGTGTGACTGGTCAGCGTGGTTCTGTTTATCTCTAATTACAGTCAAATACATGAACAAAGTTTCCAGAGGAGATTCCAGTGCAGCTGGCAGCTATTCAGTTCAGCTGTTCCCATGTGTGTGTCACGTCCACTGTTTTAACTAGGCCTCTGTGCGTTTTAGAGTGTGTATGTTGGTTTATGTCAAAAGGTCTATCCCATAATAACTGACAGCTATCATTATCACTTCCTTTGTCTTTGCGCTCCCTCTAATCCAGCTAATTAAATCTACTAATGTCAATATACAATTTAATCTGTGATTATGCCTGATTGGACCGATATAGCCTCGCTGTCATTCCGTCTGCCAGCAAAAACCCTCCTGACCGCTGACAAGCCAGACAGACAGCCAATCAGAGCGGGAGATGAGGCCTCCTTCCCAGACCAGTGGCCAAGAAACACCGCTCACTTTGACAGTTCATCGTTCTCAGTGTTTCATGTTGTTCCTCAGACAAACACGTCCCCTTTCCATTCCAAATGCCTGAGAGTGAGAGAGCTAGAAAACGTGGTGAAAGCTTGGGAGGGAAGTTCTGATTGTACATGCAGAGTGGTAATTACACCTAAATTGAGGGCACATGCTAATCTATGTTAGGTCATCTCCAGTTCCACTTACATTTCCACATTTTGGACTAATTAAAACTGTAAATAATCAGAGCCTGTGTGTGCGCGAGAGAGAAGGAGAGAGTGCGTAGGCAGACACAATGCCTTTGAGATGAGCCAGTGGAGGAATCTTCCCATCACACTGCAGGAAAATTAAGTGCACACTCTTTGATTTTAACAAGACAGGAGAGCAGATAAAGCTTTTTTTTAAGAGAGGGGAAAAGAGAGTAGAAAAGTGCTTGACTAGCAAAAATGTTTGTAGATTGTGATGTGTGTTTAATTGAAAGGAACACTGGAGCAAAGTTACCAACATGGAAAGATGGGTGACAAGAGGCTTTTGCAGCTTATAGTCCATCCACCAGTTGGTCTATGAAACTGACAGAACTCAAAGTTAAACTTTCAGGGCTGCCTCTCCCCCCTACGGCAAATTGAAGCGAGATGAGGAAAAGGGGAATTTGCTATTCTCAGAGCCTTTGCCCTTCGAGGTGGTGAAAGAGAACAGAATATGAATGGAGAGGGGAGAGGGAGAGAAAAAATACTTCAGAAGATGAAAACAAGCCTTGAAAGGGAACCGGTGCAATATAACCAACTCTGGCATAAATACTGGATGAACGCCAATAAAGAATGCAGGGTAGATGTCAAAAAGGAGTGGGCTACAGAGACACCAGAGTCACCAGCCTTTCACACAACACACTCTTAGCCCAGGGTTATCTGTAGCCCTGGGCTGATTTGGCCCCAGGCTAACAAGCAATGAAAGAGCAAGCATTAATTTGTCAACTGTAAACAAAATTTGAGGACACTAGTCAGAGTTGGAGACATCTTCAGCATAGAATTAACAACTTTTAAGTTGTTACTACAAACTACTACAAATTAAACAAAATAACTGGTGTGCCCTTCAGGATGATAATTATCAGAAAATGTATGCATCATCTTTAAACTTTAAGGAAATTTAAGGGAAAATGTAATTTCACAATTGCAAATCTTGCATCACAGCAGAACACCATACACATCTCCACCACATTTAATGTCTCCAAAATAATCCAATTTCCTCCGTTAACTCGCAACTGTAATTTAACATTTTGTGACTTAAATTTATAGGATACTGACAAGAGAAAAAAATAAAACAGAGCAACATTAGCAGAGTTACTACTAATATTATCTGTGCTAGTAGTGTTTAAATACTTCCTTAAGGCTACACAGGCTTATTCAGACTAGCTGCTCCCCCTTCCTCCGAAAAAACTATTTAACCATCTACAGAGATGGATATGGTCTTAACATGGAGAGAAAAACCCTCCAGCATGGAACTGAAACCACAACTACGACAAGAAGAAGGCAAAGACAGGCAGAAAAAATGTATGTGGGTGTGCACATGGCAAAGAAAAAGGGAGAGGGCAAGTGAAAGACCACACAGAAACATCCTGCAGCCATTCAATTATTCAATTTTGGAGACAGGGGGAGAAAAAGAGGGCAGATCAGAGTGAGTGAAAGGCTCATCCTCATCTGTGATTGATTAGGAGAGACAGAGACAGGATACTTGTACCACAAAAGCCAGCAAAGAAGAGAGAAGAGAAAACAAGAGGAGAGGAGAGAAGAGGTCTTACAATATAGCCCTAAAGAGGCTTTCACTGTAGTGTCCCAGGACTATGCAATTCATTGCACCCTGAAAACCAAAAAGGCCATTTCAATGCCATTCACTAGATCAATTCATGTAGAGAACAAGGGTTGAGCCCACACAGTGATCCCACAAGTCATCAACAATTTAGTTTTTACATAAACCTTTCAGAAAAGACTTTTATGCTGCCTCAAACCTTTTTTGCTTCTCTGTGAACAGCTGACCTAGAGTGAAATAAGATCATTGAAGTACAAAAGGTTGAGTCACCTATTAGATTCTGCATATGTCATATAATATTTATAATTATTGCATTAAAGCCAACAGACTGTATCATTTGACGTCAAAGTCTAAATGAGTACAAAATCAAAACACCTAAAAACAACATTAGTGTTCATGCGTATTTTTGGAACTCACAGTACATGCATATTCAGCCCAACTAATCTGGAGATTGTAATTACAACCATTTTCCTACGAAGCAGCAAAATCAGATTTATTTTTTTCTGAGAAGTTGAAGGAGAGAGTTTACTCAAGCCATCAGAGAGAATAAATGGCCTCTGACAAATGGCATGTAAGTGTTTCTGGGTCATCTTAATTCTTGGCAAACTTAATGACAATTTTAGGCCAAGCAACCACAGCACCTAGACATAACAATTCCCATATAAGCTCAGCCCATTTCTCTCCACCCTAATCACAGGAAGCTAAAATAACTGCAACGATCTCACCTCTGAAAAATGACTGTCTGAAAAAAATGTCTGAAATTGATACTGCTGCGCTGAAATGTTATCAGCAGCAATATTAATCTCTCACTTAGTGGTAAATGCTAATTTCATACACTATTATGTTGATGAATGGGGTTTTAACAAACTCAGCTATTGTTAACAAGTTAAAGCCGACTAATTTATCAAGATCATGATTACTTATGGACTGCAAAGAAATATTAGCAGGAAAAAGGGCAAAAGCATTAGTGAGAAGGGGAATATCTAAATAGGGGATGGAGACAGACATGCCACATGACTATTTATATTCTCTGTCTGTATCAGAATCCAAAATTAAATGACAAATACAGTTACAGTGAGTATGTGGTTGTGATTTTGTGAAAAAATGCACTACTCAGCGTTAGTATCAACAAGCTGTGGTCTACAAAAAGAAAGCAGCTGGAAGGCCCTTTTCAGAAATTGGGAAACAGTGACATCTAGTGGTGGTTTAAAGTAATCCGTCATTTTCCTCTGTACATGCTGTTTTTATTAAATTAAATCTGAACGGGAGTAAAAAATAAAATTAAAAAATAATAAATTTAAAAAAAAAATGAAAAAGCAGTTCATTTTCTAAGGTCATGTCATGTTAATGATGAATAAAACACAACCAGCTATGACAATGACAAGTCATTAAACTGATTCAGGCATTAGTCAGCAAACATGTATAAGAATGTGGGTGGTGTTAATATGCACCACATATTTTCTTACATTAATGAGTTTCAGTAGATTCAAGAAATACTGTCCCCTGATTTAATTGCAAATTTACAATCTAAGAACTTCCAAGTTCTGCTCATCACACAGGAAAAGCCAAATTCTTAATTTTCCTTTTTATCCAATGACCATAATTGAGAATATTGAAATGAAAAATATTAAAGTGAAAATAATGCTTAGTTTTGAATTTAGTGGGGAGGCAACCTTTTTTTTACATTTGGATCAAGGACTGTACCTTGTACCTTGATTGTTTACACGACGAGTGTCTACCATAAATCAAACGATGAGGAGTTTCTTATGTCAGTCGCATACATTTGTCTGCCAAAGCAGTAAAAACAAGAAGTATAGAAGATTAGAAGAACAGATTGACCAGTGCTCTAAAACAGGTGATTCAAAGAGGATAAACAGTAATTACATTTCTATATAGTAATGCAGATTTTGCCTGGCAAACCTTAAAGCTAGTAGGAAGAACGTTCATTGGGTAAAGTTTTAAGTTGCAATCGTGAATGAATTCTTAGACTAATATGAAAAGAAAGAGAGGGCCACAGTGCTACATAGCCAAGAGAAGCTCCCAGACAGTCTATATGAGATGAATGTACACTTTTGTGTCAAATTTTCAAATTGCCAAACAGAGACACACAGATACTTGGCTCCTGTATGAGCAGAAACCCAGAGGCAAGCAGGGAGAAAAAGCACAACACAGAACATGAGACCAGAGGTGTTGGGACTGACCAGTTTGTTCTCCTGCAAGTAGAGTCTCTGCAGTTTCGGGCATCCTCTAGCCAAGGCTACCATCCCTTCATCTGTGATACTGTAGCACTGACCCAAGTGGATGTCCTTCAGCTCGCTGCAGTGCTGTCCAAGCTGAGGGCAGAAAGAAGAAATTATTGAGTAGATGTAATATTAAACACAGGTAAACTTCACCTGAGTCATTATATTGGATTTTTGCTTCAGTTTTCGTTTGGGAATAAAATGAAAAAATGAGACAGGTGTTTCACAGACAAGCAGAGATCTAGACATTCAAACAGGAGGTTTTGGACCTCCTTTTGTCTCCATTAGGGCTCTATACCTTTTTTAGAGCGTCGTCCGTTAGTTTGTCTTGATTGCCCACATGCACCTTCACCAGCAGAGGGCAGTGCGTAGCCAAGGCCGACAGGGACGTGTCACCCAATTGCTTGCAGCGGTATGCTGTATACTTCTGCAGGCCTGGACAGTGAGAGGCCAGGGAGGACACGCCATGGTCATGGACCCCTCTGCAATCTGAGATGTTAATCTCTGTCACATTCTGCCTCCGAGAGGCTATTTTCACCAACAGATCATCGTTTACCTGGGGAACAGGATTAACAGAAGAAGAGATGAAAGTAAGTAGAAAAAAACAGAACTTTTTTTATTATTATTAAAGTTAAGGAGATGAAGGAGAAAGACAGAACAGATTTGCTTGCTCGTCCTGCTCAATCATTACAAGCTAGAGTATCAACTAAGTGTATAAAATGTAAAATGTAAATGGTAAAAGTGTACTACTCTAGGAGTAAAGAACAATTCCCAGAGACAACAGAGTGTCAGACAAAATGTGCACTACGCTATGTGCTTACTTGTTGTAGGCCACTGAGGTCGATTTGCTTCCAGAACTGGAAGTCCAAGCAGAGGTCCCTCCAGTACTTACAAACCAGAGAGGCACACAGACAGCGCTCCTTCACTGTCAAATGGGAGAGCACCTGCAAGGATGCAAAAGGAGAAAGAATGCATAAAGACAAGCCATTCAACAACAATTCACAGCTAAGTTCTGGCTTAGTATTTTAGTGTCTTCATTGTACTTAACCAACTGAAAAACATCAGTAAATAATTACAAAAAGATGGTTTAACTCTTTGATTAACTCTAACCTTAAGAAGGATGGAGGAAGGCAGGTGGTTGATACTCAAGTGATCAGCAGCGTCAGAACTTCTCGCCTGGCAGTCATCATAATGATGCAGACAGCAGGGGGACAAGTCTGAACTGTGGGGCAAGTCAGCACGAAGACCCAACCCACAGCAGCCGTCAGCAGGTGAAGAGGAAGAGGAGGAGGCAGAGGAAGAAGAAGAGGAGGAAGAGGAGGGAAGCGGACAGATGGGAAGGTGGCAGTGGCCAGTTTCAGAGTTCGAGGCGGCCTCTCCTCCACCTCCCCCTAGTCCTCCGTTCTCCAGGCCTCCATCAGGGGCAGCGAAGGCACAGCGCGGCTGCTTGCAGGGGGTGCACCTCTGCACCTCAGAGCACTTCCTCTTACACACCTGCAGCCAGAGAGACACACAGATCAGTCAGGTGAAACCAGATTTTCTGAAGGCAAGTCAAGGCAGATTTGACTGTGAAGGCGTCTTATTACAGTTTACAGCGTGAAAGAACCTTACACCACCCACGTTATGAAACAGCAAAACAAACAGCACCCCTGACCGTGGATCCTTGTATGCAGCTTTGACTTATGGCTGGTGCAATTCTTTAATTACATCATGAGAACACAGACAACTGATGGAGACTGAGTAACTCTTTCATCTGCAACACCTGGACTTGAATGACGCATTCAAGTATTTCAGATTTTTTTCAATTTCAATGTAATTTTAAGTTGTTTACACTTTGATCTGGAAAGAGCAGCTAAACACTGAGACTGAGACACTATAATGGTGTGTACAAGTGGTGATTAGTAAATTTTCCACTTATAATATGTAATACATATTACTAATACTTGGGCTGCCTCTCATCAGTTAAAGTCTTGGTTGACAAACACATATTAACCAATTGGTAGTTTTCAACTGTCTTTTGGAAGTAATGAACCATTAGCCATTAAGTCACTGTCAGAAATGGTTGTCAAACATTGTCATTTTTTTAGTAGAATAATTTATCAACCTAAATTCTATGGCTACTTGTTGATAAACTTTGAATTTCTTTAAGTGATAACCCTGGTAACCCTGTTTAAGAGCACAGCTAAATCATGGATGTTGGTGCAGCACTTCCCGAGTTCCCTACCATTTCAGTGTAGTCGCTGGTGCAGCCAGGCACAGGCACAGGTATGGGTACAGTCACAGACACCCCAGCAGTTCGAAACAGCGCTGGTGGTGGAATCAGTTTGGCAGGAACGGCCGATAACAGGCTCCTCCCCTGGCCCTCCCAGATAGATAGTTCCCTTGGTGACAACAGGAACTTGGAGCAGTCCTCAGGAGATGCGAGTGTTGCGTATCGCTCAGCAAGCTTCGAGGCAGCTACTGCTCCAATGCCAACTCCACCCACGCCAGGAATGCTGATTCCGGGGACGCTGTTGTGCCGGCACCCGCTGCCGTTGACACCGACCTCCAAATGGTTGTTGTCGTCGTCGAGGCTGCTGCTGTTGCTGTGGACGATGAAGCACAGCATACAAGGCCCCTGCAGGAAACAGTTCCTCTTCTTCTTTTTTCTGTGATGTAACTTGCGTGTCCTCTTCTTCAGGCGGTAACCATTTTTCGAGAGAAGATGGCCCATATAGATGATTCAAGGAAACTCTATGGAACAACAAGAGTAAATTGATCATTAAGTACATCCTTCAGCAATCTTCTCAGGACATTGAAGATCAGAATAATGCAAGACTGGCTATTATTGTTGGGATCATATTGGTGTCAATACAATACCTTGGTTTTGGTAGTGATGAAAATGATTTTCAGTAACTTTCTTTTAAACCCTTTTCTTGCTTATTTATCAAAACAAGTCATAAAGAATGATCTTCAATGATGAGAAGAACAAGGAGTCCTGCAACAGATGGTATGGCCCCTACAGAGCCCTGACCTCCATGTCATTGAGTGATGAACTCTGGCAAGTTCAGAAGATGATTTGAACAACCTCCCTGCCAAATACCTTGTAAACTGTACACAGGAGAACCTGTGCTGAACGTAAAGGATGGTCACAGTAAATACCTATTTTATATCTGCTTTGTCTGCTTACTGCACCTTATACAAAGTTCTTTCATAAATAAAAAGTATCACCATTGGTTTACTTTTAGTACCTAAAACTTTTTCACAGTGTTGTACATTATGACATGTGAGTAAACTTTTAAGAAAGACCTGAAAAATGTGAACCTATCCTTTAGGTGTCAAGGACAATTAAGAGGGACTTATATATACTGAAACAGCTGGTAACAGATATGATGCTGAAAATAGATGGATAGTAGCCAACAATGTCATTAGTACACATTACTGGGGTGTGCTGTGACATCTCGGTTTTGTATCACAGTGAAGTGCTGTGCTTGTTTGTAAAAAGCAATCATATGTTGAGTGTAAAGCCTAGACCCCTGAGTCTTAAAAAAATGCCATGACATTCTGCATCCTCTGTTGACATTTTGCTGCTAGCGTTGCCCAGAAGAATTTACTCAGCAAAACTGAGAAAATAATTGGAATTCAGCAAGTCAGTCTCAGTGATACTTACAGAATCTGTGCCCTGAAAAATTTGCTACTTTACCCACAAGACCCAATGTTTATTTAGCTTCAGGCCCTGCCATCAGGTTGACATCTTCTGGCGCCCAGTGGCAAGGATAACAGAACAAGGAATTATTTTATCATCAGCTTTTGCACTCTATAACACACAAGTATGAGTCACTGTCTTGCAAAAGTGAGTCCTCCACATGAAGCTTTTAATACTCACAGCAGAACTGAAATTTATACTGAATATCTTATATCTTATAGAAGTCATGGGGTATATCTCTGTGCTGTATTTATTCAAACACTAGTTTTTCATGTTGAGTCAGCAGGACAGTGCTGTGCATGGCCTGATTACCCCATTAAGGGTTAACCCTGGGCATGAATTTACTCTGAGTCCCCATTGACCTACTACACTCTGAATCTAAACTATGCCACCTTCAAGTTCCCATAAAATCTTGTGCAACCATACCATCTATGTTGCAACAATACTTAATATTCTGCATGAGAACAATATAAACTAAAATAGTAAAGGTCTTAAAATGAGATTTTAGCATAGGGCCTCTCCACAAGAAAGGGGCAGATATTTAGCTAATAATGCATATTGTCATTTAGTGGTGCAAATAGCACACGTTTGTTAGTAATCACGTTGCCCAATAGGTAATGTCAGCCTCAGTGCTATGGAGTGCATATTGTTGTGTAGTGTTTGCTGTGTGTGTCTACAATCTGTGGACCATGTCTTAGATTGCTCAGTAATCTTATTTGTTTTTTGGGTTTTTTGTTTTTTGTTTTTTTTATAACTTTTTACTGTTTTTACCATGTACGCTGGAGGCCTACATTGTTGATCAGGTTCCCCCTGGGTTAATAAAGTTCACAATCAAACCTACATATAGCAGACCACCAAATATAGCTCGAATCAACCCTCTGTCGAAACCTCTTGACTTGTGTTACTTGTGTTGTGAATACATGTCATATATTATAACTCTAATGTGATAACCTACGTTAGTTTACTAAATAGCAGATTTGTTATCGGTATTGTATAACGATAGTCTGTCAAGTTGACAGCTACGATGCATCGCCTGGTTGCTGCCGAATGAAAACACAAAGATGTAAACAGTGAACAGGTGGTCATTTGTTTAGCACACACACACACACACAAAGCAGTCTGAATGTGACGGTTGTGTTTTCCCTGAAACGGCGACAGGTCTTTGTTTAACATTTGCTCCAACTCATCAACATATTTACACCTCACTTAGAAGAAAAAAAGACACTGTTCCGTTGCTAACCCGAGTCAGCTTTGTGACAGGCTAGCTTGCTCCATCACTAGATGCTAAGTTAGCTGTAGCTCCAACATGAAACATGTCTCACCACTTCACACGGTGCTCCCACACTCCGGGCGGTGCTCGCATAATACTGCTATGCTGCACGGTCAAGACGAGCGCTGACAAGTTCCGGCAGGAGAGACACGGACGCAAGAAACCCGGCTACTGAACTAGCGTAGCTCTGGCTCTGCAGCTGCTGCTGCTCCTGTGCTCTGGAGGACAACACTTCCGCACCGAGAGAGCAACGGGAAGGAAGCCGACGAGGGCGATTCGTAATTCGTCATGAGGGCCGGGTGAATCTGCAGCTGTGGGGCCTTAAGGGAGAAACGTAGCCTGTAGTTACTGTGGCTTTAAAAGTGGTGGAAGAAATACTTAGGTGTGTTTTTTTTTATTTTATTTTTATTTATTTTTGTTTTGTTTTGTTTGAAGCAGAAATACCACAATGTAAATAATTTAAATACTCCATTAGAGCTAAAACTAATGCATTCCAAATGTTACTTACAAAAGTGTTAGTAAAATACATTCAGTTTAGTGGGTACACCTACCCAGAAATTATACAATCTAATACAATTCTGCAATGAATCCTACCTTCATGAAGGTCAAAATGTTCAGTTTTTATTCAAATTGTTATGGAGAGGTGCTGATTCAACTGTATGATAATTCTGGATGATTTAATTGCTATTGCATTGCTACTGCATTGTACTGCATTATACAGAGAGGTATTTACATTATTCAGCCTAACAGATATAAATGAGGTGGACAAAAAAAAACAATTAAAAACACCTGTCTTGTTTTAATCACATAATACCATATATAGAGCTGTGGTTGTTGTTGTACATGTGCAAAGATTCCAGTTTTTCTTCTGCATTGAATAAAATAATAAAAAGACCTGGTAGGATTATTATTGTTACTATAAACATTGTATCTATCAAAATATGTTATCTTTCCTATTCAATAAGTGCCATTTCCTTACCTCTCTCTTATACAGAGAGAGAGAGAGAGAGAGAGAGAGAGAGCATATGGGCGTGAATTTCCAGCTACCATGCTTCTTCTCCAAGCCTGAACGGCAACTCCCAAAATAGCAGTGCGAATTCGGGAAGCCTCAGGAAAAAAATGGCTGAAGTAGTTTCACCAATAACTCGACAAGTAACTAAAGGAAATCGGGAAGTCGGGACTCCTTCTTTTGACATTCGTCTCGAAGATGTCGAAGATTGTTTAATTTACGACCGGCACGGAGTCTCCTTTCCTTTCAAGAAGTTATATCAAGACAGGAAATCGGTCATAATTTTCGTGCGGGTAGGGGAAACATTTTTGTTTGGCCTAACCTTAACGATGAGTTGTAGGCTATCTTGCATTCGCAAAAGCACGACAGGTTCAAGATAATTAGAATGAGCCTCAAAAGATGTTTCTTTTGAAGGCATCAAAGTAGGCAACAGGTGAGCCTCAGCCTTGCTGGACAGATGGCCCAACTTCCCATGCTATGATGGAAATGGAAGAATGAAGAGATCATGTCTGTAGGTGAAGACAGAAAGCTTAATATTCAATAGGTGCAAGATGAGAGTTTCAAAAAGTAATGTACTATCTCATTTTACTTATAGTGTATTAACATATAATATACCATATGTGCTTGCAGAATTTCTTGTGCTACAGCTGCAAAGAATATGTGGATGATTTGAGCAAAATACCCAGAGAGGCACTGGAGGTAAGTACTGAACCATGACTGTGAATGCACCAGAGGCAAACACAATCTTAATACAATTGCATCTAAATAACTGATTTTGAACAGTCCATAATTTGATGTGTGTTGCTGCAGGATGCTGACATTAGACTGATTGTGATTGGTCAGTCCGTTCATCATCATATAGAGGTAATTAATGTGTGATCAACAAACATAATATCACAGCCTCTCACAGATTTCTGTCATGCTTATTCAGTTTTCAGTGTTCAGTTGTGATGTAGTGCAACTACACATTTTATGATTCTCACTCAGGTTTTTGATGCACCTATATGATTTTGTTATTTTTGATACCCTGGTCCCGAAAGAGAGACAACAGCCATTCAAGCTGTATTACTAATTAATTACACATAAACTTGTATTTAAATTTAAACTGTACATGCAGGTGAGATATGTATCTCTGTCTCTCTTAGCCGTTCTGCTCCCTGACCAGCTATCCTTATGAAATGTATGTGGACCCGGAGAGGTGCATTTATCAAAAGCTTGGGATGAAGAGAGAGGAGAAATTTACTGACTCTGGTAATGCAATAACAACATGAGGGCAGTATGAGTCAACTTATTTCAAGACCGACATTAATGAAGACTTGTGTGCTTGCGTGTGTGTGTTTATGTACTCAGCAAACCCTAGTCCCCATGTGAAGTCCAGTGTTTTCATGGGCCAGATGAAGAGTATATGGAGAGCCATGACAAGCCCCTTATTCGACTTTCAGGGTGATCTACATCAACAAGGTGGAGCCATCATTGTAGGACCAGGTAAGCTTTCCTGTCCCCCACCCTCTCTCTACTTGTGTGTATCTTTGTTAATGTTCAATCTAAATTTCTCTCTTTCTCTCCATTGTGTTATATCTTTCTCATCTTCTCCCTCACTCTCTCCCTGCAGGCTCTCAAGTTCATTTTTCCCATTTTGACATGAACCGTCTGGACCACATGCCCATCACCTGGCTCATGCAGCTTGCTGGAGTCCAGCAAACTCTGGACTTCAACGATAAGCCAAAGATCATCCACATATAGCCAACTGACCACTTGAAAGTGTGCTTCGCCCCACATCACTGTTATTATCACACATGCAGAGGTTTACACATGTTGCTTGTTAAGTTACATCACCATTGTGCACTGTGAGTGTATTATTTATCATGTATGTGCTGAGTCACAACTTGACTGCCTTGCCAAAATCTTGGATAGGTCTGAATGTTTTATTTATTTAATTTAACCTTTGTTTAACCAAGACCACTTATGAGATACATTATCTCCTTTCCAAAAGAAATCTAGCCAAAATGGAAATGCAAGATGGGTTGCCACATTATAACAATGCATAATAAATACATAAGAACAACATCATTCATTTACAACAATTGCAAATTTAACACAACAGGAGATCAATAAAAAAAAAACATTCTCGATCTTGATAACAGTGATTTCACCAAAAAAAGGGAATTTGAACTCAAAGTCTCCTTACTTGCTTTTTCCAGAGCTTCCAGTCACATCTCATGGGCTGATGAAGTTGAAAGCTCTGGGAGAGGCTAGCAAGTGAACTGAGCAAAGTCATTCTGCAAATGAAGACCATGAGATGTGGTAAAAAGCTTGTAAATGGTCCTTGAGATAAGATTTTTTTCTCCCCAAAATAGTATGAGTGGTGTGAGGTTCAGTGTATGGAGGGGTGAGAGGGGTGTGCATACGTTACTGTTTTTAGTCAAGTTTTGTTTACTACCTGTTTCTATCAGAATCATCCTGTTACACTGTCTTGTGTCTTGTAATTTTGCTGACGTACTTGTAATAAGACGGTGGTGTGGTTAACAGATAACTGGTGCATTGACATTAGTAGGCCTAATTGGCCTTATCACACTTCTTTTTTATATCAGTTTTCCTCATTGACAGTGTTTATTATACTGTAAATAAAGTTTAATTGCTATTTCTTGGCTGCATTTGTATTCACTGCCATATATTTCTGCATAGTCACAGTTTTATGCAAATAGATCTATCCAGCACCTGGGACTACATTGCCAACATACAGTATTATCTATATACAGCTGCTGCTGTTGAACAGTGTACAGTGAAGGGTGGGCACTGGACATCTAATCCTGATACGTCACATGCAGGGGATTCAGAAAGCAGAAACCTGCCCCTGCTCACAGACGTCACCACCACCAGAGAGGCTGGAGCAGGCAACTGTGTCTCGGCTGACACATACACAACACACACACACACACACACACACATACACACAGACGCAGATACACAGACAGAGATCATCAGCGGCGCAGGGGCAAGACATGCCATAATAACAAGGCGACAATAGGCCGCCGCATTGCGAAGCGAAGGAGCTCTGTTGCATCTGCGCAGGAATGTCCACCGTGAAGCCCTGAAGAGAAAATGAAGCGCAAGAGCGAGAGGAGACGAGCCGAGTCGAGGAAAAAGCGCTGTGCAGCTCACAACAGCTCAGAGGCGGAGCCAAACTCTGATATTTACATTGAGATAACAGGTAAGAGGGTCTGCAGAGTGAACCCTGTCAACTTTAAGCCCAGTTGGCAAATACGTGTACATGCACAAAGCAGGCTGTGCATGCACGCAACTGTGTTTAAAATGACTAGGGTGTGTGAAAGTCTTTGATTTTTTTTTTTTTTTAGCTTTTGCCCTGATATGGCGACACCGCCTGTCCCTTTATCGTTAATGCACTTAGTTTGCTTCGACTTACCTCCACAGTCTGAGCACAGAGCACAAATTATAAGCAGTTCAGTTTTGCTCTGGTATTTATTTTAGGAGGGGAGGAGGATTATACGAGAACTTCGCTTTGTCTTGTTTTATGGAGTGTGTGTGAGTTATAGATGTGCAGAGATAAATGGATTGGTGTATTAATGTCATAAATATCACAGTCAACCCACTGTCAGTCTCACCCAACGTTGATTTTCACATCTTTTGTGGCGTTTTCCTGGCTGGCTCTTGCACATCCTTCAGGAGCTCAAGTCTGAGGGAGGGAGGTCCGTCGAAGTGGAAATCACGAATTTGATTGGCTGAGGGATCGTCCTAGCAACCGCTTGGGCAACGTTCCTGGGACCTATCATGTGTGTTATGTAGAGAACTTTAAACTAAAGGGGGCGTGAGTAACAGTCCATATGTCCAATTATGAAGCGTTCTGCACTTCTCGTAGCCAATAGCATCCCGCGGAGCAGCCCAGGGGAGGAGCCAGGCGGGGATCATTTTTAGCAGAGTGCGCACTTGAACACGAAACTCTCCTTCCCTCTTCTATCTTCGACTGGTAACTTTCTCCGCTTTAATAACAAAGCCAAGCTCTGAAACGATTTCCTTTTAACGCTAGATTCTTAAATTATCGTTTTTAACTCACAAAAATCTCCGCTCACACTATTAGTGTAAGTTGTATACAGTATGCACAAGTCGTCGTGAGGAAAATCAACTTCGTGCGTTTGTCTGCAAAACATCATGTTCAGATCTGTGGGTAAGATGACCGCGGACGATGTTTCGCCAAGATGTATCGAGTTCATCAAGGGTAAGTTGCCAGAAACAACATAAAAGAAGTCATTGTAAACAAAGAGCAGCAGGTTTGGGAGGAAAGAGAGACAGCAGAAGTATATATGCATGACAAAAGCAACTAACTGCCTCTAAATTTTGTCGCCCTATCCCCCCCCCCCTCCTTCCAGATCAACTATATTTCGCCATACTTCAGCAAAAGATCAAGAGCACAGCTGAACGACACTGTTTCTGCATAGATGAAGAGCTGGCGTATGAGAAGTAAGTCATCAGTCTTATCCAAAGTCTGCATTTTAAACAGACTTGGTTTGCTGGTTGTTGCATTGATTTTTGTGCCCTGCCCCTTGTCATTGCACTTTGAATGCAACAAAAGCCCGTATCCAAACCTTATGTTATCACTGCAGTCATCTAAAAGATACCTTAACCACCATTAGTGCTGGTGTAAGCAGGTTTGCACACAACTAATTTAAAATACAGCAAATCTCAGTTTAGCTTTAGGTGCAGAAGCTATTAGTAAGAACTTACTCAGTACATTCACAAGGGTTATTTAAGTACATGAGATTTTAGAGTATTTTGGTGCACTACCCTTTTTTTTTACCATTGGAGGAAACCTACTTAACCACAACAGTATTAAAAATTAAAGGTAAATAAAAACACTTTGCCACAGCTACAATTAGCAGTTTCAAAGCTTGTAGTGGGGGATGGGGCTGTTTCAGTGGGGTGTTGTTAGACCGGCCACAGGAGAGGACATGACTGACCTTTCTGAGCCATTTTTGTGCCAGTGGTACAAAAAAATCCTTGTCTTTGCAGCTTTTTGTCCTGTTCTGATTGACCCACTCTAGCACCAAATGTTTCCAAATATAGTCTTTACTCTGTCAGTGTTTTTACTGTGTCAGTCTGAAGTAGCTGATTCTATCTAGTGAAACTTCCCCAGAGACCATAGCCAGTTGCATAAATAGCCACTTCTGACACACTCTTTCTTCTTCTTTTGTCTCTCTCTCCCTCAGCTTCTATGCGGACTTTGGTCCCCTTAACCTGGCCATGTTTTATCGCTTCTGTTGCAAGCTGACAAAGAAGCTCAAGGTAAAGTAAACCGCTGCTCTTAATTGCACTTCTTGGAAGAGAGACTGGGAACCAAACCCAGGTCAATCAATATCTCTTTAAACCTGAATATGGTAGGCAAATAAAGTAGGGTTATAGTTTTTAGCGTGCCAGTTAGCAAGACCTTGTTACCTTTCTACAGTTTAATTTATTTCCCCACTATTCCATGTTCATGGCAACTTGCGACACCAGGCAGTTTGTCTGGATTTAGCACATGACGGGCTCTTCAAGGCTGTTGGGCACAGATTTAGGCAGCTGAAGTTTGGACACAGATGATTCAGCCTCTCCACAGCGCTAGCACATAATTGTCTTATGTGGCGACTGCCCAGCCTTTTTCTTAGCTTACAAATTCTACTGATTGGCCTTCACCACACCATGTAGCAGTTATGTAATGAAGTCATTCAAGAGTTAGTCCTTTCCCATACAATTTACACTTTCATCTATCACTGTAGGGTCTTGTACCACTGCAGCTGTTCAGCCATGTTTAGCATTACATAGCTGGGGTGGAAAAATAAATAAGTAACCATGCCCATATAATGTCTCCTTGTAATATTGCATTTTCTTATGTTACATTAATACATGTGGCATAACATATCTGTTCGTGCTGTTTGTTATTTATGTCTTTTCACAGTCCATTACACTCTCAAGGAAGAAGATCATATTTTATACCTGTGGAGACCAGAAAAAACAGGCCAATGCAGCCTACCTAATAGGCTCATATGCTGTAAGTAGTATACGAACATGTTACATATAGCTTGTGAAATTATATGGCACCTGAAATCTGCATATAATAGAAGAGGCACTTGCTGATGTGACATTTCCATTTGAAGGTAATGCATCTAAACATGATGCCAGAGGAGGCCTACAGTCTGCTGGTGTCAAGGAATTCAACATACATCCCATTCAGGTAACAATTTATCATATACTGTATAATTCACATTTAACTTTAGTTATTTTCTAAATAAGAATGAGCCACAACTGTGACTGAAGACTTTATGTTTTCAGTATCAACATGATCATTTACAATAGCCACATCACCTATTTTGCTTTCTAATGGTTATTTGCAAATTCAAGCAGTTGACTTTACCTGTTTCAAAGTGAAAAGTAGAAGTGTTTAAAGTACATGGAAAAAGCAAACTAACAAGCATCACGTATGGATCTTAAAACAATAATAAAAAAGACACAATAAACTTTTAAGAAGAGTTGGTGAAAGATTGGTGCATCTTCTGTTTGTAAATATAACGTGTAGCTTTTAAAATGATGATTTATCTGATTAAATTATTTAGCATTTAAAATATTACAGTAAATAACATTCATAACAAAATTACATTGTCTTCACCCGCATTGTTCAGATACAAATGTAGCACAATAAGGATTCAAGATTATAAGACCTAGAAGCCTCTGTGCCCAGTTACTATCACAGTGACTATAAAATGGCAAAAGAAAATATTAAAAAAAAAAAAAAGATATGTAACAGAGACCACTGCAGCAGAGCAAGAGCATTCAGGAGCACTAGACATGAGATTGCAGTCTGCATTCTGGCCAGAGAATTTTTTAAAGGAAAAAAATTGGTCTTTAAGTATGCTGCGCTGATAAAGACTGTCAGTATAATTTATGTTTCACAGAGATGCTTCATTTGGAACCTGCATGTACAATCTGAACATCCTAGATTGCCTCCGTGCTGTTCACAAGGTACGTCATTTCGAGATTTATTTATTTTTCTTTCTTGCTGTGTCATGCGCTTAATGAAATTAACTCCCTCTCAAACATCTTTCAGGCTCTGCAGTACGGCTGGCTGGACTTCTCTAACTTTGATGTGGAGGAATATGAGCACTACGAGAGAGCAGAAAATGGAGACTTAAACTGGATCATTCCAGGAAAGTTCCTTGCATTCAGTGGGCCTCATCCGAAAAGCAAAATAGAGAATGGTAATTGAAATGTACACTGCAGAACTGTGTCTGATGTCATTTAAGCACCTCCTAAACTCACAAGAATGGCTTTTCATTTACATCAGGGTATCCTCTGCACGCTCCTGAGGCCTACATTCCTTACTTTAGGAAACACAACATCACCACTATCATCCGCCTCAACAAAAAGATGTATGATGCCAGGCGCTTTACAGACTCTGGCTTCGAACATCATGACCTGTTCTTTGTGGACGGGAGCACACCGAACGACTCTATCGTCAGGAAGTTCCTCAACATCTGTGAGAACGCAGAAGGAGCCATAGCTGTCCACTGCAAAGGTGAGATTTCTGGCCCACATTCACACTGCAAGAAACTTTGCTGATGGGTCCAACAATTCTGCTTGTGTCCTATTTATCACACAATTTAATGCCATGTCGCTTTTTCTTTTCTTTCAGCTGGTCTGGGGAGGACTGGCACTCTGATTGGCTGCTATATGATGAAACATTACCAACTGACTGCTGCAGAGGCCATTGCCTGGATACGGATCTGCCGACCAGGGTCTATCATTGGGCCTCAGCAGAACTTTGTTGAAGAGTATGTGTCCACTGAAGCAGGATTTTCAAAAAGCCACTGATTTCAAATGTTAAGCATTTTGTTATCATATTAAATATCCATGCTTAGATAAACAACAACCAGAGTTAAAGGTTAAAAAATAGCACTGACAGTCAGAAGCTCAGCTAATCTGCTTCATCAGGACTGTGCAGGTGTGGTTTGACCTGATTGACAGTATTGGCAGTATAAATAATCGGTGCTACAACTGTTGTCATATTTGAATTCAAATGTTGCTAACAGCAAGGAAATGTTACATTGCATTCTCACTTCAACTGCAGAAATACAGAGATCTCTTGTCTGATATAAACAAAACTGTTAACTTAAGCAGAAGACAGTGTGTTTATGGACCCCATCAATTATAGTAAGATGCTAATTAAGAAAATAGGGTTTCAGGGCCTTTAAAAACAAAGATCAATTCTTTTTCAGGGTTCTAAAAATTGTAATAATAATACTGGTGGTGGTTTGGCAAGAACAAGAAGTTTATTTTGTGGTCTGTTGAACTTTTGTACGTCAGGAAGCAGAACAGTCTGTGGGCTGAGGGAGATGTTTTTCGGGAGAAGATGCTTAATGAACGAGAGAACGGCAAGATGGCTGTAACCAGGATCCTGTCTGGAGTGGACGACATCACCATCAACGGGAGCAACAAAAACAGGACACCCAAGAAAGAAGAAATGGAACTGGTGAGTGACGCTCCTGCCATGCTTTCATGAAGTACTTCCATAAGTAGAGAGAACTAATGAACCAAAGGACATGTTTTGTCTATTCATGGCCTTTTCTTTGTTGTACAGTATAATGATGAAGACGAGAGAAATGGCCTCACACAGGGTGATAAACTTCGAGCCTTGAAGAGCAAAAGGCAGTCCAGATCATCTTCAGGTTCACTATCGTAAGTACCTAGGCAGCCTGCAAGTGTCATAATGCATCACGCTGACGGTGTTGTTCTACTGTAAAATGAGCGACGCCTCTCTATGTCAGTCCCTCGGATCATTACGTGTATACAGTAGAGTTTTCCAAATCATAAGTTTGATTTGGGAAAAATAAGGGTTTCCTAATGAACAGAAAGTGACCTCATAGGACTTTTTTGTTATGTTTAGCACTTAATTTAATGAGCTCTCTCCTTTTCAGAGTGTTTACTTAGGGTAGACAGCTGTCCTTTTGTGCCAGGTTTTAGGCATGGCTAATCTGTTAGGGCTGCTCTCCCTAATCCATACCATGGCAGTTTCATCCTAATATCATAATTTATCTGTGCGTTAAGGAACTAGTCAGTATCCCGTGTAATATAATAATTCTGTTTTTGTTTCCTCTTCTGGTTCTTTGGATTAAATGTCATCCCACGCAGATCAAGTGTAATCTAAGTCATTCAGTTTTCATCTATAATCTGAGAGTGCTGAGGATGAACAATAAGTCAAGGAAGAAGTAGGTCAAATAATGAGACATGGAGTGAGTGATACAGTTGTTTGGAGGGCTGGATTGGAGTTATCTGGCACACAATCTTCCAGAAAATCTTTTTTGTTGAGGGCTGGATTTAGAGGAGGCACAAAAGATGTGGAAGTGACAGAAATAATCTATGAATTTGTTTTACTACAGGATTTTTAATTTGTGAATTGTCTTCAGTCAAAAACTTAAAAATAACTGAGAGCTGAGGGGAAAAATATATATAGGGCAAATCAATATAGAGCTTGCTAGTCACTAGATTATCATGTCACATCGTCCTTGAGGTAACTGGGCCACTCATTTAGTCAATAGAGGGCATGATATAGATACATTGAATAGCTTAAATAACATTAATGAACATTTTTAGTCAGTGAAGTTATATCAAAACTGTAAGACTAGAATGTGTATAGCACCTCATACCACAGCCACCAAATACAAAGTGGTGCGGTAGATTTAAGTGTTAGAAAAAAACAGATATTAATTGAATTGCAGTTGAACTGACTTTGATCAAATTTGAAGCTCATGTCAGCTATTGGTGGTGAGCAAATGGACACTGCACACCAGACATTGTAAATGTAAATCAGTGGTTAAACCTAAAATAGGCGTTTTTAGCACTGATGGAGGTGCACTCACAATGTGGCATTTGTGAGATCCAAAAATGATTCATCTCAGAAATGTCAACCAAAAGAGAAACAAGCATGGAATTCAGTGTTGCAATAAAAGTCATTGTGACATGTTGCAAACACATCATTATGCCTTTGCAAATTGGTGATTTTAATTTTGTTTCTAGTATAGCTGCGTGTAATAAACAGTTAGAGTACAGTTGGATAGCTGTAACATGTGACTAGCCAGCTCTATGGAAGCATTGTGTGGTAATAAAGTGCTAAAGCTAACCCTATACAGTTATCTAAACAGGAGGAACCCGAGTAGATTTTTTTTCACTTCCCTGTCTAAATGAACTTCACATCATCTGTGCCCATGTAAATCAAGCCATGGAAGGTTGGGTGTCAGTATGGCTGAGGATGGTTGACTGGCCTCTGCCAATGTACCCATATGGCTTTGGCTTTTGTTGTCCCATGTCAGGCAGGTGGTAGTGTTCTGCTGCAGCCTCATGAGTACAGGTGTGGCCGATGTGTTGCCTGCCGTTCAAAAGATAGCAGAAAGAGGCAGTGAAAGAGTGGGGGAGAGGAAAAACAGAGAGAGGATGTGAGGTTTTGTATGATGGAGGTAAGTGCACGTCACTTCCTTTCTAGCTGACATCCTCTTCCTGTAGAAATGGTTGCTATGCCAGTGAATGGTATGGCTAATGGTATGGCTGATATGAAGTTGTTCTTGTGTTTTGTTTGTTTTGTTTTTTTTCCTTTCTTTGGATGACTACGGTGTGAAGTGGATATGCACTTAGTGGATGCATTACATTGACACGCCTTTCATTGTCTGCCTCATAGACACACTGAGCTGTTCTGCTTTGATATGAAGGCTTATCTGAGTCACAGTGAAGGTCTCAAGTTGAGCCTGCTCTACGTGTTAACAACAGCACCAATTATTCAACTAATCACGGTTTTTCATCAGATCTGGATTAGTTGAATTAAATGTTTTAGTGCATGGCTTGCACTACTGACTTGGCACTTCTCAAGAAAAAATGTTTAGTAAGGGAAACTCGGTCCTCATGATCTGCAGTAGCTACTTCCTCACTGTTTGGTAAAGTAGCTAACTTGTGTGCCCAACCATTTAAGTTGTAGGTGTTTTTGGAAATTGCCAATAGTACTTTTCTGTTAGAATCATCTTTGACTGAGGTGTTTTATGAGTTTAATTAGTGGCTTTAAATGTGAAGGATTAGAAAATATCATTGGTGACCTTCTGAGGAGGTGGTAGGATGAAAATGGGTACTTATCCGTTTTCAAGAGGGAGTTGAGGCAGAGGGGAGATTTGCTTGCACTTCAGGCCATACGCCTTATCATTGTATGCGTTGCTAGACAAACATCTAACTTCCAGCTGAACTTCACCATCTGGCTCCACTATTTGTTTTTATTATGCAATACTGAGGTGCATGTTGAATTCCAGAGAGAACGACAGTTATATGAAAACTTTTCTTTATCTTCTCTGCCTTTTCACGCATGGCAGTAGGCATGAAACCCTTGGACATGCACGCATGGACATGCCTCTGTGTTCAATCTCTGTTTGTGTCTAACGTATTTAATGTTGGGCTGGGTTCATTGTCAATTGCCTGTTGTTTTTCCATTGCTTTTGACTGGATCAGTGTAAAAAAAACCATCTGAGCTTTGTTTACTCCTTCAGGTTTCTGTCTCTGTCAGCTTCTTTTTAAATGGTCTGTTTTTGTGGAACAAAATTTCATAATGGGATATTTTAGTTCTTGTAAGACATCTTTAGACATGTTTTTGTCAATTCACAATAAGAGGTGCTAATTAGAGATATTGTATATCTATGTATGTATATTATGGCAGAAACTGAAGTCCACAAGTCTTTCCTAGACTGCATTTTTAGCCTGATTTCTCTTGATCATATATAAACCTTTACTGTTGTTGTTTTTTTTCTTTAGTTTATTGTTAGTGATTTAAATTTGAGGGAAGTTTACTATAGAGGATTTTATGTCATCTATATCTAGTGTCATCTATCTTACTATCAGTAAAGTTTGTCAGTTGTAAAATAGCCTGCCTGTATATTTGTTACAACTTACATAACAAATTTACAGTTTTTTTGTGTAAAATGGAATATCTGCCTGTTTGTGTTTTTTAAACTCTCAAATATCAATATCTACTTCAAAATTCCCACATTGGTCGGGTTTTAAGTGCTAACACATTAGATCAAGTGAAGAACAAAAACTTGCTGACGGGCACTGCTGGACGCAAAGCTCTATGAAAGGTATTTCATCTAATCCAGTCCCAGTGGAAAAGCAGAACATCAGAGGCTTTGTGTCCTGCCAGGACGTCTCTTGTCTCTCCTTCCTTTTTTCCCCTTTTTTTCCGTTTGCTCTTGTTGTTGGATTTGTCCTCCTTTCAGATGGCTGGTAGCCATGCTGCTCTCCTCCCTGTGTAGCCTTGCCCTGTGGTGGATTGTGTATGGCTTCCCTTCTTCCATCCTGCATTTCTGTATAGACGGGTTAGGATTTCAATGAGTTCTACCGCCCGTCAGCCCCCAAAAAACCTGTCCTGCCCCCCGTTCTGGAGCTCTAACTGAGAATGCTGTAAGTGAGCCCCAATGTCTCTCTTTGATTCCCAACCCAAATCAGAAAGTCGTTTAAAATCATCCTCTTGTTACTTTATCCTTTTTGCGAGCACAGTAAACTATGAGCTGATGAGCAGAGCCTGTTTTTAAAAAATCTAAAACATCAAAGGCTCCTGCCTTGTCCTTGTCACAATTTTCCAGTACATAATGATTTTGTACCATCATCCTGTCATCTTTAAACATCATGCTTTGCTGGTTATTGTGTTGATTGAACTGCCAACTGTCAAAATCAAAACCCCTCAGACAGTTCAGCTGATAAAAATAACAACTCTGTAAAAAGACAAATCAGGTCCCTCTAAGCTGTTTAGTGCCACCCCCTGGCTTTCTCTGGTACTTACTCGGCTTTACTAATCCTACTTGGCTGCTGAAGCTGCAATAATGATCTGTGCCTAAGTCTAAAGCTATCAATTTTTAAAGCCTTTTTGCCCATCTCCATACAGTCTTCTCCTCCTCTGCCTCCACTCTGTCCTATCATCTCTCTTCTCAGTTCTCTCAATTATATAAGATAATATCAAATGTAATCACATTTTTACGGTTGTGTTACTTGTGTTTTCACAGACAGGAAGAGAATAAAATTCATACCAGATCATCATCACAGTCCCTAAGGTAGAGTTTGCAGTGTACATGTACAGTTGATTGCACACTGTCATACTGACAAAAGACAAGACTAATTATGACACCTCTCCTCTCTCCTGTGCAGCAGGGTCATCTTGCAGGCCAGTGTTCAGGGCTGTAAAACCAGCGTTAACCCCTTGGCTCTGTCGGACCACTCAGACAGCAGGAAGAGGACCAGAACCTCACTGCCAGCAAATGGAGTAGGAGGAAGGTCAGTGCTGAATCTGACACTGAGCAGTTATCACCCCAATGATAGCCCAGGTGTATAATAAGAGTAGCACGAGAACTAAAAGGGAAATATTTTACTTTGCCAAAACCAGTCTTTTTTGTGTCTCTATAGCTGAAAACTAAAAATGTAGAGTATCATGTCATATTTTTGTGCTTTACTCGCTTTTAAATAATTTGTATTTTTAATTATTTTTCCATTTTCTACTTTATCAAGAACAGCGATATGTTGATGCAATAGCAAAAACATTATATTCTGTTTTGATGGGTTTTTTTTAATATGTGGAGCAGACACGGCTGAAAAGCAACCAAGAGGCTATAGCCACTCATGGATCCATGTGGAGTAAATTAACAGCTTCCCCTCTTCTCTGCCAGCTCCCTGTGCCACACCAGACTGGTCAGGTCCCTAGGCAACTTGCATGTAGTGACTGGCGACAGGGACCCAATGTGTTGTGAGCCATGTGGCAGCCATAGAGACACAGCCAGTGCCACAGCCAACACAGGCACTCTCATCAACTTAAACATGGCACAGGTCCACCTGCAGGCAAGCTCCCGCAGACCCACCCTGAGCCCATATGGAGACTTTGGCTGCATTTGCACACAAACAGAAACAAATTTTTTAACAAGTTTAATTTTGTTTATGAGCAGCAGATCTCCTCTGAGTTGCCCAAACAGGAAAAACCATATTTAAAACAGGTTTCTCCCTGGTTTTAGCAGCTGTGGGGTGATCAGATCTGTGGAGCAAAATTTAAGTTATCTGATCCTTGTTGCCTGTGTAAATTCAGCCAAATTCCAGAGGCTCAGCACTCTCCCTCTTTCTCCTCTTTATGCTCAAGACAGTGGTTGTGTCAGAATCACTTAATGTGCTTAGGCTGGGATGCATCAACAGTGATTAAAATTTAATTGTGGTTTAGCTACAGATTCTTCTGTTATGTTTTATATATTCGGGAAATGGTAAAATTTCATTTAGAGTCCATTTTGATCTGACAGTTAAGATGAATCAGTGGTCTTTTTAGGCAGTTGGGAGAAAAATGACAGTTCCATGAAGAAAGATAGGAATCTGACTTAACTGGTCTCATTAACCTAAATGCTCATTTGATCTGATTTAATTTTTTTTTCTTGCAGAAGAGAAATGACTTCCACTAAATCATGGAAACTTCAGACTAAAGTCAAAGTTAGTTTGCCAGCATAAATCATAAAATAACAGAGTAAACCAATTATATAATGTCTGTCAGATAAAATGTAACAAAATCAAGACACGTCAAACTTTTTAATATGTATTGCCATTTTTCAGCTGAATAGTTATAGCTTTAGTCTTAATAGGGTTACATCTACATCATCCAACATAGTTCATTTCAAATATAGTTAACTAAACAGGTTGTGTGGAAGATGGACTTCAATTAAAAGATGATGGTGCAACCCAGCCACAGTTTTTCCATACTCAGATGTACTAACATTACATACATCCTGACATTGCCCAGGACTAATATTTAGTGAAGCTGACCCTGCTTTTGCACCAATGTCAGGTTAAACTCCACCTGCCTCAGTCTCCCTGCTCTTCCTTTCAGTAGCTTTCCTTGCATGTTCTCTAAGAATAGTGGATTTCAGAGTTATGACTGGCTATAGCTTCTCTGGATTCTGCTGCTCACGGTGTCTTCTGCCTCTGGCCTGTTGTCACCACTCTGTAGCCATGACTGCATCCTCTACTGGTGCTAATCTGCAGTGTTTATCTCCTTCCTCTTTCCTTCTCTTTTATATTTCCTACATATGCAACAGACGCACTGTCTCCCGAGGACGTAAAGCTCGCAGCTCTTTGCAATCAATTCGATTTTCCAGGCTATGGTATCTATCTCCTCCTCCTCACTTTCTGTGTTACGTTATGTATTGTAAAAAGTATCATTTGGTTTCTATAGAATTATGTATTATGAGTCATTCTTATAGGCATGTCTGTGGTCCATGTGCATAATCACTGATTGCATGAATGGAAAAATGTTTACCAATTAACTGAATAGTGCAGAGTAAACCAATGAAATCTGTCTCCCTACTAATACTGACTTTGTGTTTTTGTTTTTTTACAGTCACTCCATACCCAAAGCTAGAGCTCCTCTACTTCGATGAGCCTGTGGATCTGGAAATCCTGAGGAAATTTACATGAAAGCCAACTTATATACAGCTGTAAGCTGTACTACTTTCAGTTGATTTTTAATTTTGAGGAAAAGGGTTGGAACTCATTTTAACCACCGTGATGTGACATGTCAATGATTTATAGATTGTTTGAAGTTATTTTACCCATAAGGCACTTTGGTTTTTATATTTGTAAACACAGCATCATGAAAGAAACCAATAGTTTTAATCATTGCCTGGTTGTTCCTACTTATAGAAGCATGCAGTAGCAAACATCAGATTGAACCACATCCATCAGACCGGCATGTGAATGTGTGAATCCAAGAGATTTCCTCTAAAATGAGCACTGTGCATTAGATATTCTGGATTATAATACGGATGATTCACGTTAAGTTAGAAAGATTTGGCGATGGATTTGGCCAGGAGTTTGGAATAAAACTCTGCTCTTGGCCCTCCATGGCAGAAGGCACAAGGGTGCCTGTGCCATGGATGTCGATGAATTCCATCACAAAATACAGTACTGTGCACATTTGTACCACCATTCAATATCTGGCTTGTCTTTTATTCCTGTCATTTACTTGTGAGGCTTTTCAGCTACTGTATTTCAAGACTGTAAATATCTCAACATTTGATATACTCAGTTTGTATTTTGTAAATATTTTTGTACTATGTTTGAATCATGCTATTAGATAAGTCAGTGGTCCTAACGGGGCCTTGTCTAACTCATGTTATAATCCACTAAAGACATTTGCTTTAAGCACATAGAATCTGACATTTTAAATAAAATTGTACCCCCAAGTATGTCTCTGGCTGATTGTCCATTGGTTTTCATGCCAAGTCACAGTAAGACAGTCCTTATGACCAGCTGAGAACAGTTGCATTACAGCCTACAGGTGCCAAAGACAATACAGATCCATTTATCCAAATTTCTCACATTCCCTACTCGTTTAGTCCCGGTGCTGCATTAAAAAAAAAAAAAAGAAAAGCCTCAACAGCTCCAAGATAAACTTGCAGAAGCATTTATTCTCCAGGAGTCAAATGCTAAACAGTGCCTCCAGTGCAATAGAACCCCAAAACCTTAAGAACAGCAGAAACATGAAAACACTGTTTCCTATCAAGTGTCAAGTGCAACAAATTTTTCCAAACAGTAGGTAAATGAAGAGAAGTGCATTTAGTTATCTTCCTGTTGATAGTGCTGGGAAATCTTCTGGGTCATCTGGATTAGGAGCCAGATCATCCTCCTGATGGGGAACAAAAAAAAGACATTACTCAAATGAGATTGTACCACATTTTTAACATAGGTTCCTCATATTCTGGTTGATTCTTTTATTATAATGATTACAGTATTGTCATGGATTCTCTGGTAGCTAGCTATGTGAGACAAGTGCACTCAGTTCTACTAGTACTACTAGTACTAGTTGCAATCCCTACAAAAGTTTAAGTGCAGATATCAAACAAGTACAGACTGGTGAAAGCAGTTCATTTTAAGTCGTTACCTCTACTTAGTTGTCCCCTAGTTTGTACTTAACACTAAATGAATGTATCTCCTTAAACAGAGTTGAGAACGTACCCTCTCCAGTATGGGTTTAGGTCTCTCTAGGCGAGTAGGCAGACCACCTCTTGCTCCCCTTCCCCGACCTCCACGAGTGGGGCGTCCAAGACTCCCGAAATTGATGTCCAGAAGGGAGGTTATGTCATTCACAGATCTACGGAGGAAGTTGCCCTCAATCTCCATGTCCTCCAGAGTCCCTTTGAAGTTCTGGGGATTGAAGGCAACCGCAAACTCTAGTCTGCTGAACCAAGCTGAACCTGACAGCTACAGCAAAACTCAAACACGTCTCCACAACCCACCATGTCAACAATGGCTAAGGGAATCTGTTATAGTTTTTAGGTTGTTACGTACTCATCACAGAAAAGACAACCTTTGTGCGATTCACCATTTGCCTAGTTTATGTATTTCTGAGGGACTGGTGTCTGTATGCTACAATGAAACCTCATTGCAAGAGGAGGTTTACAATATTGCTCCTAAAGTCATAGTTCAACTTTCACGAGGGCTTCACCATTAAGAAAACGACGAGGGCTTCACCGTTAAGAAAACAGTGAAGCCCTCGTGAAAGTTGAACCGTTCTATAGAGTGTTTTACATTCTCACCTCCAGGTGCTTTGACTGGTGGATGACTTTAGCTTTGGAGGGAATCTTGTTCTCTGCTTTGCGGATATTAAACTCTGCCTTGGGACGACTCATCTCCTGCATGGCCTTCCACTCATCCAGGGTCATCTCCATGGCAACCTGGACCACCATCTCTCCGTCCTCCTCTTCCATTGCTCTATCATAATTGAGGACAATTATGTCATTCCACTTTGTCACACTGCATCAGTCATCTTAAAACTGAAATATAGTCACCAAAAAAGCTTGTGGCATGACATTTTGAAAATACTGTTGCAACCTGATCATCATTAGCAACAAATGTAACCATGAAATAAATAATAAGCCAGCAATGTCTTAATATTTTTAATTAATACAAACTTTACACAGGAACCTGTTTTATTTTTTCAGCCTTAACTTTAGCAACTAGTTGTTCTGTGCTGAAAACAGAAAAGCACATTTCATTGTGTACAAGTACACGATTTACAAATATAACCAGTGCTGCATGTTGTTCTAGTGTTCAATAAGCAAAAGAAAAAAACTTGTAAACCTGTAACATGTCCCCCCACACACACACACACACTTTGGGTAGTCCAGTTGTTACTCAAGTTCAGACTGGTCACTCAGATGAGTTTGCCACCCAACCTGGTGACGTAGTAATTTTTAAGAAAGATGCTTATATGCATCACTCACCGACTCGGATTCTCTTCATCCACAGGTGCTTGGGGCTCCTCAGATTTGACTGGAGCATCTGATGTCACCTCCATTAATTCACTTCACAAAAGGACATGAACAAAAAAAAACATCTATTTACACCCAATTGTATAAGTTACTATTTCCACGTTGTTAATGAAAGTCCGCTAACCTTGAAGCTTCTTCAACGCAGCCCCAGTTCCAGGGTCCTCTGCCTCCTCGCTTCTCTTCAGGGGATATACCTCTGCAATGAATTTAAGAAAAGTTGTCAGCATACCACACGAGAGACAAATCAACAAGGGCATCAGCTTTTTAAACTGTACGGCTACATGAACAAAACGACTTACGTTCCATTGTGTCGATCATATTCTCTCTTGCCCCTCAGGTTGAAGTTGTCCGGGTTCCTTGTGTATCCTCCGCCACCTCTTGCTCCTCTCCTGCCTCTGATCCCCCCTCTGCCTCGGAGGTTGGATTCTGCATTATAGGAAGGTCTGAAGAACAATCCGATAAAAACAGATTATTCCTGTTACAGCTCCTACAGCAAGTGTAGCAGCAAAACCCCTGAGTGTACAGAATAAAGCAAGAGTGTGTTTCATTACTTTTGAATTTATTTCATTGAAAGAGGAAGAATCTGTTGTTTCTTCTTACAGAGGCTGCAGTGCTGTTTTTAAGTATTACTTTGTGGGAAAGTTTTTTTTTTTTTTTAAATTCCGCTTTTTGTACTAAAAAAGTTCCCTCACTGAAATTCTAGCTTTGTGGGTTAAGTACATAAAGACATTTTATGCTCAAATTATTATCTGGACGAATTTTTAATCAGTGGTGATGCTGCATAGTGAATGTGCTGCACTCTAAAAATCATGATACAGAGATTTGTTTTAGCCTCAGTGTATATGAGAACATACTTGGAGATGGAGAACTCCTGTGGGTACTCCTCTTGGGTTGCCTGACGCTCCCCAGCAGCAGCTCTCTTCATGCCCCTCTGGGCCTCCTCTCTGCCATCTCCTCTCTCAGTCACAGGCCCAGAACGTTCCTGCTGCTGTTTACGAACTGATGACAAAAAAGGAGGTTGGTGAGATATAGCTGTATTTTGTTTTGTCACTTTTTCCCCCTTTTTTGTTTCTAAATGATGACGATATGTGGTCAGGTAAATCAAGCAAAACTGCCCTTGTTGGAACCACTCATCAATAAAGTCCACTTCAGTCTACAGTGGTCTGTTACAAAAACTGCTGGTAAGATATGTTAATTTCCTGGTGCACTTTTAAAGTCTCAACCTTGAGTATTAAAACATTTTCCAGCCTCCTGCTTTACATTCTCAAACCTCCAACTCTGCAAAATCAAAGAGTAAGTGTGACAATATCAAACAAATGCTGCAAAAAGGTAAAATGGGGGTAACTGCACAGAAGTTTTTACACATTTTTTTCACTGTTTTAGTAGATGGATGGTTGTTATGTCAGCAGTACAATCATGCATTTACATACAATTTTGAAATGCGCATTTAAAGCATTTGGCATCACAGCTACCCGAAACCCACCCTGACAGCATGCACATGTGCTTCAACAGCCTCGCTGACCTTGCACCATCAGCAGCTGACAAAGCCTGAGCAAACCGGCCGCTCTTGGCTGGACTATCCGGTCTAGAAATACCAGCTGCTGCCAGAGTCAGGGTGTGTAACGGTGTAACGCAGCCATGCGTGTGGCGCTTACCTGGAACAGGGTCTTGACCATGATCGGCCGTGAAGGGGACTCGCCTGTCCTTCTGTGATTCCTTCTGTCCGGGTTTTTTCTGCTTGCCCTTCTTATCCTCATCGTTCCTTCTTCTTTTTCTTCTTCTTATTTTTCTCCTTCTCCGATTCCACTTCGTTGATCAAGTCGAACGGGTCGGCTTCGTCATCCAGAAGATTCCCGAACCTGTTCGCCACAACGCACCCATAGGCGTCCGGCAACATCTTTAGCCTGTGTGTCACGAAGAAAAACAAAGTCAAAATTCAAAATATAGCCCACTTCTCACACTCTCAGAATGAACGCGTATGTGTCAAATGCTAAATAACGACAACATAATGCAAGAATCCACCGTTTTCCTGCTCGGGTACGACAGCAAAGAGTCGCGGACCGTAGTTCGCTCCCCAAGTGAACATCCAACAAACGGTCACATTAGTGTGTCCACACTTTTAAATGTTTGCACGTGTGGAGACGAGCGACACCACGCCCCTGTGCTCATCAATAAGCTTGGCTCAGGTCTCCGGCCAATGTAGGTGGACTATTCTCTGCTTAGTCAGGCTCTGCTGCTCGAACTGGCTCAGGGATGGGAGTCAAAGGAAGTTGTTGGCTATTCGGTTAGAAATAAATTAATAACTGAATACACAACCTAACATTCAAAGCTAAAAGTAAATGATTGACATTTCGACGCTAAATCAATGACATGTGCAAATTTAAAGCTACTAGGCTAAAAATTAATTTAATATTTTGTTTCCTGTAAAAAGTAGGTAACACTGGCTAATATATAAAGAACACAACAGTAAAATACTATACCGTAAAGTAATGCTCAGTGCCGGTGAAATACGATGCCCTAATAGAAAATAGGTTTAGCTAATTTAACGTTAGCTAATGTTAGTTGTTAATATTCAAATCTGACGGCTAGCTAGGCAAACATTCGAAGTAATTATGGTGACGCTGTGTCTGACAATTAAAACTCAAGCTCTAGTATTTAGGTCTGACTGTGAAAATTCACAATTGACTGACCCCGACAGGCTAATATTGGTACTGACACACAGTTAACGTTTGCTCAAGTTAATTCAGATCATTTAATTTTATAGCTCAACGGAGAGGTACAGTAACTCTGTGTGCTATCTGTTTGTGCTATTACAGCTAGTTCAGGTAGCTATACTAGCTTGAACAAGATAGCCTATAAAGTTGTTACACCTGTTCTCCTATAAGTTCAGTGACAAAGCTTATTTTTCTGAATGGTCCTTTATCCAAAATTTAAAAAATATAATAGACAAGTATGTTAAACAGAAAAAGAAAAACATCTGTCACAATCCTATTTTGTAACTAGTACCCCGTTGTATACTTGAGGTCATGGTGGTAATAATTTTAAACTAAATCTGACCTAATCTGACCTGCTACCAGTATAGCTTGCTCAAGTAAAACAATGTTTTTCTAGCAGCTCTCAACAGAAGAAATCAGATTATTCCCACCGTATTACCAGCATGTAACATTACTCATAGAATAGTTACTTAATTTTCAACATGTAATATCATTAGTGACTACAGTAATAGTAACTATGAGGCAAGGCCTTCTACACACTCTTTTGAGCAGATGAGTATCCTTCATTGTAAAATATGTCTACTTTAATTTCACATTTGATCAAGTATTGAACTCAGCTATGTTTGGAATTCAGTGATCATTAAGCCTTAATTTTTTCCATGTCATGGCACAATCTGTAGGATATTCAGTTTAAGTCTTTATAGTTCCATGTCTCTCATATACTGTGAAATTTGCACTGACCTGTGGAGATATTATGTATTACACATTATTAATTTGCTGCCTTTCCATCTGAATAGTGGTTTTGCTAGGCAGAATCTAATTTCCCTTCATAGATTATGAGATAAATTACCATTTTACTCATATTTATATAACAACCATATGAATGTGTACATGTTGTAATTCTCAGATCCATATATTCTAAAGTGTAAAATTAGATCAATGTACCACAGGCCAGATTAAGCTGTGTCACTCTCACTAGGAGGATGAGTCAGGATATATTTTACACAATGAAATTTAGCTTCACCTAGTGGTCAGAGTAGAAAGATCAGGTCTGTGGTGTCACCCTACTGTATATACAGGGGGTTTGAGGGATTCTATTATAATATATATCAGTGTGTCAGTATTAATGTATGTCAGGAAATACTAGATTGAAATCCAAGAGATGAGGTCCTATAGACAATTTCAGTTACACTGGCTGCATGAACTATGCTGGAGTATGGACCAGTCACCCCTCTGATAATATTCTTGCAGATCAGAGGGCTATTTCCACCTATTTATAATGTTTTATTTAGCCCTTTTATTATGTTTTCCTCATTGGTGTTTCTTTCAACTGACATCACAGTGCTGACTTCCTTCTGAATAGCATAAAAATGTTTCCCTGTTTAGTTTTACCTGTTCTGCCCAGAGCATGGCCTTTTCAAACACCTCAGCTGTATATGGCTACCAGGTGACCTGATGTTCTTCTTTTAATAACGATTCTTGACGCTAAAATGGAAAATGAAAATCCAGTTTTCTTGCATTTGCTTTAGATCCAGTCAACACCAATATAAAAATGTATCATTCTGATACTTTCTGCAACCAACACTGACACATTTCCTGTATCTTTGTGTATCTGAAAATTCTCAAGCATATAGAAATTAGATGATAGAGAATGAAATAACCACAATGGTGTTGTACACTAATTTAACAAAGGCAAAATTTCAAATAACCCTCAGTTTCTATTTCTTTTTAAGTCACACAGAACACCCTTTGTTCAAGTAATTCCGCCCTAAATTGATTACGTAACTTTGGCGCCTCTGAGCCACCGTTTCCTTTCCCTTTAAATTGACCAAAAAATGTAATAACATAAACAGACTTCTCAGCGCGGGAACGGGCCATCTGCTCGTCTGTGGGGTAAAATTAACCGCCTTCACGCTCATTGGCCACGTCGAAGCCGAGCGTGCGCTCTGCTCGTCTTCATTGGCCAATTTTGATGTTAGCGTGCGAGGGCGCGCGTCAAGTGTTTAAATCTCATTGGACAAAAACATCTCGACCAATCATAGCACACAGAACGCTCTCCGTTCTGTCTATTGGTTTTACGGGCTCGCTACGTCAGCGAAGGCGTCTGCTGTCATTGGTCATTTCTCGTTTCTTTCAACACGTGGGTTGAGATCTCTTCATCCGATTGGTCAGGCAGCTGCTCAGGCGCGATTTTGCAACGCGGGACAACGCTCCTGTGAGCGCACACAGGTCAGTTCAGACGACCCGCTGCGACAAGAAGGAAACTTACCGTCATCTTCATATCTGACTGTATCTTTTGAGGATACTTTGTTGCAAAGAAGGGACACGAGATTTTTTTTTCAAGTCCTTCATTGGAAATGAAGGACATATTCACTCCAGATTGAAAAGCCGCACTATTTATGACTTTTGTCTATTGATTTTTAAAAACAAAAGTAATCAGAGTTAAAACTTTTGCAGATTCTCGGCTTTCTTTTGCGAGTAACACCGCAATTTTGACATCCATACGATGGCTGACAACAAGCATCCGCAAGTGATTTTCTGCAACGACTCGCCTAAAAGAGTTTTGGTGTCCGTCATCAAGACCACTCCGATCAAACCCAGGAAAGCCGAGGCCCTGACGCCGACGAGCCCCGGTTTCAGCGACTTTATGGTCTATCCGTGGAAATGGGGGGAGAACGCCCACAATGTGACTCTGAGCCCGGGCTCAGTGAGCGGGGCTTCGTCCCCTACCGGGACCCAGACGGCCAGGGAGGAGGACACGGCTCCCTCACCTGACCAGATCAAGGTAAAAAAAATCTTATTTTAATCATTATGACACTGCCTACAACGTGGCATAACGGTTATTTTGTCCAGACTGGGATAGTATTGAAAAGCTATAATTACTTTTTTACAGTTTGAGGTTGCTGACAATACTGTAATACACTTAAAGCAACATTTGTAACTCACAGCAACACTTATAAAATGTGTAATTACTGGTGATGATAATAGATCTGGAGAGATAAAGCGCATGCATGATGATATTGGTAGCATTTAAAGACATGAACTATTCCGAGCTGAATCGTGATAGCAGATTAACACAGTCTAGTGGTACATATAGGGTTATTTTCACAAGATACCGTATTTTAAAGCGGTGAAATTAGGTTTTGACTCGGTCTTAACATGGCCGAGATCGAGAGTCATTTAAAAAAACGCCCGCGCATTAGGGTGTGACATGGTGGATTTTAAACCCCAGTTACTTCCTGAATCTGGAGCAGCTGCTCATACATGACGCCTAGCAGCGCGCCAAAAGTGTAACCGGATGTGAACGAATTATAATGGACAAACGTGCAACAATGTAACACGTGAACCCATCGAAAGAAATTATGACTGGTATGATCTTAGATTGTATCAAATACACACCAACAGCAAAACTACGTATATACAGTATGTAAAAAAAGTAGTATTAACATGATGTGAGTTTAAATTATGCTCGCTGATCTTGACTCATATGTTGCAAATTCATTATGCCATAAAAGTATGAAAGCATTTTGTACCTAATCTGTCAAATCATGCTGTGGATCTGTTTATGGCTGCTGTTCTGCCAACAGGGGGGAAAAGTGTTCTTGAGGTGATTATTAAGTCTATGTAAAAAAAAAATTCTGTGTATTTGTGCTGTCAGGATGGTATCCGCAGAGGCCGCCCACGAGCTGACACTGTCCGAGAGCTGATAAGCGAGGGGGAGACGTCCTCCAGCCGTATCCGCTGTAACATCTGCAACCGAGTGTTTCCTAGAGAGAAATCTCTCCAGGCTCATAAGAGGACACACACAGGTGAGAGAGATGGCAAGGCAGCCGCATAGCTAATGAACAAAGCTACAATGTATTGACTTGTTCTAAAGAAAACAGGTGCCTTGAGGAAAGGTGGGAGGTGTCATGACTACATAATGATCTTTCCTACACTACCAGAAACAGGGAAGGTCATGTAAACACCTGTCTGAGCAAATGTAACAGTAGCATGCTGAGCAGGAGGGGGGCACAATTATGTGCTTGACAACTGACCTCTATATTCTACATGTGACAATCAGCACTATGTAATAAGTACTGACTTGTATATTCATGACAGTGCTGTTACATGAACAACATCTTCTTTTACCCCCCAGGAGAGAGGCCATATCTCTGTGACTACCCAAACTGTGGGAAGGCATTTGTTCAGAGTGGTCAGCTGAAGACGCACCAGCGGCTGCACACTGGGGAAAAACCCTTTGTCTGCTCAGAAAAAGGTGGATTTCTTAAAAGAAAAGAGCTTAAACAGAGTGCTATTTAAACAATGTTGTTCTGGCAAACAAATGAGTCAGAGTATTGTAAACTTCCATTTTTGGGGTACTTTCCAATGGTATGACAAGAGGCTCAGTTAGTGTGACTGACTAGAGCTTTGAATGGCTGAGTTCTATTTGAAGCATCTGGAAAGTACCTGAGAAACACAACCCTGTCAGTGTAACTGTATGTCATAATACATGTGTACTAGCTGAAAACCAAAACAAGAATTGTATGACTTATAACAACAATAGGATTTATTCACTATTATTACCTTACATGTTAAAAATACCAGTCTATTCTTACTGCCCTGATACATTAATGTGTATTCATGACAACTGCAGACGACAAAAAAGTCACACATTACGCATCTTAATTCACACAAAACGTGACTTCTAATAGTTTACTGCATTTACTCATACCTGATGCCTTCTCTGCAGGATGTGGCAATCGGTTCACCCATGCCAATCGTCACTGCCCCAAGCACCCCTTCTCTCGTCTGAAGAGGGAGGAACCAAAGGAGGGTCTGGGGAAAGCTCAGTCTGTGGATAACAAGGCTGTGGCAGAGTGGCTGGCAAAGTAAGTGAACATACATATGTACATACTGAGCTATAGTTTTATAAAACATGTATTTGACATATGATGTCATTTTCTGCTTATATTGTATGCTAATATAATCTCTGTCCTTACAGGTACTGGCGAACCCGCGAGCAGCGCGCCCCCACAACCACCAAGGTGAAGCCGCAGAGCAAGGCAAGAGCGGAGGACCAGGAGCAGCAGGATCCCATGGAGTTCCTCCAGTCTGATGAAGAGAACGGGGAAGAGGAAGAGGCCATGGAGGAGGAGAAGAGCAGCCAGGGAGGAGCCGCCAAGCGGCGCCTCCAGGAGCAGCGAGAGCGTCTCCATGGTGCTCTGGCGCTCATTGAGCTGGCCAACAACCTGTCTGCCTGAACACCCACCAACGTCCTGATCCTGGACTCCCATTCCCTTCCCCTCATATTTCCATTCCCAAACCGCCTTCCTGCAATATGTGCTGTGGCTAAAATACTCGTTCATAAACACAGATCGAAGACTAGTTTAGTTTGTTCTATCAAGTTGTGAAGCCAGACTTTGAGAAAGAGTTGGCCTGAGATCAGTGTTATGCACAGCGTCATCTAACCCCCACCCCCACCCCCCACAGCACCAGGAAGGCACAAGCTAAAGCACCTTACTCGGCTTACATTTTATTCTTTTAGGCTGCTATAATTGTAGATTTGACTATATGAAGAATGTCTTTCTTTCTTGTGTCTTCTACAGGCAAAGAAAGAAAACCTGTTATGTTTTTTAATTTGTTTTGTTTGCACTTTGATGGTAACGAGTTTTTTAAGTATATTGTGAGTGTAAGAGTGTGTATGACTGATGTATATATGGGTTAAGCTCAGATGGACAGAGCGATACAGGGTGTGGTTAAACATAGGAAATGTTAAGTTGCATTCTGACTGTCAGGTGACCTCTCATGCTCCCAGGTTTCATCTCCGGCCTTGTAAGCACAATTTCACCACCACCGGTGACAGTAGTGGTGGTAGAAATGGATTGAGGAAGGTTCAGATAGTTTTTTGCCTCACTGGTACAACTCTGTCTAATTAAAATAAAAGTGGAGAGCAAAAGGTAGACAAAAGGAGACACAAAAAAGTCAGGGGAGCTGGATCAGTTCTGACATGTGACATGGTCTTTTTTTTTTTTTTTAACGTGCAAGTGAGAGGTGATCATTGCAAGCATAATCCAGAGGTCTGGTCAGGCACAAGCTTTTCCAAAAAAATCCAGACTTTTATAGCTTTGCCACTCATCTCAGTATTTACACATGACCATATCTGCTTGACATTTACCTGACAAGTGCAGGGAAAATTCACCCCGGGCCAACTACCTACCAGCTTCTGGATTGAGTCAATTAACATTCTACAGTGGTTTAAAGTTCAGATTTTCAGCACGTACCATATTTCCATTTTAACAACTAGTTTCATCATAGATATAAGAGATTTGTGTAAAGCCTGCAGGCCAAGTTTTCCAACCAGACGGGAGATGTTTTACAATGGATGTCAGTCACCTTTTATATTAAAAGGCGGCAGACCAGTTATGATACAGGCATAAGCATCATACCAGTGTGTGGTGCAGCTATGTCATCTCATTTCAAATTTTAAATTATGAAATATTTATTTCACCTTTTTTTTTCTTTCTGGATAACATTTTGTTCATTATGTTCAAGAGTGTAAAGGAAAATGTTCTGACTTCACCAAAAAAAAATTCCCAGCTTTGATGCATAAATTTTGACATCCCATTGATTTTGATGAAGCACTTACACCCACCATTAAGTCTTGGATTAAGCTTGCAATGCACTGAAGATTAGATCTGTTTTGTATAGTGTCCAGGAAAATGGCACCTGTTTTTCATAACCTGAGATGTGTAGTGCTGTTTTTTTTTTTTTTTGTTGTTGTTGTTTTTTTTTTTTCCCCGCAACACTACATCCTTCAACACTGTATGACGCCTCTCATAACTGCCCTGCTTCTGGTTGTTTAGTGAAAACCTGCACCAACAACCTGTCACTCTGTCACTCTAGCTGTGATGTTTGAATCTGTTCGATTTACAAATTACCCTGGTGGAGTTGTGAAACTGGAAGGCAAATTGTTAATTGTTGATAATCAAAACGCCAAATGATTTATTGTGTCCAGTTATAGTATATTTTGAAGCATTTTCTAACACTTAGTCTATTTTGTGGTTTGAGAAGATTATGGCATTTAATATATACACCTTGTGTTTGTTAGAATACTGAGTGTGCACAATTTACAGAGAGCTTTTGAAGTTGAATTTTAGTTTCAGTTTTCCCCTCCGCTAACATCCTCCAACAGTTTTCATGTTTGTGACAAGTATAGAGTGATCCTGCTTGCTTGGTAGATATATATTTTATTATACACAAGGTAAGATTTCTCTGACAGACTGTCCACACTGTTATATAATTGTTGGTCTTCAATAAACATTCACCGAATTCGACTCAAAGTTATAGGCTCTTGTAAATTTATTCAGTCATGATTTAGTAGTGGAATTCAACAGATAGCACCAGTCATGTATCCATTAAAATCAATTCACTGAGCTTAAATAAATATAAAAGTGTCAAAGCAACATTACGCTCCAATATGAAGCAGAACAATGCCACTGTGTGGTGAAGACTAAAATATCGTCCATTTAGCTGGTAGAGTATCTCCCTGTTGAATCCTCTGTAATGTGAATCTTCAGCTCCTGTGCTCCTTCTGTGCTATTACCAGATGATTTGTTGTTAAAGGTGTGATATGAATACACTAATCCACCTGACATACTGCAAAGCAAAAGATAAAAGCAATGAACTGTTGGGCCATGGAAAATACAACTTAGCCATTACTGAGAGTGACTAACAATATGTGTACCAAGGCAATGAGTTTTAGTTCAAAGATGCCGGTTAGAACAAAAACAGGCAAACAGACATATTGACAAATGCTGACTCCTGACAGTTTTCAGCTTTAGTCATAACAAATGGAAAACATTTCTTACCAGATGCCGAGACCTAGGAAGTTAGTCCAAGAGAACAGGTAGTCGCCACCCACAAATATGCCAATGTAGGCTACTGCAACATTCTGGGGAAATTTTTAATATTTATGCAAATTAGTGAAAATGTCAACACATAGTTACCTCCACTGAGGGAGATGATTATTTCAGTTATGTATAGTTTTATGTCTGTTTCTTAGCAGAACATCACAAAAAATTGAGTGGAACCAGTTTTTGGTACAGATTTAGATCTAGGTGTAACTTTTTAAAGAATTCTTAACACTACAAAATACTGCAGGCTCTTTTTTATTGCTTTATGATAGTTCACATCACATTGTGTAGTGTCTTACCTTTATTGCCCCAACTACTGTGGTAGTAAGTGCAGAGTTATAATAGCTGCACAGGACTATGGAATACATCAACACAAACCTGAAAAAAACAGAGCTGAGTGTTACAAAACTGGGTAGGCTGAGGAAGTGAGGTAAGAGCTATGTATGTAAGTGTGGACTGAGTAATAGTGACATACTGTACCCCATGAAGCAGGACATGAGGAAACAGATAATAAATGTGGCTTTAACCCAGTCCTCAAATGTGACTGCCTGTAGGTCAAAGCATGCAAGGGCAGTCAGACAGGAAACACAAACAAAAACACTCAGAGAGAATATACAGTTATTGTATGTACCTCATGTAAATCTCCAGTTAATGCACTTGCCACCAGAGTGGGGATTACAATGATCAGCGCGTTATAAAATAAGACACCGTATTTCCCAAGGCCCTGACAAAAAAGAGAAAATATGAGATATAAATGTTAGCAAATCAAACATACACAGATAATTTCCAGACATGGTTGTGTAACAAACACCAAACCTAAACATTAAAAATTGACCTTAACATTTAAAAGTATCAATAATTCTTCTCATTTTACTTCCAAATAAGTCAATGCTGTGCAGTCAAACAGCTGGGGGTTTTAAAATTCCTGTTTCAGAGAGTCAATCCAGCTGTTGTCCTCTTATATTTTTGTATGTGTGTATAGTGTTTGACAATGTGGAGATCCTGGTGTGTTCAAGGTCTTGTTTACTTCAAGGGGTGGCTGAACACACACAAAGCCATCACCTTATAATGCTAAAGTTAAAACCTAATGTCTGAGTTTATATCTTATATTGAATATTACAATATGTTTTTATTTGTTGACAAAATAACTGTCCAAACACATTGTTTCCCAGCAGTCTTAGATGTATGATACCAATGTAAACAATCACTCAAGAATTAAAATTTTTAGGACTAACAAGTCAAGTTTAACCTCGTCCTAACCTTACAAGCAGTTTACCACACCTGCGCAGACAGGTGGGTGTGGTAACTGTTCTGAAGCTATCAGTAACACACGTTACCTCAGTACCAAGTTTCTTCTTAGTGTACACACTACTGGCAGCAGTAAAGGCATCATTGAGCAGGATGAAAGTGTAGCCCTCCACGTCGAAGGCCAAGTCAGAACTACAGGAGAGGAAAAGATGGAGGGAAAATGCAGTGGCAGGTTTACTGGCTGCACTTGGATCAGTTCTTAATCAATCTATAAAAAATTATAGCCTTAAAAAATCCATACCTTGCAGCAACCATGGCACCAAGAACTATGGCTACAACACTATACACAAGGCGTTTTGGAAATGTTTTTCTGAAAAAAGGAACATTAAAGTTTTTAAAAAATGAGAGAGAAGAGGAAGAGGCACATGCATGGAAAAACTGTGGGTCCGGGGACAATGTAAAAGGCAAGAGCCACAGATTCAGACAGACATCTTTGTGGTCGTTTTGCATCTTTGAGGCCATTTTATGTTTCTTTGTAGAGTTTTGTATCTCTTAATGGTAATTTGTTTGACTTCTAAACAAGAAATGTTAAGTCAAGTTAAACAGAAGCTCTGGCCCAGGGCCCCCCTGACCCCATGGGTCCAGTATGTCCATTCAGTAATTCATCCATGGGCACACGTCGACAGCACTTGGCAATCTTTCCCCTGTCTAAATTACATCCTGTTCTCCTGTTCTTCTATCACTGGAAACCCCTGTCTTGTTTAATTCTACTGATAAACTCATTATAAATCTAAATAAGAATGCGAAGTGACACAGTATAAAGTGTTTCAAAGCTCCAACAGAAATAAGAATAAGATATATGTCTTACCTTAGTATGTATACTTCCAAGATCATTGTCATCAATATGGTGAATTTCCGTAATACTGTAAACATGGGTAAACTGTTTTTGGAAAGACCACATGAATGAGCACTAAGAAACTTGAGAACCAAAATCTGTTATATTAAAATAAAAACCAAACTGATATAAACCTGAGTTTTTTGGTGCTGGCAAGTCCCGTTATATGGTTCCCAACATACAGCAAAGGAAGAGGGAAAATCTGGCAAGAAAACAAAGGCATACAGTGTTTTGGAAGATAGAATACAATTAAACAAAGATGAATGGTGAAGAAGGGTTTACCTTTAAGAGAATACTTCTGTCAAAATCTTGAAACTGGACTGTTTTGCTTCTTTTAGCAGCATAAAGGACTACAAGAGTGGTGATCATCTGAAAGAACCAAATTGACCCATGAAACAAGTGTGTGTTGCGCGTGACAAACAAACATCCATACCTAGACAACTCACCTGGCCAATTCCCAGACACATGTAGGAAGGAAACCTGCACAAAGACAGAACAACTGTGTGAGAGGAGGACATCTTGAAAGCTTCCTCTGTGCGTGACCTTCAATGAATCTACATGGATAAGTGAGTGACGGGACGACAAAGCACCACCCACCTGAAGCTTGTCAGCACCGTTTTATTCACCACTGTAATCAGAAACGAGCTGCCGGCGTAAAACACAGCGGAGAGAAGCTTCAGCAGTCCGGAGTGTTCAGCAGTTTCTTGACGAGCTTGAGCAGACATCGTCGGGAACTAGCTTTAATAAAATTCTTTTTCTCTAAGGCGGAATTTTTCCTGGTTTAACAGCAGCTTTTACTGGTGTTTCCTGTCAGCCGCTTGTGAACGTCCACACAGGAAAAGTGGACAGGTGGGCGGTCCTCACAATGTTACATCATTCAGAAGGGGAGTCAGACTGGTGCCTTTACCCCAAGTGTTTTCTTTTTTCCTAGTTATCAAACCTGATTATCACTTAATGGCGGAATAAAAGAACAATAAATATATTTCAAAAAATTAGGTGCATGATTTCCTCATAGGCAAGTTAAATTTGCTTGACGTAGTTTACAGTTTCAAAATAAAGCACTAGGTTGCCAATAAAATATTTGAAAATTATTTATTTGGAATGCATTTTTCATAATTCTACTGATGGATTATTTATTAAGTAGCAACAACATGATAAACACTTTATTATAAGCAAAGCCTGTATTGAAAATTGTATATAGTTTTATACCAGTAATAGTAATTTTATATAGAATGTGAGGTTTTAAATAAAAAAATAAAATAAAATAAAATAATAAATGAAGGATAGACCCTGTCATTCATTAAGGTGTGGGTAAAATTTTAATGTCACGTGGTCCTGCTGGTGCATGTGAAACACTGTTGAGTGTTTGAAACTACAGAAGTATATATATATTAGTTAGCTGCTGTCAGGTAATTGTTTTCCTTGTATGTATAATGTTGTACAAAGTACATTATGTAACCTGTAGCCCACAAATACAAACTTCTGTCCAGTTTTGGTTAGTTTTGGATTCTGAAACAAAGCCAAGGCTTCTGCAGAGCAAAGGCTGTTAGTTGAGTCTCTTTTTGCAGAGATCTTTACCTGTGATTCAGTTTATATCTTAGCAATAAACTGTCTACAAGAGGGACCTGTGATATGTACATCTCAAATTTTGTTGAGTTAATATGATTAAGTTACATTGAGTTAATACAGTGTGTACATGTGCTGTAGTAATGAAACATAACCACAACCACAAAACAGACAAACAACTCATTTTCTTTTCAAAATAAATATTAACAGAGCATTAAGGCAGAAACCAAACCACTAGCTGTCTTCAGACACAGACACAACACTATATGTTTTTGTATCTTATGTAGACTAGCTTAGACTAGTATTTGTGCAGCACATTCCTGCTCAGCTTTAGGCTAAAGAGCTCTCTGATAGCTATGCCAAGTTAAACGTTATTAGACAAAGAGTAGTCGTCACACCCCGGTGGGCAAGTAGTCAAAGTACTTTCTGTGAGACTGTTGGGAGTGAGTTTGCTGCACCCTGAAATCTGCTGTGGAAGACAAAGTGCCTTATTTGAATGTAGTTGGCTGGAGTCAGCAGATCTGTTTAGAAACAAAAGTCATACTGAGATGTTACATTTGTTGAGATGAACATGCTTACAGGAATACATGCTGCTGAAGAAGACTCTTATTGTACATCACCCACAGTCATTAATCGGTAGAAATGATTGATATCTGTATGTATGGTTTACCAAACCAAACTGTGAGAGTCAAAAATGCTGAAAATATTCCATATCTGGCAGCCACTTGGCAGTGATTATTGCTGATTTTCAGTGGTGCATTTACTGGATTCAAGTGATGTAACAAAGTATCTGAGAGCCAAAATAAGATTTCCTGAAGCAAGCAAGATTATGTAAACTTTTGGGGCCAGTTTCCTGAGTGAAAGTGTTTTAAGAGGAAATGCTGTATCCAGAATGTGGTGTTGCTTTGCATGGGCATGTGGAGCTGCCCGGTAGCAGTGCCAAGTATATCATCAGACAAACATTTTCTATTCTACTACTGGGATGCTTCTGTTTATGAGCCTACCTACTTTGGCAAAAATCTGCAGCAGCAGAGGTTTAGAATGAGCCTGTAAACATCACTTGGGTTGAACTGAGTTGTTGCCCACTGGCTTCTATAACTATTTGCGTTTCAGTATTTCCACTAGAGGGCGCTAGTGAACTGTGAAGTCCTCAGTGTAAAATATTTTGAACTGACAAGAATAACAGGTAACCACAAGGATAATTTCTCCTTCAGCTTGACTGTCCGTTCAGGTCTGCACTATTGTATCCCTGCTTGCTTAGGGCTATCTCTTTTTCTCTTGGTTTTACTTTGTGTATGGCAAATTATCATCTTTTTTATGATCCGTCTTTGATCATCTTTTCCACATACTGCCCTCTGAGCTGAGATGAGCCTCTGCCAAACTTTCTGACAGTTTGAGAGCTGATGAATCAGTGCCCTAGAGAATTAAAGAAAAAACAGATTAAAGCTGTCAACAGGAGTTCAACAGTGCACACCATCTTGTTTGTTTTCTCAATATATTTCTTACACAGTTGTTGATATCATGGGGCAGAATTGTCTTTTGAACTGTTTGATTTAGACACCAGGTCTCTGAGAAAGGAAATTAAACTTCTACTTGAGATGTTAAAAAGGAGAATTCCCAGATGAAAAGGTGTAAAAGGTTGAAATCTTTTTACAGTGACAATGTTATGACTAACACTGGTGAAACCTGCTCTGACTCAACAACACTCATATGGGAAAATATATTTATGTACCAGCTAAAGAGGGCCGATGACAGAAATTTGCTGGAGGTGGTTCTCTGCTGTTTTGATTGGATAAGTTAGTCAGTATCTAAACAGCCTCGGGTCTTAACCTAATTGATGTTGGTGACTGTGAATAGAATAATGTGATCTGGTGATTAACTGTTCATCTAAGTTTATATTGACTGGTTATCAACATGTATTTTACCTGACTTTCACATTTCCACTTTTGGATTTTGATAAAATGTTACCTTGGTCCAAAATTACATAAAAGCAATTCATTCCTTGTTCATTAATGAAATTTGGAAGGCATTCGATGCTGCCTGAAGAAGAACGCCAGACTTGAAATGTGTTGTACACTGACTAGCTGCCAGTTCAAAATCCTGTTTTTTTATGCCTGCTCATTTTCTTTCAGTCTTGGATGATTTAAATGTTGCTTTTTACTCATTCACAAAACTCATCAGGCATGCTGCCCCTCTCTAAAGGCATGATGCAGAGAAAGACATATTTTATAAGAAAAGGAGACAAATTGTTCAATTAACACTTGTATTTATTTTAGAAAAGAAGCAAACACTTAAAATGTAATGCTCAGTCATAAAAAGTATCAGCAACTCTGTCCTCACTATACTGAGTATTTGGTACACAAGCATTTTCTTACAAAAATGTCCAGTATTCTTTCATATTTTATTTAAGTAATCAAAAGCAATACACCTAAAATCAGAATAAGAATAAAATGTTGGTTCATCAAATAAACAGATGTTTACAACTTTAAAAGGCAGGCAGACTGGAACACTGGTTAACTACAGACAGTTGACAAAATATCTCTAGGAAAATTAAGTACATTTAAGTACAACACTTGGATAAAAACATAAGGTGAATGTAAGTAACCTGTGATTTGACTTTTCATTTCTTATGCTGCCTCCTCTGTCTGTAGCCACTTGTCTCTGTGGGATTATATATGACAGAAGGGGGAACCAGGTCTGGGTTTTGTTTCATTTTTCCCCAGTGTTTCACCAGGAATGGCTTCAGCTTGAGAGGAGCACAAATGGGCCTCTTACTGCCCTTTCTGTAGACTCTGTGGACCCACAAAGAGAGACAATTATATTTCAGTTTTAAAAAACAGCAAAAATATAAAGTTTTCATATGCAACACTAACAATAAAGGCATAACACTTTGCCATCTGAGGTATATTTCTTTGCCATTACTTTACTAAGTTCACTGCATAGACAATGAATTAATAATGGCATGAATGATTAATCATAATGAAGCATGTGAGAAGTACATAATCACTGTGGCTTATTGTTGGTCTTCACCACTTACATCAGGGCAGGGATGTCACAGGCACCGGTGCTCTGCTGTTCATACCATCTCACCACGTTTATCAGCATATTTTTATGGATTTTCTTTGTTATCTTGACACAGCATTGTGGGATGGCAGCTACAATATCAGATTAAGAGCCAGGGTTAGAATGTTACAATAACAGAACATGGTATATGGTTAGGTTTGAACAAAACAATTACAGTGTTTTGCCTTTTTTGGCAAGAGAACAATACACAATATACTACGTGGAACTGCTGGACACCATAAACAACAGGTCAGCTACTATGTGTATTTGTCATAATGGTGGGGTACTTACCTTCTGTTGAGGTGATGGCCAAAATGCACAGACAGACGATCACGACTGCAACTTTCAGATCCATGATGGCAGAGCAAACGAGTGAAGGAAATCTGTCCTTGGTGCTTAAATACTGGCACTGAACACACACACACACACACACACACACACACACACACACCTGTTTACCCACCTACCCACCCACATTCAGAGATAAGAATGTGAACATGTGTTCAAACCAGCCAGCATCTTCCTGAATGCAAAATGTGGTTGAAAACATACAGACGCACAGTGATGAAGAAGTACTTAACATACGGTAAGAGAAATAAGTCTTATGAAATAAATGTTACTTGCATTTTAAATCAGACTTTGTTGAAACTGTTGGTGCTGGATGAGTGTGTGGCACAGGTATGCTGCACTCAGACAGGCTCCAACAGGTTTAATAGCTATTCTTTTAAATGGATACAGAATGAGAACTCAGAAATTGTCATACCCGAAGTTATGAAACATAGGATATAGGTCACAATTTAACAGTTAAAGTCATATGGAAACTTATGTAAGGATAAATGTCAGCTTAGGCAAAGTGATGCAGCTGTTGCAGGTCAGTCAGATAGTAGTATGTGTGATAACAGCAAGACTCTGATGATGGCACACAATGAACAATGAAAACAAAACAAGCAAGATGCAGAGAAAGTTACATTTTATGAGAAAGCGAGAAAAATTGTTCAATAAACACTTTTTTATTTTAAAAAGAATAAAAAGCATTTATGATGCAATCCCCAAAGTCAAAAGGTATTAGCCACTCCGTCCTCACAACACTGCAACATCCAGTATCCTTTCATATTTTTTTTTCTGTTATCAAAAATAAAAATGCTAAAATCAAAGTAAGAACAAAATGTTGGCCCATCAAATGAAAAGTGCTGATATGATGTTTACTACTCTAAAAGGCAGGCATGCTGGAACACTGGTTAACCACAGAGAGCTGGCAAAATGTTTGTGCTCTGTAAAAGATGTCCTCCTTAAATGCATCTAATTACAACACTTAGATTAAAACATAAAAGTAAAACAACAACATATATTTATTTAATATATATGTATATCTCCAAAAAAGCTATAATAAATGGAGAAATGTACGTAAGGTCCTCCACCTCTTTGTCTCAGTTTTTTAAGAGGATCACTCACTTGAGAATGAAACGAAATAAATCAAATAAATGAGCTCAGTGAAGCTGAGGCTCTGCTGTGTGTAGCTGTGTGTAGCAGCTTGTCTCTGTGGGATTAGTCATGATGGGGGGTGCGGCAGAATCTGAGTTTTAATCATCATCAGAGGACATGACCGAACAAGGAAAATCCATTTTACTTTCATTTCTTTACAAATGTAGAGTTACATTTCCATGGTTAATTTCCATTATCTTTTAGTTTCCTCACATACATAAAGCTCCATCTATAGCCTCGCTCTTATTTTCCATTTAGTGTTTGTGGAAATACGTCATGACAAAGACAACTGTTTCCATATTTCAGTTTACATGACAATATTTGTTATAACTAAATAGAGATTACAGTCTGCATAACTGATAAAAAAAAAAAAAAAAAAACACCACGAGAACTTGAATCTGTATGACACAATCTCTTGAGAACACCAGCTAGAAAATGTGACATTAAAGACAGATATCTTGGGGAGAGATTTTTTTCATTCCACATCTCAGAGAGTTGCTCTCTGCTTGTGTTGACGTCTCACCAGGAATGGTTTCCACTTGAGAGGAGCGCAAATAGGCTTCTTATTGCCCTTTGGGTAAAGTCTGTAGACCCACAAAGAGAGAGAAATTATGTTTCAGTTTTAGATAACAGCATGCATGCATATGTAACTCAGAGCAACAGTACAGGTATTAGCTCATGTGGCGTCTGGATCTGCATATGCTACACTCTGAAGTATATATTTTTTTGTTAATAATAATTCTTTACTAAGTTCACTGCATAGATAATGAATTTATAATCACATTAATGAATAATCATAATGAAGTATGGGAGAACTATTAAATCACTGCGGCTTATTGTTGGTCTTCACCACTTACATCAGTGCAGAGATGTCACAGGCACCAGTGCTCTGCTGTTCATACCATTTTACCACCTTCCTCAGTACATTTTTACTGATGGCTGTCCTTATCTTGACACAGCATTTTGGGATGGCAGCTACAATATGAGATTAAAAGCCAGGGTAAGAATGTTGGAAAGAAAATATAAAGTAACGGAATGTGAAAAATGTATACTGAAATTTGTCATAGGGTAAATTGTGTCTTCATACTATTAGTAACTTAAATAATTAAAAAAAGACATTTTTGTGTTGTGTAGTGATGACTGCAGGATGAAAATACTTCACAAGTCATCACAAGCATCAGCCGAAAGTTAATATGCTGAAACGAAATGAAACTAAGTAGCAGGTGGATGATATCAATAAACTGCTGGGCCAAATTCTGATGATTAACTGGTTGGTTATCATTATCTGCATCCTCTGCTTTTCCTACAACACACATGCACATGCTTATTTAACTTTTTGAGGCAAAAGTGAACATAAATATTGGTACAGTATTTTTCATTTTTATTTGCTTGCACCATACTGAGGTGCCAAAGGTTATCACACTTATCGTTATGTACACTTATTTAAAAAGCATGTACATGTATATAGAGAGAAATAACTCTGTGTATTTTTCATGATGTTGGGGTACTTACCTTCTGTGGAGGTGATGGCCAAAATGCACAGACAGACAATCATGACTGCAACTTTCAGATCCATGATGGCAGAGCAAATGAGTGAAGGAAATCTGTCTTTGCTGCTTAAATACTGGTACTGAACACACACACACACACACACACACACACACACACACACACACACACACACCTGTTTACCCACCTACCTACCCACATTCAGAGGCAAGTGCGTGAACATGTGCTCAAACCAGCAGGCATCTTCCTGAGTGCAAAATGTTGCTGAAAACATACAAACATAGGGTTTTAAGATAGTATGATGAATGACAAAGTAACTGACCTACAGTGAGTGGAATAAGTTTACTTTATGACAAGAAACATTACTCTAATTTTGAACCTGACTCTTGAACTCTCCTGAACCGCTTGATGAGTATGTGATACAGGTATGCTCCACTCAGACAGGCTCCAACAGGTTTAATAACCATTCTTTTGACTGGATCTTATTTGATTGACGGATATATACTTAGAGGTCTGAAAATGCCATACCCAAAGTCATGGAAGGTAGGATAGAGGTCACAGTTAAACAATTAAAGTCACAGAGATACTTAATGTAACTGCAAACTTAAACAAAGTGATGTGCCAATGTAAAAATGAAAGGGAGAAATATGACATGACATTTTATATCTAAAGTCTTGAGGCAAATTATTATGTGTGCATGTGTCCCTGATGATGGCTGTAATCCCTGAGCACAAAAAAAACAAAACAAAAAAAACAAAAAAACAATGAGGGCAAAAGGAAATCTGACATGCAACATAGTTCTTAAGATACTTGTAAAGCAAAACATTGCAGATACTGATGAAGGTCTAAATGACGTAAATGAAATCATGTTGATAAAGATATGAATCTGATTACAAGATATTATGTTGACCTAACACTGCAGCAGCTGCAGCAACATTTCTCATTCACTGTTGATTCAGGTGTGGCCTTTAAACCTCTGATGCATGTTGTGCAGTTTAACAGAGCGTGAAAACCTACAATTAAACTATTGGGAGGGAGACAAAAAATCAAACTGATCCCCTTGGGATTTTTTCTGGTGTTGCAAAAGACAGACTGCTTTCTTGTGTGTTTATTTTGGAGCTGGGAAATTTGGTGGTGTGGTAGCAGTGAAAACGGATGAGCAAATAACCAGTCTCTCTATTATGTTTGGCTTGAGTTTCACTTTTGATGCATGCAACACTTAACACCTGGTCCAATGTAATGCCTTTAATTCACAAGACTACCTCCAAGTAGTACAAGCAAGTAGTACAGGTTTGAAACTCTCTGACTTTGTTTGTTAAATCAAATCTAGAGGATGTTTTGATCTTCTGAAAAACAAGCCACCATAGTCTGATCTGACTCAATTAGATACTGACAAGACTGGGAGTGGTGCTTTGCATGAAATGCTAAATGCAAAGTAGCTAATTTTAGTTTTACAGGTATTTAATCATAAACCAAAGCAATGGACAAGTTAAAACCTGGATTTGATGATGACGCTACGGTGAAAGTCAAGAGATAACTATTGTTGCTACCATTCATACTGAGAGAGGTATGAATATGAATAAATCCAATCCATCAAATAATTGTTGAGACATTTAAAACCACAAATATGAACCTGCGCGTAGCACACTAGGAAAACTCAGGGGAACCACCAAAGTCTGTAGGATAAATCCTCTATGAACTAGATATCTGAGCTGAATTCCATGACAATCCATCCAATAGTTGTCAAGATATTTCAATCCAGACAAAATCAGTGGACCAACCAACCACTGTGTTACTCTGTTTTATCTATTTGGATTCATTTCAAAATGTCTGAAATTTGTATATATTATTATCGGTGATCTTAACTCAAGATCAAGTCAAGCAGCACTTTTTAATAACTCAGCCATACAAAAAAGTTGATCATCAACATTGATTGTCTTGTGACAATGCAATGTTCTGCTGGGAAACATCAGCATTTATCTGGATATTGCTTCACAAGTGTATAGTCATTTCTATTTAAATCCCTACTGCGACATGTACAAGAAACAGGGCGAGACGTTGGACTTTGAAAATGAGAGGAAACGAAATGCATCAATCAGCTCATACAACAAATTTCTGAGAGATCAGCATGATATTGACATCTTGATATGTGACATGGGTATTGAATCAGTCAAGACAGGTAACTGTCAACTGTCAAAATCTGGGAGGTCCCACATCCTGTTCCAGCTGAATGTGAAGCACATTGCAGACAAACCACCATCAGCTCTGGCAGAAACATCAGCTTTCAATCATCACACAAAGGAATATCAGGACTGGAATTTCCTTCATCTACGCATATTAGACATGTTGATACACAACGGGCAAAGTTGTGTGCTTGAAGGAGATGAGTGAAATGGCTGCAATGATTCCACATCAACACTTTCAATTTATTTCATTGGTGCAACAACTGATGTGTGTGGTGGACTTACTCAATAAATGATTTTTACAACACCCAACTTCTAATCTGCCTTTAAAGATCCAGAAGTGCAGTCCTTGTATGAGCTGTCCCTTAAATTGTGCCACCCATACAAACTGTGCCCTCTGGGTAAATAAGATGAAAGAGGTTCAAAAGGGCAACTTCAACAATAATCATTATGATTATGATAATTTCTCAGAACATGTTACCTGCATTGGGTAATATTCCTTCTGCGCTCATTCACTTTCTGTCATAAACAGACGCATGCACCCACCCACTTACGAGCAGGTGGTAGATAAACAAGTTTCAGTGACTCATTGGTTCAAGGTATAATTATTTTGAGCCTGGGAATAATCAGAACAGACCACAGACATTTGCTGTTTTTTTTTTTTTTTTTTACATTCTGTATTGTTTCTCTCATTTTCAATATACAGTAATATTTCTACTACATAAGAAGAAACTGCTCAAGCGTTGTCATTCAGCTGTCAATCTCCAGTCTTATTTACAGTGTTTTCTGCTATTCATTTGAACTGGAGCTCTGAGGTGTGTAATACCTCCTCACATAGATTCAACTTTGTTTACAGTATGTGCATTAGTATATACATTTCTAAGTTGGGAACAAACATGAAATCTACTGTATCCAGGATCTGGATACAAGTAGCCAATCAGTAAACAAGTTGAAGAGAGTTCTCTGTCTATACAGATACAGAATTGGCACAGCAGAAGTGGTTAAGAGAGAACAAAGTTTGACTTGGTATTTTATTGGTTTGAATCTCAAGGTTTATAGTTGAAAAGAGATTATTTTCATTTCTGTTGCACCTCCAGGACCCTGAGGAGCAGAGAAACCTCCACAGGTCCAGTATCAGTACTCAGTCTGTCCTCTGGTGGCCACATGCAGGAGGCGGAGCAGCAGTTCTGCAGGTGAGCTCCCTGCAGGGCCGTGGGCAGGATCTGAGGCCTCGGTCTCCCCCAGGCAGTCAGAGTCTACCGCACAGCTCTCTGAGAGGGAAGGGAGGAGGGAAAGGAAAGGACAGGAACTTTAATGATACTGTGCCCATGAACTTGTTTATACCATATTACATCTATTAACTCCACTGAGCATGACCAACAGATACAATCACACCAGACTGTACCTGAGTTACAACAGAGTCCTGAAGCAGCACAGCGTCCTCCCTCAGATCCACAGGGTCTCCCTCCTGCCTGGCAGGGGGTGAGCAGGTAGTTCTCCTCCACACAGTGAGCTGTCTCTGGGGAGCCCAGCAGGCAGCCCAGGCCCTCCCCACAGCAGATACTGGGTCCGAAGCAGCGGCCCCGGTCTCCAGGGCCACAAGACATGCACTGGAGGAGGATTGAATAGAAATAAGCAGGTGCTATAAACCAGCTCTATTATTTTTGGAAATTTGTGACATTTATTTTGCATTGTACAATGCTGAACTCTCTTTTGATGTTTTCTGATTGCAGGAAAGTCATTGTTCAAAGGATTTCTCTCCTCTAACATTCAATAAACGTTGGTATCGGGCATGATTTTAACTAAAAAGCTGATTTTAAAACATTGGATAGCAAATGGTGGCGTGATTGCTGCCGCACCCCGTTTCTCTCACTTCAGTGTATGTCTATGTACATTTCTACTCTGTCTATTAACTCATTACCTCTACACCAGAAATCAGAATGAAGAGAATGAATGAAAAAGAATAAAATGATTTAAACACGTTATACCATGTAGGTTTTTTTTCTCTTATAAGCTACAACACAGATGCTTATCATACACCTTTCAAGGTAAATATGTTTATCACATTTTAACCTCAACATGCTGCAGTGGACTTTTTTTTTTTTTTTTTTTTGAAAAACCTGTTCTTAACAAACCCAATAAAACGTATTATTTTTCCGTTCTATCATTTGACTTTTCTAAAAAAAAAATCATAAAATCATAATTGATTTTTACTGTGGTCCTTGCCATTTTTCTGTTCAGTTTTTAGTGAGTTAAATGGCTGGGTTGTTATTTCCACGTCTGAATCCAAACAAAAAGCAATGCTAAAGCAACAGCATTAAATTTGATCTCATTAAATTCTTGTGCATACAATTTTATGCTTTGGAACTGCCTTATTTTACATAGTTAATTACTCTTAATTTAATTAAAATAAGGCAGCTTGATATATTTCCAATCTCTTTAAATGAATGAAAAAAAAATCCCAAAAGAAGGAAGAAAGGATAATGGTCTTCACCTGTCTCCCAGTCTCCGGCAGAGCCCGTTTCCCTCCTCGGGGGCAGTTCTGGATGTAACAGGCGGAGGAGAGCGCGAGGAGTCCCAGGACGCACAGTGGGAACAGGGAGTGATGCATCGCTGCTGGTTTTTTAGGGATGAGCGCCGCGCACCTGTAGCCTAATGTCCTCCGCCTGGGATGGATGTCTGACTGATGTCCCCGGTCGAGTCCTGACTTATAAGCGGACGAACATGGGTCTAACAAAGCGACCGACACCCGTATCTGACGTCAGTATCGCGCCGTTCTGCTCCGTACACGCTCGCGCACCCGAAGGCCACCGGCGAGCGAGAGGTCGCGGGCAGATACGGCTGTGCATCAGATGTGTGCCATCTAACAAATGTACATAAGAAAACAGCAACGAGAGCACAAGATGCCCTTTCTGTATTCAGCAGTGCGCCGCACTTATTTGGAAGAACTTTTTCTGTAATTGGAGCCTCAGCAGGTGGAAGGCGGGAGGGCTAAAAATGACATAACATCAACAACTAATTGAAGTTTGTGGACAGCTAATTAGATTTACTGCAATAAAAGCACTGATTAAGTACATTTCATGATGATCATGCACAGTTCAGCTGACAAGCTAGTCACTGCTCATCACGACAGACATTTTTGACTTCTGTCACATGAAAGAAACTGTGCAAGCATCATGACAACCTCCAGGTCACACCAATTATCCTCCTGAGGTAATTTCAAATTTTATATTAACGACCATAACAGGATTAGCATTTCAAATAAACATAAATATTTTCCGTTTATTATTCTGTTCAGTGTCTTGTTGCATGCTCAGGGTTGTATCTCACACATTAGCTGTTGTGATGCTGATTAACAAGTAAATGATAAATGGCAAAACTGAGCATCAGAGGCTGCAGGTTAAGGTGTGAAGGAGTTTACCACAGCATTCAAATCCAAATCATTTAATAAATCCAAAATGTGGTCTTATGATACATTACTATACTCCTGAACAACATGGGAAGAAAATATCTCAAAACATGTCTTCTAACAAATGGAAATAACTTCTGATACCTGTAGTAAATCTTTAAATAAACTTTTTTTATTTCACTACTTGTGAAATAAAATGAAAGTTTCTTACATGTATGAAGCAGAAAAATAAGTCTCAGCTTTTAAAGAGTAACCAAAGTGAGGGGATAAAGTCGACAAGAAGATATCACTCATATACACAGTGTGATTTAGTATCGTTTAAGTGTTTGAACGGTGAAGCTGATGTCTTGATTTCACATGCAGAACAACTGATTCCAGTCTTTGCTCTTTTTGAGCGGATACAGGATCATGACCTCAGTTAAGCTTAATGTTGTCAGGGAAACCAAGACAAATTATGCTGTTTGTTACCATAAAGCCAAATAAATACTGTTTTTCCTGACTGTGGGTCTGTTTAACCCTTTTGTGGACACAACAACACACTCATAGGAGGTGATTAGGGTGAAGTGTTAAGAAGCAGAATATGAGTATGTGGGCAAGGACACTCTGGAGGACATACAATGTGCACATGTTTACTGCTATTTCCTAGCACTGCGCCATTTATTGCTACCTGATGAACAGTTGCCATTGTGAGAATTCATGCCAGCAATATTAACACTATAAGAAAGTTATAAAAGAGTAGTGCATAATCAGCTCCAACATTACATTTCTGCCTACATTTACCCAACAAAAGACAACAAAATCTATGCAAGTGTGTATGAAATGTAAAATGGTGAAGGGAGTGAAGAAGGAAAAAATGGGAAGGGCCAGATATTAGGACAAGGATAACATGGCATTAGGGGTTTGGATGATCAGCTGAGCTTGACCCTGTCTGTTTCTACACAATGACCACACAGCCTTGGGTCACCTCAATTTCCACTTTAATTCTTCTGGCATCTTGTGCTCAGCACTGTCGCTCAGCCTTTTCTTTGTGCATCTTCAACAGATCCAGGGTCTTTCCGCAGAGGCTGCGACTACACTTCAACGCTCAATGAAAACGAGAGGGGGTGGAAGAGAAGAGAACAAGACTTTTATTTATTTATTATTATTATTATTATTATTTTTTTACATTCTTTTACACTTTTTGTAAAGGTCTTTGCATTCAGTGATGTTCTTTCTTAAACCCGTTTGGCCTGTGTAATCTGATTTGGTGAGGACAGGTCCAAGGAATGTCTAAAAAATATAATTCAGTGCTTCTCATGAGAAGTACTTATACATGGATAAGGATATAAAAAATAATACAAAAAACAGAGAGAAAGAAATAACCTCCTCATCAGTTATTATATTATTCAACATACAGTATGAAGGGGTCAGAAGGTAGCATCAAACCCAGTAAACAATTTGTAAGTGTGGGGTTTGAATTTACAGCTTTAAGTGTTTTTTTCTTCACTTTGAGTCCAACAAGGTCACACCACTAAAATGCCACATCTGAAGTACAATCCCATCTTCACCTTGAGAACATTCCTCCTTGTTTCTTCGTAGGCTTCGAAGGCGTAGCTTTGGCTTCTTACGCCATGTGTCAGTGATGCACACGTACGATGTCAACGCGTGGGGTGGGGCTTTGGCAGGTGGGACACGAGAAGTGATTGGATGTTGCTGTAGTGAAAGAATCTGGTGGATGTGATTCCCTGCGCAGGCATGCACGGCAGAGCAAGTGACCGCATGTTAGACGGTAGATAGATGATGCAGATGTGGAGTAAGCAGAAACCGAACGGGAACACGAGGAGCACCTCTTTTCTCCTGGCAAGCAAATACGAGGGGAAATTAATCAGCCAATAGATTAATATTAATTTGACATTACAAACTAGAAAAACTGAACAATTTCAATTTCAAAGACTTCTACACAGTTATAAAGTCATTACTTTTGGTCTTCCTGTATAATTCAGGAGTTCCTTTGTTATATGCTGTGAATTCAGTCTTTGGTTTATTCCCCTTTCTCTTAACTGATGAAGCCTATATTCAGTTTTGTTTACAGGAAGTGCAGCATTAGGCTAGACACTGAGTGAGCTATGGCAGCAGTGCTCCGAACCAATGACAGCAAAACAGCCAGTGGTGGGTGTTTTGCTTAAGGTACAATTGACATGACATGAAATAATTTAAGTAATAGATGCCAAAACACTGCACAGTGGTTTATCATACTATACGGAACTCTATAAAATCACCACGACAATCATTGTATCTTTTGCCACAATGATAACCATGTAAACAGTAGAGATATGGTGTTCACATTCCCAAGTACCTGACATGTGCAAGTACATTTCTCACAGTTAAGAGCCTTACTGGGTGGTGTCGCATTGGAGCCTGTTTTGATGTTTTTGCCAATTGATACCTGCATTTTTCCCCCCCGAGCACTCTGCGCTGGTTCCCCACCTGCGTCGTCTGGTAATGCCTCATTTATATCAATGGGAGGGCTGAGGGCATTCACAGTGGAGTACACTTGCTCTAACATGTGCAAACCAAGCATGTGCTTAAACACAAGCTACTTTTGATCTAATTATCTCCATATTTATGAGCAGCAGAGATTTTGATTATGTTAAGGAAGTTTTGATACTTTCTTTTTGGCGTGTCGCCATTTGAATCCATTCAAACTGCCATGAATCCAAACTGACTATACCCTCTTAGAAGCAAGTACAAAAACCTCTTAAAGCCACCTTTCAAGTGCAAATCAAATTGATTTTTTTGTGTGTATGTGGAATATACCTTAAGTGTTTCAGAGTGGATTTTTACAAACCCTACCTGTAGACATGCCTGAACTGCCTGAACTCTGGCAGTGCTGTGTGGTGTTAAGTGGCTCAGAGTCAGGATCAACCCCTCTCTGCTGGGACAAGTTTGAGGTGAAGGATGGTCGGCCCTGCAGGGCAGAAAAGAGGGCCTCGTCGAGACTGGCTGACAGACGCTGCTCATGGGAGCTGCAGCTTGGGACTGAAGTAGTATGGTTGAGGAAAAAACATCCACACAAATGACAAGTCAGCAGGAATAAAGATAAAACACACACATTGAAGACAGTACAGATATGACAGGATCTCGCTCTTAAAGAAGATATCGTACTAACCTGAATTTCTTGGTCTTTTTGTTTGAGGTAGTAGGAGCTTCTCAGTTGTTAACTCTTCTGTTGAGTCTTTTGAATTTCCACTTAGATCTCGTTTCTTCCTTCTATCTAACTCTGATTTACTATCTGTAGTAAGAGACTGGGAGTTAAATGTGTGACTCCCCTTATCTGATGAATGCTCTAATCCAGTGTCTATCTGTGTAGTCCTCTTTAAGGTTCTACTGCCAGCATTATATTGAACAGCAGTACTGTTTATTGAGCTTTTACTGGGACATGAAGAGTTCTGGGACTGTCCTTCTGCCTTAGAGGATATAAGTCTCGAGGCTTGTGGGTTCTCCCCCTCTCCTTGTCTCCCCAACATCCCGTCCCTCCTCACCTCCCCCTTCTGCAAGAGGAAGTGGTCAATGCGGGTTTTCAGTTGGGGGTTAGGGAGGGGTTGGGAGGTTGAAGTGAACGGGACCCCAGTGAAGGGGTCGCTGGGGGGTCGACCCCAGGTGGCTTCCCTCTTCTGGTACTCCTCCAGTGTGGTGCTGTCCACTGACACACCGCTGGGCAGTAGCATAGGCAGCGTCATTACCTCCTGAGTTATCGGGTCAAGGAATTCTTCTGGGATGGAAAGATCACTGGAGTCACACAAAGAGCCAACAGGTGATTATCAACTTTGTGGGAAAACTAGTAACTTTTATTTTAACTATTTTAAGCTTTATTTTATCTACAACAAGGGGATTAAACAAACAGATTGCTTCAGAAACACATACCTTGGAGGTGTGGCTGCTTGCACTGGTTGTTTGGTTTGTCTGATGGAGGGGGCAAAAAACACAGGTCGCGGCAGCTGTCTTTCACTGGCCTCGTGGACTCTTTTAATCCTCTCAACTTCTTCTGCAGGGCAGCACCGAGCAGGCTGTCCCCACACGGACAAAGCCTTGAGCCCCTGAGCAGATGCTGCACCGCCAAACGGCACAGTCACACGAAGTTGAGTGACAGCACCCAACGAGAGCAGACCCCGGCTCCACAGCTCCTCTTTCCGACAGTTTGCGGGTTGCGGAGGAGGCGGGGAAAGGAACGGGGGCCGGGGACTAAAATTTGAACGCGAAAAACAGACTTGGGTTTCCTCTCTAAGTTCACAGCGACCTACCAGTCTGAACTCTGGCTCATTTTGGCTGGAGTCAGCATTTGTTTGAGTGTGCTCTTTGGCCATCGGCCTCCTGTACACCTGGCCTATATTTTGACGTCCATCTGTAGTCTCCTCACCCCACTGTTGGGCCTGAAGACTCCACTGGTGGCCATTACTTTGGCAAGATTTCCTGTCATGCTTTCTGTTGTGTTCATTTTGGTCCTTTACCTGCATTAGTTCCTTTTGCTGAACCTGTTTATGGCCTTGACCAAAATTCTGGGAAGGCAGCACATCAGAGCTGGTGCTGATCTCCAGTCTCTTGCTGGCATGTCCTCGGTCCATACCCCAGGGCCACAGCTCCACATCCACCCTGCACAGCTCCACCTGGAAGCCAAACTTCAATGTCACCTGAGAGAAACGGAGGGAAAAATGGGTATTAATTTATTAATTGTAGGATGAATGTCTGCAGAGTAATGTAAGCAGAGTGCTGCTAATTTTATTCATTGTAATTTTTTCTGACAATATGAGACTATGAATATGAGTATTGTCCCCGCTCTGACAAATGATTGGGAATGTTGACTCTGAAATTTAATTATTTGAGGCAACACACAAGTCTTTTATCTAACAGCTCATTATTTTAAGAAAAATGTTTAATCACTTTCTTGCCAAGAATTAGATGAGAGGATTCATTCCAGTCTGTATGGCGAATATGAAGCTACAGACACGAGAGCGGTTTCAATCTTCTCTTCTGACTCTCAGCAAAACAACTCAATGACAGCTTCATCTTACCTGTACAGGTGGACGAAGAAAGTACTCCAGCTTGAAGCCCCGCCTCCTGAGAGCGGGATCAGCTGACACAAGGTTCGTGACATCATAGCCATCTGCACACAGCTGCAGTTGAAAAATAATGGTAAAAAAATCTTTAGTGAAAGCTTCATATCAAAATCTAAAAGGAAGCTAGAGCTAAAGATTATTTTATTGAATCTTTTGCCTTTAATAGACAGCATAAATTATACAGACAGGACACAATGAAAAAATGTCTGTGTTACACTCCTCCCCTGCATTCAAATGCTTGCAAAAAAGTCATCAGAGTGGTAAAGATCATTTTAAGAAACCAGGTTTTTCTGGTGTAATACATGGATACAAAACTTGCATGTCTGTCATGCTAAATTGGTTCACTACAATATTAATAGTCAGTGATGTTAATTTGTAAAACTCTTCTGTAAAATTCTGGAAAACTGTTAAATAAAAGACATGCACACATGGAAGGAGAGATGACATCATGAAAGACTATGGCGAAATGGGTGAATGGAATTGGGATAAGAAAATGTCATCCAAGAACTCCTCAAAGAGTGAAATAACAACTTTCATACCAAGTGTGGAGAATATATAGCCATGATAAGATTAGAAAGTACCAATAAAAAGAACATAACAAGGTCAGTTGTGAGTCAGTCTCCCACACACCACTTTGTCCCTCTGCTTCTTTATTTTCATGTCTTTGTCCTCCACCCCCATCTTGTGCAATTTCATGTACCTTCATCTCAACACATATTGGACCTATTCTTTAACTCTATAAAGGGGAAAAATAAGGTGAATGGTGCACTCAGAAGACACTACTCAAGAGTAGAAAGGACAGTTTTACATCTTGAGGGTGGTGTAATGATAGGTCCATGAAATGTACCGCACCTTGTTGCAACGAACTGTTGTATAAAAGTGTGGCAGACAGAGATTCACAACCATATTCTCCAACCTGCGAAGACACAAGCTGATTTTAGAGCTATGCAAGTTTCCCTGCGTCACTTACACATCATCAGTGTATAGGTCAAGGCAAAAATGAAGCTTTCAGTGAATACAGTTTTTGTCCTGTTTACACCTAGCAGTCTTCAAGATCTCTGACCTCATAACAAAATGACCTTCTAAAACAGACTGACTGACTTCCCATTGACAATTTTCAATAGTGAGCTCTAGGAGGTCAGCTCGTGTTAGGTAACATAGTGACAGGCACTTTCACTTCCGTTTCACATCTGTACTTCAGTGCACATGAAATAAACCATCCATGAAGCACTATGAAGCAGTCGGTATCACTGTATATTGAATATATTTAGATTTTGGAGTGTTCCTAGCTTTAAAAAAAATAAATAAAATGAATTAATAAAAATGCTATGCTATCTGAAGATCTCAAGTCTGCAAAATTCTGATGGACATTTCTGATATAATCTAATATTTAATGGACTAAATATTCAGTCAGATTAGCATAAATAAGAGCTGGCAAATTTAGTCCATTAATAGTTTATCTAACTGACTGAAAGAAAAAGTCTTTAGCTACGGAGTGTAGTTATGGACCAAACGATTAATCTATTAACTATTATTATTAAATGACAGTAAGATTTAAATGTAACTCTTAACACCTGAGTGCTATGATGGGTGCATTCCTTTCAGCTATGGGAAACTACTGGTGGTAACGGTTCACCAAAAAAAAAAAAAAAAAAAAAAAAAAAAAAAAAAGACTAATAACGTTGTGACTCAATTTACAGAGAATATTTTGGTTAGGCTGCTTTGATTTGAACATAAAACATACAGAATATTACCGGTAAGTCATTCACGACATTTTGTTTTCCAAAGCTAACCTGAACGTATGTCTCCTAGTAGCATTAACAGTATGTTATGGGATATATACATGTTCAAATACGCTCAGCACTGCTAATGCTGCGCCAGACTGACAATGCTAATATTAACCTACTAAACTAAAGCAGTTCACAAAGCTTACTTTGCTTGGTCGTTGACAAACTTTGCTGTTCTCTTTATTTAGCCCCTCTGTAGTAGACAGTAGAAGGTAGCTAATAACTGCTAGCCACTAGTTAGCATAGCCGACTCAACTAAGGAAGCCGCGAAGGGGCATGCTCCACATTTGTAATTGCGAATTTATCAATTTCCAAGGGATGCAACAGGACTAAGTGTAAATTAAGTAACAATAAATGTGATTAAATCCCTTGTCCGCTGAGATTTATATGCTCCTTATTATGTCTATGGCAAGCCCTTTCAACGTTTAATATTTAAGTTTCACCTGACCATCTCTGAATACATGTATTCTGTCTCTTCATGTAAATCCAGACTGACTCTATGAAGTTGAGATCAGGGCTCTGCTGCTACCATCTGTGGCAAGAGTATCAACCAAACTTTACGGTAGTGATTACAAAAGTCTGGAAAAACAAAACTAATTTTGTGTAGCATAAATATTATTTGTCTCTTTGATGTTGTTAATCATCTTGTGCCCCATGAGATTTAGCCTTAAGGTTATCCTGAGCCAAACTGTAGGAACCACTGGGATAGAAGATACTGTATTTGCCTTGAATAATAACATATTCCACTGTTCGGAGGACTCACTCCAGCTGAGTCTCAACCACAGGACAAATAATTTGTTCAATGACAAAAAAGTGGTGAATTATTCACATATCTTTATTAGTTCTGCTGAATTTTAACAAAGGGGTGGTTTTAATCAAGCCTGAACAGTACTAGTAACATAAATGCAAACAATAAATCTGAAACATGTATAAAATTGGTAGCATTTTGTTCTCTCAACAATGTATTACTGTAACTACATTTATCACCTACATCAAAAGGAACATCATTTTTGGACAGGGTTGCTATGATTGCACCATTATGGTAGACCAATAGGCTATCTACACAGTTAAAATTAAAAAAAAAAAAAAAACACACAACAAAGGAAAGCTCAAATGGCACATATTTTCTCTGTCAGTTCACCATAATATAATAACAGTAATAAAGATGATAATACTATGTAATACCTTAGAGATAAGTTAATATTCTTGAGCAACATCTTTGTATGCTGGCATAAACAACACATATAAAAGCCATGATATTCACATCTGAGTCTACTGTACATCATAACTTGTGTGTAGGACTACATAGTGCAGTTAGCCTGAATGCTCCCTTTACAGAGGCAAAACTCCCCACTTTTATGATTTCTTTTTTTAAACTTCCTTCTCCCCTGCTTTGTCTAAACAAACTATACAGAAGAAAGTAGAGTTTTCCGGGATATACAGTTTGGAATTTCAGTCTGCTCACTGCTCTCATGTCAAGCTTTGATGTACATTTTCCTGTACTTAAAGAAAATGCCTTTGCTCTTAATAAATCTTCACTTACTATATTGCCACTAGTCCCTCTATCCTCAATCTCATAAGCTGAAACTTTTCATAAGTATACACACATGCACACACGCCCCCTTGCGCACATACACTCTCTCTCATACACACATTTACAATCTATAACTATTTATAAGTATTTCTTTCTAGTATATCATACATTCTATAAAATGTTTTAAACTTTGGGGATACTGACTGCTTTCTCATTTCATTTCTTGGCTGCGAAAGTGAACGACACAATTATCATAATAACCAAATTCAAATTGTGTGCTTCCACTCACATTCTCTTTGCAGTTCAATGGGAAGAAATTGGAGGAGATGGGAGCGCTGTGAAAGCTCTCTAGCGACCTCTTGCGTTCGTTTTTAATCACAGCAGATGATCTGCAGTGAAGGTGAACCAGGTTCTCCCACATCTTTAAACTTTATTCTATATTCATTTGGGGTTGATTATCTGCTAAACATATCTATTTAATTCAATTTGTAGAAAATATAAACTCTGTTGGTTTTAATGATGTGTTTAAATGGGTCATGCATGTTGGACCCTGTGCATGAAACGACTTAAAAAATGATGTCAACATCTGCTGGAATTAAACAAAATAGTCCAGCTAAGTGTAACAATGTTGTGTAACTGGTTTTCTGATATTCTAACTAAAACACTGAAAATAATAATCATACTCTTGATATTTTTTTTTCATTTATTCCCAGCGTTATTTATTCTCTTATACGTGCTGGAGGGAATGGGGTAAGGCGCTCTCTGGCCAAAAATGCAACTTAACATCACACACTCTGACCACTAACTCTACTTTTACATTACCAGTGACACAGACTTACAATGAATAAATACCGCATAATATTCTTGTTGATCATTTCTGACAATATCCCTGATTGTCTTGGTCCTTTTCTAGCATGGGCATCAAATGACCCCTGTATTAGTGCTGTAATCTAAACATTGTCATTTGATACTTCGTTTTTCTGCCATCCATCAGTATGGCACACTTCTCATGAACACTTATCATGTAGGATGTAGTTGTGTGCAACTAGTGAGAGAAAGGCTGCTTAGGAAGTTGGATGTGATTCATCTTCCTATTCAGATAATCTACTTGTTATTGATAATGCTGGATTTTACAGTCAGCCTTTGCTGCTGTTTAGTGTTTATAGTTGCTTTGAAAAGTATGTCAGACTGTACTGATTTATTCTATTGTAGACTGAAATGATTTTATACGGTAGTGAAGTGGTTTTGTGTGAGGGGCCTTGTTGCTGTGTGTGCATTAAACTGGGTAGTTTGAAAGCATTTCATGGAGCTGCCTCTATATCTCAGTGGACTCTATCCTTTCCAGGCGTGAGGGTCCTGCCCAGGGAGGGGCAAGCTGGTGGAGAGAAGGAGGGCCCTTCTGGTCTTCACAAGGTGGAGAGAGGGTGAGAGCAATGGGGCCAGTAAGAGAAGGTGGGGGCTGAGGAGACAGAGGTGAGAGGGCTGTTGGTGGAGGTGGAGAATTGGAGGAGGTGGGGGAGGTGGTGGTGGTAGTTGTAATAGTGGTGGTGGAAGAGGTTGTGGTTGGTTTGGCTCCCAACTGGCTCATACGTTTTTCCAAAGCTTGGTTCTTCTGCAGTGTTTCCACATAGCTGAGCTGCAGCTGTGCCTGGTATTTCAAAACCCGTTCCTTCTCGTCCTGCCAGGTGTGTCGCTCCTGGTCAAAGTTGAGGGCCTGACGTTCCCGTTGCTGCCGCTCCAGGCGTAATGCAGCCTGCAGCTGCTCTAACTGCCTGCGCAACTCCCCTGCTTCATCCCAGTGACCCTCCTGGGCCCGCTGTGGCGGGTGGGCATCCTGACGCAGTTGCACCTCCTGGCAGAGTTGGGCCTCATGACGTAGCTGGGCCTCTTGGCGCATTTGGGCCTCATGGCGGAGCTGGGCCTCCTGACGGAGCTGGGCCTCCTGGCGCAGCTGGGCCTCCTGACGGAGCTGCACTTCTTGACGCAGCTGCGCTTCTTGCCGTAGTTGGGCCTCTTGACGGATTTGGGCTTCATGGCGCAGGTGAGCCTCCTGACGAAGCTGGGCCTCTGGCCGAATTTGGGAATCCTGACGCATTTGGATGTCCTGCTGCATGTGGGCATCTTGCCGCTGCTGCACATCAGCGCCATTGAGCTTCTTCACGTTGCTGCCTCTCCTGTCTCTGAGCTTCCTGCCTTTGGGCTTTGGCTTCATCACTCTGAAGACTCAGCAGGGTATCAGAGGTGGGGGTGAGGGAGTTGGTCGAGGGCTCAGTGGGGTTACGTGGGCAGTGGACAGCTCCCCATGGCGGCAAAAGTCCTGCAGCAGCTAGGTTAGGGCTAACAACAACTTCTGCTCCTCTGCTCACTTCACTAAGAGCCCGCTTTAAACTAAGCACCTCTGCCTCAAATACACCCAACTTCTCTCTAAGGATGGACACCTGAAGAAAGGAATAGGTAACAGTTATCATAGAAAATATAATTCAGTTTTAAATCTATTAGATGACAACTCACTTTATGTGTGCTCTGATTAAAATTTCATCTGATAATTGCATGAATTATAAATTGTACTTATGAAAAGAACATTGTTCTTAAACTTGCTGCCTTTTCAGTAATGAAATGCCCAACATACATAAACATTTAGAAGTGTGTAAGCTGCTTATGAGCTACAGTACAGAGGAAAAAGCTGTTGGATCTGTAATATACAGTGTTGCCCAATCCCCAATTTGTCCGAGTCTCCTTGCCAAATTTTTGGAATCCCTTCGAAGGATTTCCAGGATTAAATGATCAACAATCTAGATTAAGTGGTAAGCATCCCAATCCTGCAATCTCACTTGCTGTAAATTATATTCTGACTGCTTTGGACTGTAATCAACATTGTGTTGGTCTTTTTGTAGACCCTTCCAAAGCCTTTGATAAAGTCAAAGTCAAACTCCCCTGCAGCTGCACAAGATTTTCATCACAGACCTAGAATCATATAAGCTTTAGATCCTACAGCTTGTGATACATTTCACACATTTTTGGGTGGTGTATGACTACTGTTTTGAGGAGGAAGACACATAAAATCTGGTTGCTTGTCCACATACAGTGAGAATAATGCCTTCTTCATACAACCTAATATATATTTTACAGTGTGACTAGATCAGATTTTCCAATCAGACACTGTGATGAACTGCTGGGCTTTAACATTATTATTATTAATATTATTATATTAGAAAAGGCACTTATTAGTATCAAATTTGGTTGGCTAATGAGCCCATAATGCATGCTTTATATTTATTTCCCAAAGCCAAATAAATACACTTAAAGGTAACTTATGTGTATTATTCACCTGTTTTTCTGTTATTTATAATCCCCAGTGATAAAGTCCTGTGTGCCCTGAGTATTAGTGTAACTGTAAACGTACCTCTGACAGAGTTCTCCTCAGTTCCCCCTCACACTTCTCCAGCTCCAGACTCTTGGTGCTATAAGAGTCCTTCAGGCCCAGCATGGCCTCCTCCCGCTCCCTCAGCTGGGCATTGAGCTCTTTCAGCTGGCCTCTCAGGGCCACCATCTCTCCGGCTCGCTGGGTCACCTCAGCCTGACTCTCCCTCAACTGCTGCTTCAGCAGTGAGATCTCTCCTGCCTTCTGACACACCTGCAACATGAAGAATGAGGGAGTGGGTTAGTGCTATTTATTTTTAGTACTTTAGTATTATTGTAAATACACTCCCTATCCCACTGCATATAAGTGGGTTGCTTGTGCACGCATACTTACAGACATAGGCAGCTTCACACACACCCTCATGCTAAGGGCTCAACTGCTCAGTCTACCATGATGTAAACCCTGATAACATTTTACTGAACTAGTCAAGCACACCAACTCATATACTCATATCTCACCTCCCACTTAGTCTCCTCCAGACGAGGCAAGATGTCAGCCTGCTCCTTCCTGTAATCCAGGCACTTTCTCTCCAGCTCCTCTCTCTGAGCCAATAGAGCTGCCATCTCCTCCTGGAGCCTCCGTTTGTCCTGGGACAGACGGGTTATCTGGGCCTGCAGGGCAGTCTGGGAGCGCTGAGCACGACGCGTAACCTGTGAAAAAACACAAAATAAAACCAAAGGAATTGTACATACGTAGTGTAAGTTTTAACAGAATTTTCTGGGTTTGGCACAGATTTGGTCTGAATGCCTGTCAGATGATGCTACATTTTACCTGCATTTACAATTCAAAACCTTGGGAGAGATTCCGCCTGCCATGTAACAAGACACGGCTTCCTCCAAAGATATACAAAACGGATGTGCACGACAAAAAAGTTGAATGTCTTTTAAACCAGTTTTGAATCTTGCACAAGCAAGTATCCACGTAATATCCACGTGTTGCTTACAAGCACTGCTTCTTTAAAAAGGACATCATCATACCTAATGCTTTCTGTGTAATATAGTATATATTCATCGTAGATGAAAATATTCAAGTGGTCTATCAGCTTTCTCTCATTTTCCCCTGGGCCAACGAAGGGGCAAAATTAATTCAAAATGATGCATGGGCCATGAAATCAAACTTTTTTGTTCTCACATCTGTTTTGTATGTACCCCAAAAACAATTTTGACCACATTTTGCATTTTTTCTAAGATTTCACGTGTTGCATTTAGACTCCAGATGCAAAGAAAGCAAGATAAAGTGCAATGACATCTTGATGTTATTTTGTTAAAGTATGCAGTGAGATCACCTGCTGCAGCCGTGAGGCGTAGTTCTGTCTAAGCTCATCCATTTGTCGTTCCCAGACACGTTGCTTCTCCTCAAACACCTGAATGATTGCTGCCTCACTTTGGTCCAGGTTTCTGCGCATATGCTGCACCTAAAAAGAAGAAAAGAGGAAGCAATTTAGAAGGTACCGTAAAAGGAGAAGAAATTCAACTTGAATAACTAAATACGGGACTATCGATAATCAGGCCATACATTTCTCTAGTAGATAATACAGAAAAGAATAATTTATTTTGCAAAAAAAATCAGTACTGTAAAAAATACTAAAACAAATTCCATGAAATTCCACTCATCTTCACTATATGTAAATTTCCCCATTGTGGGACTAATAAAGGATTATCTTATATAATGCTGGGGCCAGAAAGTTTGGAAACACAGATCATGGGACCTAGGGAAAATAAAATCAAAAATGTCTACATGCCTCTACATGTCCCTTTAAATGTTGGTAAATATCTTTCTTTTTAATGGAGTGCCCCCTAAGAAAAATAATAACAATTCAGACATTTCTCTGACCTCTTGCTCTTTCTCCCACAGGCGGTCCTCGAGGTCCTGGATGATGTCATCAGAAGAGGGAGAGGGGCGTAGAGGCGCTGGGGCATCACTCAGGTGGCTCAGCCTCTGATAGGATGAAGAGCTCTTTCCTGAGGAGGACCGGCCACTGTCTGAGGCACTGAGCCCATTCTGGAAGAAGGAACCACATCCAGTTATGTTAAAGATGATGACAGTACTGTCAATTTAGCATCACACTAAGCAAGTGTAGACAATGAGCGTACCTGGTAACCAGGCTTTTCCAGCTTGTCCAGGCCTGCAGCTGCCCCAGCCATGCCCAGCCTGTTGATGTGGCTGGTGGAAGCACTGAGAGGCCCCAGGACTGCCGGGGGCCCACAACCAGAACCCGAGCCCGTGTATGTAGGCAGGCTGGTCAGGGAGTTTCTCCCTGAATCGGACATTCCTCCCTGAACCACTTCATTACCATTTCCCCCACCCTCACTTCTGCTGACCCTCACTGGGCTGTCCTGGTCCAGGAGCAGGGCCTCTGGGACCTCTCCTGATTCTCCTCCTCCTCCTCCTCCTCCGTCCCTGCCTCTCCTGCCTCCTCTGCTCTCACTGAACCCTTCACCCCTCGCCTCAGTCTTGCCCTCGCTCCCAGCCCCTCCTGCCTGGCCCACCAGGTTCTGCATGGAGTGGAAGCTCTTGGGAACCACCGGCTTGAAGGCAGAGGGACGAACAAGGCCTGAGTTGTTCTGCATCGCCTGAAAAAGAGACATAAAATTCAACATTGCAATGTGTTAAGTATGAAAACACAATATGGGACATGTACTAGACTGCTGGAGATGATGTCGATGATGTGTTATTGGTAGCTATATTCATTCCTTCTGTGCATTAAGTTAAGTTAAAGCTAACATGTAACTTCAGTAGCATTAGATAGGGAAATAAAGAGAGTATCCAAGACTGTCATTTTGCAAGATGCCAACATGATCCAGCTAATTCAAACTGTTTAAGCATTTTTGCATTGAAAAGTTACAGTCTTTTGAGTTTATACCCCTTTTTTTGTTTGGACAGTTTCCTTACTGAACCATGGTGGAGGAGTAGTGACACAAAAAGGAATTTAGACTAAAAGACTTAGGAATGTGCCCATTTGATTTGTCTGACACTGTTGTGACTGCAGAAGCCTCGTGGTGGCTTTGGCTAAAATTTTGAATGCATTTTTTGACAGAGTAAGGAATGTGAATTTTGTCCTCCCTCATTTACATCTGAATCATCCTAGGAAGGGATCAGTTCAAGGCCAGTATATTCCACCCTGGTGGTTTTTAAACCCCTCGTCACAATATGAATATCTACGATTTTCCTTTCTCAAATTTCAAATGGCCTGAGGAGGTAAAACTAAACTAAACCTTTTTTAACAAGAAAGGATAAAATATTTGATAAAATTACAAAAAACATTCTTTTGTGTGGCAGAACTTTGATTTTCACCATTTCCTTATCATCATCTTGTGAACCCTTAGAGTCGATATGCACCCCCTTTTTCAGATGCTGATCCCCTCATTGGGATCCACTGTCTTATATCTAGAAGTACCTGCTCCAGTTTTCCCGACACTGGCAGGATCTTGGGTGGGTTGTGGTTCGGAGGGTTATGGCTGGCTGGATTGTTCTCACTGTCAGTTCTGGCGGCTGCCATCTCTCTGTGCTGGTGTTGGTTCATGCCAATGCCGTTCTTCTCATTTCCTCCTCGGCCCACGATGTTCCCACAAACATCTAGACCTGCAGCCTGCATTTCCCTCTCTCTTTCTCTCTCCAACCTCTCATTCTCCATCCTCTCCCTTTCCCTCTCCCTTTCCCTTTCCCTCTCTCGCTCCCTCTCCCTTTCTATCTTCTCCCTCTCGATTCTCTCCCTTTCCCTCTCTCTAGCTCTCTCCCGCTCCCGCTCCCTCTCTCGTTCCAGCCTTTCCCTCTCCACTCGTTCCCGCTCCCTCTCCCGGTTCCTCTCCCTCTCTCGCTCCCTCTCTAACCTCTCTCGGTCCCAGTCTCGGTCGCGGTCTCTGTCTCTCCCCCTCTCACGCTGCCTCTCCCTCTCCCTCTCCCACTCCCTCTCCCTCCTGCCTGCTCCGTTGCCACACTCCAACTGGTTGTTGTTGGACGGGGCCGCCATGGTACATTCAGTGTTGGTGGAGGAGGCTGTTTCGGTGGGCCGGTCAGTCCCGGTACAGGTCCCAGTCCCGATACTAACACTCCCTCGTTCATCACTAGAAGCCGTCCCGTCTGATATAGTCGCCGGGGGGCGGGGCAGCCGCTCTGCGCTGCAGCTGCGGTCGGCAGGGCAACGGCGAGAGAGAGGAGGCGCCCGGGGCAGGGTGGTCCTCGTGCCCACAGACTTCATGGCAAACTCCTGCTCTCCTGCCACCCCACTGCCAACACTGCCCATAGTGGGGGTCAAAGGTCAGGGATTAGAGGTTAGGAGTCAGGATTGGGGAGGGTCACAGATACATTTGGAAGTAGTGTGGGTCATCACAACCTAATGCAGGTAGTGGGGGCACACACACTAGAGGAACACAGAAAAACGAAAGGAGTTATACAATATTGTAATTGCATAATGGCTAGTTATACAATAATAGCTAATGCAGAATAGATTCCAGCCCACATACAGGGGCAGCGTGGTCCTCCCACCATGATAAAAATGAAAAGGGTCAGATAGATAAAGTCTGGACAACCTCAAGTATAAATAAAGTGTAAAAAATAAAACACTCCTTCAGTTTAATGATGCCAGTAGAAACAAATCATAGTGTTACTTTCTGTTTCTGTAGTTAAGAGTAACTTATTTTTGACTATTTTGAGTTTCACCATATAAATTCATGCAGTTTTAAGGAATGAAGAGGTCACTCACACCCATGCAGTTTGAAACAAAAAGTACACATTTTGTTCCCAATAGCATTTTTGAACTGGAGGAGTTTGTTTGTTTTTTGTGGACACAAATAAAGAACCACCTGCATAAAACAGGTCTAATGCAATACAAAACAGCCCTGCAACAAACACGATTTTTGTAAAGCTTATAATGTTCAGTTTTGTTGACAATGTAGACCACACTGACATATATATATTAAAAAATGGCAGAAAATTTCTAAAACATTTTTTTAAACTTTAGATATTTTCTTATCAAAAGAATATATGTTTTTAAAAACTATTGAGGTGGCAATCCTTCCCATTGCAACAAACATGGCTTGCACATTTTAATGAAAATGACTATGGAAGTAAAGCTTTGTAATTACACCACTCAGGGAACTATTTTGTGATATATATATTATATATATATATATATATATATATGTGTGTGTGTGTGTGTGTGTGTGTGAGTTATATGATGTTACATATGTTTAGGGTCAATAAGGTCTCAAAGTTGCCTAACTCTTTGTCAGACCTCTCATGAACAAACTGTACTAAAACTCTCTGTACTAATAATAGAAATCCAAATAGACTTTTGATTTGGGATTTGGGAGGGTTAGTGCCGTAAAGGCACCAATATATAAAACCATTATCACAGAAACCCTAAGCAGAAGTAATTTGTAATTTCTGTGATGAATATCTAGTTCAAAATCAAGTTTATTAGCAGTTTATCTTAAACTTTTAGATTTTGTGACGCTCTCAGGTGATAAAACAAGTGTTAAGTTTGTTTTTAGAGCAGTTTAAGAACATTAGGGTTAAGTTTATAGTAGATTTTGAAGCTGTAGTCACTAGTGGTGTATGGGCTAGTGTTATGGAATAACTGGAAAACCTTACATTAAAGTGCAGTATAATCCAACACAAAAGTAGGATAAATCGCGGTTTAAAATGACCATAGAGCTCTGTAGTCACCTCTCTAACACAGACTTGATATCAACATCTCAACATTCTAAACTACCCAAAAGAAATATTTATTGCAGGGCTGGTATATTAGTTTGCAGTGTACAGGTATTCCTACTAATGTTGCCTGTTTATCAAGTACACATGGCTAAAATTAATGCAATATGATACAATAGCCCTGCCATAAATCTTACTGTCATGAAGGTTATGTGTTAATTATTTTAGAGAGGTGTTGATTTAACTTTATAGTCATTTTGGAGTTTGTGGTCATGTTGCATTGTGTCATGCCCAACTGGGCAAAGGCCAAGAGTTCTCTACGAGGCAGTTACTTCCTGGTAATTTGTATAACTGCAATTTTGTTTAATAATATAATCTCCAATAAACCACAACAAGAACTAAACTAGTAAATGTCCAACGGTTCTTGCATTTTATTGTAGTAAGATGTTCTGTCTGACAAGGGGGCCCTGTACCAGAATCTAGTATAACACCTTTACTATTTACTATACTCTCAGTTGCTATTATGGTTCCTGAAGCATATTCATTAAACAAATTTGTGTTTAATCAAATAATCGCAGGCCAACTGACAGTTTAGATAAACTGGTTGGTTTCTGGGGCTTTGGACAAAATGGTTTGGGCCCACAGCAAAGTTCTCCTATGGCCCCCTTGCAGGTTTATCTTATCTAGCCCTAGTTATGCAGGACATTTCTTGTCTTTAGTCTACCCTTCTTAGTTTAAAATATTAGAACCACCTTTCAGGATAATGGAATACAATTCAAAAGCACCACAAACTACATCTTCCAAAATGATCACAAAGTTTAAGCTTGGTGTACCAAATAAACTGGAAACTGGGTGTATATTCAGAGGCAGTAGTTTGCTGTGTAGTTTATCTGTACTGTATTATAGGGCATCCTGTGGTCTAGGGGTTTAGAATGCTGGCGATTCTACATCTCTATCTGAGTCCTGCCTGGGACTTTTGTTGCACGTGATCTGCAACTCCTCTCCCTTTGCTTCCTCTGAGCCTTTCACTGTCTCCTATCTGGTAAAGATAAAAATGCCCCAAAATATCAAGAGAAACACCTCTCAGTGTAATGCAATACAGTTCAACGTCCCCACAAACTGCAGCCTCCAAAAATCACCACAAAATTGAATCAACATCTAAAACCATCATGAAGGTAAGGTTAATAGCAGGACAGGTGGAAGACGACATTATATCCTAATAAACAGGCAGTTCAGTCGAGTATACACACATATGTATGTACGGCAATGAGAAGCCTCTGTGCTTCCAGAAATAAATATGTTTCTGTCTGGGCTTGTTATGTTTATATGGCTATAATCTGTAGCCAACAACTGTACTACATTACGACGTGAAGTATTTAAGAGCTCGCTCGCACATGAACACTCACATCATCAAAATCTTAGTGTAACATATCACCCTGTTTTGAGATAGATAGATAGATAGATAGATGGATACGCAGTCATGCCAGTGCACCTCCCCTTCTCAGCCCATTTACTAGAGGTTTACTTCCACTTGGGTGAATAGTAGTAGTAGTAAAATACACTGCCTATCTATCTGCTGCTCTGCCTCATTCCCCTCCCCTCACGACTCCCTCTCTCTCTCCCTTTTTCTCTGCATCCCTGGGCGGCAAGGGCGGCTTTAGCAGCATCCGCATCAAGCCCTGAATCGACTGCGCTCCCAAACAATTACTCGCTAGGCCTGAGACAAAAAAAAAGAAAAAAAACAAAAACGCACGATCCTCGCTGAATAAAAAAAAATCTATAAACCTGAATTAAAATGCACAGCGTCATTGACATTGACGACGTATCATGCAGTAGCTTTGATTTACCGATTGTAGCATCCTGGCGATCCATCATCAAAGGCTACTCACTATTTTGCAGCTCGGCGGGTTTGTAAGATGGCAGCTTCAGTAAACAATATTGTCACAAGACAGCAACGTCAGTCCTGGTCGGCCGGGCTCTGAATTTATCCCTGCGATGTTACCGTGGGTCGGTAATATTAGGGGATGCTGTCTTCGACCGCTGTCAGCGTCGGATGCTGATGATGGAGTCGGTCGGTTGATACGCGCATCAGCTGAGAGACACACACCCACCTCTGGTCCCGCCCCTCCGGCTGCATGATAAAAACGCCCCCTTTTGGCATTCATCCAGTGCTCTCCCTCGGGAAAAGCCTATAGAGTTATATACGGTCCCCACAGATGGATGGATGGAGTTGGATGAGACGTTGAATGGGAATAGTAGTGATGCATCACCAGAGACCTTGTTTTTATTTTGGGTTTTTTAGCCTACACCTTATCAAAACCTCTAAATGAAAACTATAAATAAATATAATAAGATTTATTTCATTTTATTATCTCAAATAAAAGTTCTCCTAATTTAAACTCTATTAGTATTTCTTTACGTTTTTGCAATACAACAAGCTATAAACAGCAACACTGACATATCTATCACCATCAAAACCTGTTATGGTGAACATATGTGAGTCAATAGCCTGTAAATATCCAGCTGACACAGGGCAACATTATCATTCACGTTTGGTGCCAGGCAGGCAGCGTACAGACAGTTGTTTGCAGTTTTCCAAACTGTCCTGAGCTTTCCTATTCCCACATCATCCCACTTCCACCATGCAACACTGGGAAACAAGAAAAACTCAGAGAAACTAGGTTATTCAGGGTCAACTGCATTTTAAACCAGTGAAATATTACAGCAATTCACTGGAAAAGCCTTATACACCGAATACTCTGCTCAACCTAAAGTACTCTGAATATATATATTCTAAAATAACCGATCAAGATTAAGTAACTAATACAACAGAGGGATTTGTTAAGGTTTCAAAGCAAAATATCAACACAACTACTAACCATGTTTATCCTTACATCTGATGCTGGGTCACCAAACCAATGTGCCACAACAGTGGGAACACTATCAAACAAAATGTCAAACACTAATAATATTTCAGAAACATGCATAAATTTGTGTCAACAAACCTGTTACCCTGGTACATGCTAGAAGGCTTTTCACTACACCTGCCCCCATTGGACACCACTAGGATGAACCTTCTGATTGGAAACAAATTAGATAATTGACACATTCAGTTGAAGTCATTTTTCCACAGTTTTCAGTGATAGTAAACTCAACATCTTTGTGTTTCTGGCTGTTGGTAAATGTTGGTCAGTATAATTACTAACTTGCTTGCAGTCACACAAGTTACACAAGTTACTATTTAATATTGCTGTAACTCAATATTTAACAGGTTGTCCTGTCTTTGTGTAAAATCTAAATAAGGATCCCTCTGCTCGTCGACACGTCTTCAGTTTTATGTAACAGATGTGTCAGTCCTCAGCAGGGGATGTGCTGAACAGTGTGACTGCTTGTCATCTTTACTTTGCAATTCCTCAGTAGCTCCTGTTTTCTCTCTTGGCTCTTATTTCTCTGTGACCTGACCTCTTGTTAGATGGCAGTTTCCTTTTCCCAGTCTGTTCTTACCTTTTAATATTTACTTACCAGTTTGCAGCCCTTCATCATGGATCACTTGTTCCTGATAATGTTTTGAATCACTTTATTAACTTTGAGTTTTTTTTTTTTTGGCAGAAGCATCTGAGCTTTTTGAATGTCTCTCCTCCTTGCAAAATGTCCTTACATTCTATACCACTATAACCAGAAGCAACACTACTGCAAAGCTACGAGTACTTGACACAACAGAGCACCTCTCCTTCAGAGTGAAAGATACTCCTCTGTCCTGGGGAGCTGGGTAAAATTGGATTTGCCTCTCAGTTGATGTTAATTAAGGTGTGCTGTCTTGCAGCATTTGCAAAAAAAAAAAAAAAAAAAAAAAAAAAAAAAAAAAAAAAATTCCCCATCCCTATGGTTGTTAAATCAATTCCTGCTAATTCTTACCCTATATCTACTGGAGCTTATTGTGTCTGTTTTGTTTGTCTTATTTCCTGATGAAGTGGTGAGGAAAATGAACACCACTGTGCCCCCTGCAGGATGGGAGACAGACCTCCAAGACAGAAAATACAGAGTACAAGCCAAACTAAAACTCCAGGGTAGTGTAGCAAACAGATTTTTTTATTTTATGGGACCTTACCCCAGGCAGCTTAATAGTTGAAGATCCACATTATGGTTTTCATAAGAGGAAAAGCTCAGGTGTAACTGCTAACACTGATGTTTCTGTTAAGTGCCTCAGTAATACCGGTATTACTTTGACTGTGATGACTGCATGAACTAACTTCACAGATTTTAAATGCATGATTCAGTAAATGATTCGGTTCAATTCTCAAGGTGATCTCATTTCCAGCAAACCTGCTTTGGTTTTTAAACATCATAGAGGACAGTCATAGCACTGTGCGATCCTTTCATATTGATGAATTTATTTACTCACCATCACAGATTTCTATAACAGTGTAGGATAGAGTAATGTATTGTTGTACAGTATGTTTGCACATATCCAAAGATTAATGTCATTTTCAGGCCAAGTTAATCTTTATATACTATTAAATCTTGAAAATCTTCTGTAAAGAGGAGGCCCTTTTTCTATAAAATTTGCTAGTTTGTCCATGAGGGGGCAGTGGTGTCTATTTGCTTGGAAGCCTGCGGTGGGGAAAGACTCTCAGGTCTCCAGGGATTCCCTGTCTCAATTTGGCCACTATGTGGTGCTATGACTTCTGTTCTCTCCCTCTTTTATGTGAACACAAGGAAAGGCACATGGTCATGAATAACCTTTATAACACACATTGTGCATACATTTCATTTGCCAAATATCAGAGAGTGTAATATTCGACAGAGGGTGGATGTGTGCCTTGCTTGTCTCTTTTGCTTTAATGTCAGCTGTTAATATTATCTGCCTAAATTTGATCTATGCAGAATTAAATCTTGGGGTTAAAGCAGAATGAAACAATCAGGGGTTTTGATGTAAGTGTTGCAAATTCAATATAATCCAGTACTATTGATAGATAAGATTATGTTTGTCTTGAAACAATACTGGCATGCCCCCTGTGTGGTCCATGTAATTATTGTTGAATCATTAAGTGCTATACAAAGGCAACATGTCCTGCTTAAGGCTCCTAAAAACATTTTGCCTCTTATTCAAAAAGCTTCTTTAGTTCAGTAACTATCTGGTGGGGAGTCCCAAACATGTAACCTCTTGTGGAAAGGAACTGAAGTCACATTTGAGTCCCTGAAACCCCTTAGGTCATCATGTGAATTGCAGTCCAATGAGCTATGGTGTGAATGGCGTCAAGCTGCCTGAGGAGGGATCTCAAGACTGTATTGTAAGGCTGATAAGTGGTGTCATGGACAATCTGTTCTGTTTTGTGATGGTTGTTCCAAACTGAAAAAAACACAAACCTATCCCTTAATGCAATAACATTACAGTGTCGAGACACCTACTTTCTTTCTTTTTTAAAAAAAATCTCCCATAAAACCCTGTAGGGCAGGATCAGAGAGTGGATCAGTCCATGGCGCAAGCCTTGGGTCATTTGCTTTTTGGAGCCATGGAACTGTGGAGAATAACTGATAGTATCACTGTGTTCTGAGAAATGACTCAAAGCTTGTCTTTGTTGTTGCCTTCATTTGTTCATATTCTTGAATGCCTGCATTCAGATGGATTCCTTTGGTTGTTTGCTTATGTTATGGTTACATTTAACATTATAGCCTAAAGGGTGACTCTTAATGTCACATTCTCAGAGACTTGCAGTTCATTGCTCATTTCTCTTCCACAAGCCGTTTAAATCAAATATGTCAGTCACAAGAGTACTTTCAGTAGCTGTTTTATCTGTCTATCTTCTGTTGTCACCTGTACGGTAACTTATCTTGCGAATGTACCAAGGCTTAAGTGTACCGTCTTTGTGGTTTATGAAAATAGGTTATTATTTCTATTATTTCCATAACAATTTATAATATGCTTATTTCAATATTTGAATGATGCTAGTCAAAAAGCCTTTTTATTTAAAAAAAAAAAAAAGTCTTTAAAAGTACTTTCATAGAAGCCTTTAAGTTATTCCATTGACATCCACTAGTGGCACCCACCAGACAAACTTGTATAACTTCTTTCTTTTAATTCAAAACATGTGAAAGGCATTAGTTCTGTCTTTTCATGTTGGATTATAAAAGCAGCTCAGAGTCCCCCACCCCTTGTAACAAGCCAACAAAGATGTCAGGCAAAAACACAACAAACCGAAAGACTCTGGGCCGGGGCATTTGTATCATCACTGGAGCATCTAAAGGGTTTGGACGTGCGCTGGCACATGAAGTAAGTGATCAAACTTGTTGAACAAAATACAAGAAAGAAAGAAAAAAAGGATCAAATGTCTTGTGTCCTTCCAGGTGTTCCACTTGCTGGAGCCTGGCTCTGTCCTCCTGCTGGTGGCTCGCTCTGGGACTCTGCTGCAGGAGCTGAAGGAAGAGATGCAGAGCTTTACTGACAAGCAGCAGCTGGTGGTTCACTGCGTTGCAACCGATCTGAGCACAAAAGAAGGTGTGAATGAAACAGTGAAGGTGGCAAGGCAGGAGGCTGTGAATGAAATTGATCATGTGTTCCTTATCAACAATGCTGGTGAGTCTTGAATGGAAGACTTTGTTGAGATCCAGTTTTGTATACAAATGAAGTGAAATCAAATTTTACCCTCTCTCTCTTTGTCTGTCTCTGCTCTCAGGCTCTTTAGGTGACATTTCTGGGTTTGAGAGTCTAACTGACCTTGAAAAGGTGAATTCCTATCTGTCCTTTAATGTCAGCTCACCTCTGGCACTGACTGCAGGAATCCTGCAGGTATTTCCATGCAGATCGGGCCTGCGATGGAGTGTGGTGAACGTCTCATCAGTATTTGCACTGCAGGCTTTACCCTCCTGGGCACTGTACTGCACTGCCAAAGCTGCCAGGAAGATGATGTTCAGTGTACTGGCTGAGGAGGAACCAAATGTCAAAGTCCTCAGCTATTCTCCAGGTACATATAACTTCATACACTGACCACTGACCAGAAGCACAGAACTACCACTGTTTTAGTAAAGCCATGCTATAATTTAAAAAAAAGCACCAAACAATATGTAATTGACCCAGGCAGTTCATTTTTGATCTTTGGACACAGCAGTTGTGTGTGCAGAGATGCCAGTATATGTTAACACTTTCCATTGTTTTGAACACTTTTACTGGTAGTCCAAGGAACATGAGTGGAGAGGTACATGTACCAAAACTGAGCTACATTTGATTTAATCAGGAAACATTCACAGAAAGCATTTACTGTATCTAACCAGGGACCAGAAATAATGTTTTTTTGATCTAGTGTGCACGTCATTTAGATGACAAAAGTTAACATAGTATTTTCCTAATTCATCAGTCTTTCTGGTTTCCCTCAGGTCCTTTGGACACAGATATGCAGGAGGAGATTCAGAGGTTAACAGGCCTCAGTTATCGTCTGTTTCCGTGCCAGGAGTCTGCAGCCAAACTGATGGAGTTGCTTCTGGACAATAACTTTGCCTCAGGGACACAAGTTGACTTCCTTGAAGTGTGACATCAATGTAACTGAGTGTTAAGAAAAATGGTGTTGATCTTCTGCAAATTTATTGCATCTCACTCCCTTACTAAAGTTAGAATTTGGGAAAAATATATTTAGATGTTTGCAATGTTAACTTACCTATCAACCTGCTTGTATTGGAATAATTTAATCCAGGGCCTTTGAAAGAGAGAAAATAAATAGAACACAGGACAGTAGCTACATGCATAGCACAATATAGAGAATACAATAACTTTAAAGATAATTGCTGGCATATGCTTTTATACATGCTCTCCTCTGAATATCTCTTAATTGTAAATGGACATCTTTAACCCAAATGTTGAGTGAAATTTCAGTGTTTTTTTAAATATACAAATATAATTCAGTATCTAGAAATTACTTTTGTATTTGGAGAAACCTCTTACTTCCAACTGTAATAGAACACAGAACTTTTGTGCACTGTTGGCACTATGAAATGTTACATGAATATGTGTATATCTATTGACATGTATCACTGTGAGCATTTTAAGGAACGAGTCTGATATAAATATAATCTGGGTACAATGCATGGCATAGAATACAACTGAAACCTTAGTAGTATTGTGTTAAAGGATTACTACAGGCTTCCTAAAACTATGGTTTGTAGAAATGAAAAGAAATGCAAAGCATTTCCACACCAAGCTGAAACAGTGCTGGTGAAGAATATTTGAGGATGTTTGTGCACATGTGTATGAGGGAGTTTTGGTGTGTATATTTGTGTGTCTGTTCCTGATTATATTACAGTGTAGGGACGCAAACCTGCTAGGCACATTGTGGGGACCTTAAAACCAGTCCCCTCACAGTGTGTATGTGAGTGTGACATTAATGATGCTCTGTTATATCATAGCCTTTGTTATAATTAGAGAGAGAGAGTAAGTTAGAGAAAACACCAGAACAGAGTAGAGGCAGAGAGATAGATCAGGTCTGTCAAAGGTCTCGCAGCTGTCCAGCATTACCACACACTCCTGACAGACAGCCCCAGCTGAGGGACAAAAATAACCCTCAGGGACCAAGCACCTACCAATTCACTGTGGGGGGTAGTTAACAGCACAAAAAGCAAAGAGTGTGAACACAAATTCAAATAAATGAAAGTATTTCAAAGACCAACAATGAGTTCAGTGTTGTTACTTTCAACCAAGGTTGTTGGTTTCACTGACAGATCTGGTCAATGAAGACATTTTATTTCTCAGTTAATTAATGAGACAAATCACCACCAACCTATTTTCTGTTTCTCTTGGTACAGCTCAAGAGGTGTACGGCTATTTTAGTGCCTTGGCTGAGGAATGTGCAGTTGTCATTGAAGAACATTGAGGGCACAGATTGGTCTACGAGTTCCTCAACTATCCTATCACTGTATTTAGCCTCTCTCTACCACTGAAACACTCCTCTCTTATCCGCTCAGCTCGCCATCCATTCACCAGCATCTCAGGAACCAGCGCAGCTACCATGGAGAATGTGGCAGTATTTGACTCACCTGGAAAGGGGAGGGGTCTGAAGGCAACCAAGGAGTTTTGGGCTGGAGATGTAATTTTTTCTGAGCCCAGTCTTGCAGCTGTTGTGTTTGACAGGTAAAGTGATGATGCAAGCTGTGGATGTGGTTGGGGATGTGTTCTTATGCGGTCATTATATGATATATGGGCACCTGAACAATACATTTCTGTCTTTTTTTCTTTTTCTTTTTTTTTTGAATTTATCCTCATTATCTTACATTGTCCTGTTTTAGAAGGCTGTAGAGTCTAATGTGTTGTATTTGTTATAGTATGTTACTTCATCAAGTGAATGTAATTGTACAACTTTGCCTCCAGTGGAGACAGCTTTACAAGCGTAACTAAAAGAAGTGCGTGTCCCTGTCTGGAACAAATAGGAACAAAACACTTATTTGTCATACAAATCAGACAAATTGTGACCGCTTAAAATTTTAACTTGTCTATATCATTCCTCTGTTTTTCTTTCCTTTAATGTCATAATCCTCATAATGATTTCCTTATAGCCGTATATATAGCTTTAATAACAGCTAACGCACAACACAGTCTCAACTAAAGTTGCTAGCTTTTTTGGACCCACTTCAATTTGCTGAAGACTGTGAGATGGGAACATTAAGTTGAGATTATTTTGTGATGATCTGATCTGAAAGATATATATAATATAGAGGGACTGGACTTCCATGCTCATCTGAAATATTGTCTTTAAACTGGTAAAAGATATATATAAAAAGGAGAAAGACTGCTCACTGTTATAGTGCATTTGGTAACCACTGAAGTTAAACCAACATACTTAAATCTCTGTTGCTTAGGCTATTGTATCTTTCTATCTTTCTATAACTTTTCTTTTTATGTTTTCTCTTCTTTTCTGTAGTCTAGCAGAGCGTATTTGCCACAGCTGTTTCCGCAGACAAGACAAGCTCCAGAGGTGTGGCCAGTGCAAATTCGCTCATTACTGTGACCGAACCTGCCAGCGTGCCGGCTGGGCCGAACACAAGCAAGAATGCAGTGCCATCAAAGCTTTTGGCAAAGTACCAAATGAGAACATCCGGTAAGTGGAGGGAATATGAAATAGGGAGTGATAGAAAGGTGTTACATGGTACTTGATCTTAGATTTGTTTTGCTGACAAAGCATTTCCCACACCAAGAAAAAGTCTTCTTGTAGGTTTCTCAGTGTGTGGGGGTTTCCTCACTTGTTTTCTACTGTCCATTATTTTTAATCCACCCTACCAAATCAGGAGAGACAAGTGCAATGTTGATTTTGTTTTGATCAGAAATTGTAAAAGCACAGAGCCACAAGTAAGTAAGAGATAAACTTTTTTGTCCAGCTAGTTGGGTAAGTGTTTATTGCATCAGTGTTGTGTTTGCGTCAGTCAATGTCAATAGTCCTTTAAATTAGTCTTGCGATAATATGTGTCTGATTTTACGTTTGACCCTCAATGTCACATGTCTTCTTCCTCTTTTCTGCTTATTGTGGCTAGCTTGGTGGCCCGCATCATGTGGCGACTTGATAAGGAAGGGAGCGTGGTGTCTGACATGCAGCTGACCACACTGGAGGAACTGGAGGACCACATCACTGACATGCAAGAGGATGACTTGAAGGAGTTCAAAGTGGACATCCACAACTTCCTTGACTACTGGCCCAGAAACAGCAAGCAGCACACGATTGATGTCATCTCACATATTTTTGGAGTGGTGCGTCTAAATACCTCTACCCATATTTGTTTTTTCTTTAATCTGCAGATAGCGAAGGTGTAAAACTATAAGTTGTGTTCCAAACCAGGGGCTGCTTTCTCCAGTGAGCAAGGACTAGATGGGTTCAGTAGTCCTTTTCATGTTTGCCACCAGGAAGTTTACCTTTAACAGCTGACAAAGCAGTAAATGCCTGTGGTAAACTCAAGCATATTCTCTCATACTTCAGTTTACGACACAAGTTGTGACACCTAATACTTATTACACCTTATTACACTTCTTCATAGGTTGAAGACTTGCAAGCAGTTCAATCAAAGAGCTATAGTATATTCCCTTTTCGTATTGTTTAGTTTGAAAATGTTCTTGAGGCATAAAGAGGGGGAAACTATCCAGTATTTGCCAGTAAAAACAAAAAAAAAAACAAAAACAAAAAAAACAATGCTGGTCTCTGAAACAAAAAGACAAAAATACAAGACAAGAGCCTTTTGAAAATTTCATATGTTTCAAAATTATTCCCCTCTTTCTCTCAGATCAACTGCAATGGTTTCACTGTAAGCGACCAGAGAGGTCTTCAGGCAGTAGGAGTTGGTCTTTTCCCAAATCTGTGTTTAGTGAATCACGACTGCTGGCCAAACTGCACTGTAATCCTCAACCACGGCAAGTAAGTGAAAAAAAACAAAACAAAACAAAACAGTGTATTAGCTGAAATGGCTCTCCAGTTAAATGTTCTTATTTTTGTATTTATCTGGAATTGACTCTAATTTGATTGAAAAGTTTGAATGCAAAATATTTGTGTGTATGCTTATGTGCTGTTGTATGCTGTACTGTATGTTTTGTGTCTGTGTGTGGATGTGTGTATGTCAGGTTGCCTTTGGTGTAAAACTGCTTCCTGTTTGTCTTTCAGTCAATCGGCTGTGAATACAATGTTTCATTCTCAACGGAGGTGCGTTACCTCAACCTAAGGCTTTTTAAGTGTTATTTATTGGAGCACCATTAAGACTATGACATTAAATGCTTAATCAACACATCATTACATATAACCACCATCTACTGTACAAAATGAAAATCTTTGTCATTGTGCCCTGTAGTACTCGTATGTACTGTAGATGTGACTCAGTTTTCATATCAATATGTCAACATGCTACTTGAATGCTCTAACATTTATTTAGCTTATTTAGTGTGACAAAAGGCTGTTGTGAGTTTTTCTCTGCATATTTCTTTACCTGCTGAAAGCTCATTTCCCAACCCCACATATCTATTCATCTAACTGTTTGTTGTGTCCACACAAAGTTTTACTCATGTGGTTTGTCACTTTGTATGTGACCTCACTGTATGTCATACCAACACACATCATTGTGTAAGACCTTATTAATTGCTTCTTTCATTTTTAACAGCTTTTATTTGTTCACCTCTAACACTATGACAGAAACAGTATTTCCATTTTTTCCATTTCTGTTTTTCCATTTTTAAATGTAAATATCATAATTATTTCATATTTAAGTCTTTTATTAGATTTTTTACTTACACATTTACTAAATGTAGCTAGATTTGACACAAATTTGTTAAATGTGGAGAGAAATACAACAAATAAAATGGCTGAGACTAAAATGCATAATGCAAAATACATGTAAATTTGGAAAGTGGTTCATCTACAGAATTAATGAACTGAATTTTGGCTTAAGTTTGAAATAATGTCTTTCATAGTCACTAATATCCACTCCTTCAATCCCACAACTGGATTGACTGAACTGCGAGCCACACTATGGAACAGGATTTCACCATCAATCAAAAAGACTAAACGAATGAAACAAGTCATTCTGTATATATTTTTGCATAAAAATGTGTTTCTGTTCCTCAGGATTGAGCTGCGGTCTTTGGGTAAGATCGCAGAGGGAGAGGAATTGACGGTCACATACGTGGACTACTTGAATTTGTCAGAGGAGAGACGGAGACTGCTGAAAACACAATATTTCTTTGACTGCACATGTGAGCACTGCAAGAATGGCACCAAAGATGACTTGAAGTTAGGGGGAAGGGAAGTGGAAGGAGTCAAGGTTTGTGTCTTTTTGCACGTTTGTTTCATTAAGTTGAACTGAGATAATGACTTTTACACTGCACAAGGCAAAAAGGCCCAAACCTCTCACCACATTTAGCACTGACATGGGTGATAAGGACAGACAGGAAACATGAGAAGTGGAGCCACAGTGACTATTTTAAGCAAAGATAACTCCCTGTGGATTTGGCCTCTATACTGTATGTATGTGCAGGCATTCACACATGCATTTGAGAAAATGTGACGTAGGAAAAAATGACTGACATGAACTTCATTTACTCAGTAACTTCCATTGTTTCAAGGCTGCAACTGTGTTTTAATGTTTTACCGTATGCCAGGTATTGTCTTATAAATTTCATGTGACATTATACTGTAATTTACATTACATTTCCAAAACCAAACTGTTCACAAAATCATTTAATACTCTGAGGATGCATAAATCAATGCAGGACACAACATAAAAAGTGAAGTAATTCCATGACATTGAATGATATGGCTTAGCATTACCTTAATCTGTGAAACACTTAAGTCTGTGCACTGATTAGCAGTCCACTCTTTGTGTATGTGTGTGTCACAAGTTATAAATAGCATGTGTCAGGAACTATCAGCAGAAAAAAATGTAAGGAATTTCTAACTCTATTTTTAACAATATAAGTCTAATTTGGCTGTTGAATAATAACCATAATAAACTAAAACTTGTATTTTAATCATATATAGGAGTAAATCTTGTTTACTATTAGCAAAAGGAACATTCAGGTCTTTGGCAGGGATCTTTCAGTAGGTCGAAGGTCTTTCTTAAGATAAAAATAATCAGGCATTTGCTCTTATGGACCTCAACCAGCCAAAGCTGTGTTGTCTTGATCAGTATTTCCTCCAAAAAATATTTGACTGAGCACATCTCATTATGTATTTCATTGTCACTGTGTTACTACTTGATGCATGCTGCAACAGTGCTTGAATCCCTCATTAAAAATGGATCAATGGATCTCCTCCTATCTCCAACCTTTTAGCCCTCAGAGGAACAGGTGAAAGAGGCAACAGATTATTGCTTTGAAATGCTGGAGAAGATGGACAAGGCTCGATTAAATGCAGACTACCATGAGGTACTGTTTCAAATCAACTACAACCCTGCATAGAAAACAAAGGAAGATGCTTTTTATGTCACAGCGCAATTTCAAGATTTGTTTTTTTTTCCCCGTCTCTCTTACCAATGCTCTATCCTCCATGTTTTTAAAGATTTTTCTCTTTATCTTGTTATCTTCAGGTGGTAAAAATCTGCAGGGAGTGCATAGAGAAAACAGAGCCAATTTTGGCCGACACTCACATCTACCTGCTGAGGATGTGGAGCACGTTAAGTGAGGTGCAAGCTTACCTGCAGTACTTTGATGATGCTGCAGAGTACGCCCGTAAAATGGTGGAAGGATACATGTGAGTACAAAGATACTGAGCAGTCTCTTGTGAGCATCTTGTACCACATATTCTATATCCCATGAAATGATAAACAGGCCGAGTCTCCAGTGTAAAAAACTGGATGATAGATACCCAAATAAATCAAACCTCTTCCCTCTTGCAGGAAGCTGTACCACCCAAACAATGCTGCTCTTGGTATGGCTGCCATGCGAGCAGGAGTGACCCACTGGCAGGCTGGGCAGATAGAGATTGCACACGGGATGATCTGCAAGGCCTACGCCATTCTCATGGTCACCCATGGCCCAACACATCCCATCACCAAGGACTTGGATGTAAACATCTTACAATCTCTAAATGTGCATTAAAGGACAATGTGCAAGGTTCACTAATAGTGATGAAGCTACTGATAATTATCTCCTGAATCTGAATCAGCTGCTTTCAGCTAAAAAAGCCCTTACACTACCTGCTCAGCACCAAACGACAGATTGAAACAGCTAGTGACTAGCATGTAGCAGCTACAGGGCCAGATATCTCCCTCCAGAACTGGAAGAGACCAAAAACAGAGCTAGCAGGAAAGCAAATATTGGATAGTGGTCAATGCTGACAGACTGTTTTCACTGCCCCCAAGTGATTAGCTTTTTCTATGGTCCTGCACATTAAAATGTTATGGCAAAATTTGAGCGGTGGTGTGAAATGGGTGTAAGGCATATTTGATATAGATCTAATAGCTGTGGTATCTCTTAAATGCCACTTGGGTGCTATCTGTCCAATTCACAAGCTTACAATTCATTCTACTTATTGTATACTACATTCTCAGTGCTGATATTTTCTTCCTGATGTCTCCACAGTCGATGAGGATACAAACGGAGATGGAGCTGAGGATGTTCAAGCAGAACGAGTATGTTTACCACAGTATGAGAGAAGCAGCTCTGAAGAACAAACCAATGACCATGATGCACGAACCCAAGTCTGTGGAGGAGGGAATCAAGAATCTGTTCCACCGGAGGAAGTAAATCATTGGACTGCAGTCAAGAAAACCACACTATTGTTTACTGTAAACAGCTTTCCGAGTGTTGGTGTGAGTGTCTTTACAGTGAGTCACAATCATTTTATGTATCGCTTGCTTTTGTAGTTACACTTTTCATTAAAATGATGTCACATCAAAACTACAACTGCTTTATTTTCAAAACTCCAAAGCCTGTGGAGCAACTGAAATTTTATCTTTTTGGTTCTTAATGTAAGATTACATAATATTGGTTGTTGTGTATCAGAGCAGGTAACACATTCCATCGATATGTAATACTTCAATCCTGAACAAGGCAAAAAACTGAACCGCACAACCAAAGCAAAACTGCCACCAATTTTTAAAATCATCTTCATCTGCACACATGTAATGAAATAACGCATTCAGTCATATTTCAGCGAGAATGAGAGAATTTAATCTCAGGCACGATTTCAATATGTCAGCCTAGTGGACTACATACATCCTGTTATGGGGTGAAGAATATTGGTAATATCACTGGTAATTTTTAAATTCTCTTTTCCCCAAGGAAAGTATTATATGCACTGTTCCTTTAGAGCCCAGCATTGGGCAAGATCGTATGCATCCAGAACCAAAATTTAAACAAAGCTGAAATTTTAGAAAATTGGCAAGTGCATTTTTACCACTGTTGGGAGTATGCAGGCTGTAATTAAATGCTACAGAAAATAAAATGAAAACATTGGAAATAAGTGAATTTTAAAACTGATGGAGAGCTTTAAGAAAACCTCCAACAAGGATAAATAAAATTGAAAGATGAAACATGGTTGAAAAATTGCAAATTACCCTTTCTCCCATTCCCCACTGGGATGTTCAAGCTGTGCATGAATGCAGTATTGCGCGAAAGGGCTGAGCGATAGATGCACTTCATGGACACTAGTAAGAGTCTGATGCCAGCCCAGCCTTTTGTGAAGGCAGAAATCTACAGTGCTAAACTTGCTTGTATTATCAGTGCCAGGACAGATAAGCCCACACAGCCTCAAAGTCCAGTTTACTAGCTGATTTATAGTAAGTGTAGCCAGCTGCTGAGCCAAAGTTAGATCACATTAATCAGTAGCAGCTGGAACAGACTCCAGCTCACCGAATTTAAGCTTTCTATTCAAAAAAGGATCCCCACCACCACCACCCCACACTTACTCATCTGATTTAAGTTTTCCCACTCCAATTTGAGCACAATTCCAGAACTACACTGACTTTGCTTTAACAATAAAGGGAACAGTTTGCAAGGTCAACCACTTTAGCCCTTGCTTTAATGCTGTGCATTGTTTTCGCTTGCGCTCCAGTGGGTTCATTGAATAAAAGAAAATTGTTTTTGAACCAAACCAAATACTGCAGCTTCCTTGAAGGATTTTTACCTCCCAGAAATGTAGATTTAGATAGTCAAGAGAAAAGCCATGAAGACAGTGTTGCCTTTTACATTTTATTATTCCAAGTGCAGACATTTAAATGCGTTTACTTGTCCGCTTGTATACAATGCCGCCAAGAGTCATTGTCTGGAAAGGGGGGGGGGAAGAAAAAAATAAAAATAAAAAGTTTAAAAAGCCATACAAAAAGATGCAAGACTGATTAAATGAAGCTGTGCATTTTGTCTACTCACATTGACAATTGTGTTTCCATCCACCAGTTCTGTAACGGACTCAATCCCCTTCAGGGAGACTTTCAGCTTGTTGCCATCACGCTGAACCACCGCCTTCAAGAGGCATCATGAGATTACAGTCAAGTCGGGACACTTATGTTCCATTTTTATTACTTTTGAGTTTAAGTTTCCAGTAAACCATGTGTTATTTCTGCTTTCCATCCCTATCCTGGCTTACCTTGACCTTCTCTCCAGTGATGGTCTCCAGCTCAGCCTCTTGTCCAATGGTGAAGGTGTTTACGAGGACCTTAGTGCCAGTTGTGACCGTCACTTTGAAGTTGTCGCCTGTCTCCTCGATCTCAGAGACGCTCTTGATGTCTTTGCCTTTCTGGATGAGCTCATCAGGGAGACCTAACACATAAGGCAACTTGTTGAGAAACCACTAAAACTTTGCAGATGAGAGCTGTTGCACTGAAGTTGTTTTAATTTCTGTTAAAAGTTCAACCATTTTTTGAAGTCATTTTAGAAAACATTTGCTTTAATTTTCCCTACCTGTGAATTAAAAAAAAAAAGCTCGTTCTGGCCTGCACTGTACAACCCCCCCCAAAAAAAAGTAACTACACAAACAGTCATGAAACTTAACTCAGGGAGTACAAATCTTACCAATGGCCTTCATGAAAGGCTCAAAGTTCTCCTGTGACTCCAGCTGGTACTTTCCAGAGAAAGACATAGTGGCAGACAGTGAAGGTAAAGTAAGAAGAGGCTATCTGCCTGTTTTATACTCAAACTCCAGCACTGCAATCATTAACCACAGGTGTCCCCAATTAAGGCAGCTCCTGCCCTCTTCATCCAATAGAGCTTGCAGAGGATCCACCACCGCCAATAAGGAGAGGAGAGAGAGAGAGAGAGAGAGAGAGAGAGAGAGAGAGAGAGAGAGAGAGAGAGAGAGAGAGAGAGAGAGAAAAGTGGCCAGACTGAAGTTAGGTAACCTTTAGTGCAAAGGGGAAAACAGCCAAATGTGAGTGAGGTCTGGCTCGTGCACAGATGTGTATGTAATGATCTTGACAATCACACACTGATATATATGATGACACTGCATGAGTCATACCGCAGCAAGTGCTGACAGGGCATAATGCTGCTGTCATGTTTCAGATTGCTGCTATCTCTCATCCTTCTTTCTCTCAACCCTCAGATTTTGGTTCCTTTTTTTTTAAAATCACATTTCTCTCTTTTTTCTTCCTTTTGTCTTTCCTTTGACCAGTTCTTTCACCTCCTCCTTTCTGTTCTCCGTCTTACACTACTTTAAAAAAACAAAACAAAACACATGTGTCCTTTTTTTCAGTGCATATCTGTGTTAAAATAATATAGAGGAGTTTTACAGAAGCTGGAGTTTAAGAGAAGAGTTTTTCTCTTTCGTTTGTCTACAAGCAATCATGCCATTGCAGGGGAAATATTTATCCACATATGGGTTAAAGCAGGAAAATACAGATAATAATAACAAGAATAAAAAGTTTCAAAGGTTCATGCCAAAAAAAGAGAAAGAAAAAAAGAGGAAACTCTAAATATTAACAGTTAAGATAGGTTGGTCTGGCAATTTTCCACCACATTTTTCATGTTATATTGACAGTGGTCCTTCCATAAAGGGGTATTTAAAATGCATATTTAGCATTTTTGCATACAATATTATAAATATATTCTATTTTATTATGAGGTTTGGCACTGACAGTTATGTCATTTTTTTAGCAGATGGAAAAAAACTTCCTGAGTTCACTGTCACTTCTACAGTGTGAACTATGCTCTACATTTCATTACAAAGGTACTTTACTCAAGTGATATCACTTTTCAAGATAAGATTAGTGGACAAAATGATTCAGTCCAGCACAGCTTGTGAGATTTCTTCAATCTGCTGTGTTTACGACAAATTTGCTTGGCGTCCACTTCTTGGACTGAACAAGAGCTTATGGTTTAACCATGAGGTTAACAAAAAATGGACCAAAGGTGACTACCATACAAGATAAGCATTATAATTGTTGCAACAGTGATATTGCTTCACTGGAGCTGCCACGAAAACACACACAGCGTCATGTGAGGATCCTTTGGATTTGTGTATCGGTCTGTTACAGGTTATGCAAAGCAGGACATCTGAAAGATAAAGACGGCTGTGGGCTTTGTACATTTGGTGATAGTCTAACACAGTGACCTGATAAGACTTTTGCTGACTTGTTCTTTACTGTGTGGTGAAAAGGATTTGGACTGCCTATGCCGCAGCAATAGATGATGGCGATGTTTTACACACAAGTTTCAGTCAGGCGACACCAAAATAAAAAGCAACATTTTATACTCTCTCAAAACTTTATTTCAACATGCAGGTATCTGGATGACCACTATCAGTATTCATCCCTATTTTCATACATAAAAATATATTGACAAAGGCACTCTACAGAAGCACTCCAGGCGAAAGAGCAAAATCAGAGTGATGATGACGAACATAGAAATACGACGATATGAACTAGAACTACAAGTCCCATTTCATCTCTACAGCTGGGCAATTTCCCGTGAGACCTTGGAGTCAGAAGCAGCTCATTGGTGGATTCGATGAGGAGAAGAGTGACCGACCAAATGCAGGAGCCTGAGGATGATGTCACCAGGGTCACTGCCTTCAAACTGGCTGGTTTGGTCGTCTCCTTCGTCCTCGATGAGGCAGGATTGGTCTGTGGTGCAACTCTCTGTAGCGGAAAAAAAAGAAGGAGTAATTACTAAGATTATGGTTGCTTGTTATTGCAATGATACGCTTTACAATGTGTTGTTATCAGGTTTTGTGACCTGGGGCCATGAACCTTTTTCAGAACAAGAGGGCAAATGTAGGAGTTCGCAGTGACTGTAATAGTAGTACTATGCAAATACACAGCGTGTTGCTTGCATGTAAAATATGTGCAGCTTTAATAGGAGTCAAGCTTGTAAGTAGTAAAATAACATAGTAAAATGTGTGTAAACTATGTGCAGTACATTTACTCAAGTCCTGTGCTTGAGTCTAATTCTGAGGTACTACTGAGGGTAATATTGTACTTTTACCACAATACACGTACTTGACAGCTTTAGTTACTTGTTGCTTTTACAGATTCAGATTTTAAAAGCCCTGTTTAAAATATGATGCATTGTTATACAGTACAGCCTATTAAACCAGCCAATACTAACAAAAATAGCTACAGTCAGCCCCACTTTGGCCAATTACTATTAAAATACTGTCATAGTAACGCAACACAGTAATCATTAGCCAATTGTAACACTTACGAGGCTATTTTTCCTGCATTGTGGGTACCTTTTCTATATAACACATACTACTCCCCTACAGTTTTGAATGCAGGACTTTTTCTTCTATGGGAGTAATATGACAAAGTGGTACAGCTACTTTTACTTAAGCAAAAGGGTCCAAATACATCTGCCTATAAGTGTTGTCTTTTTGTCTATATTTTCTTCAGGCTTTCCTGACCTGCATCACAGCAGAGTCCTGAAGCGGCACAGCGTCCTCCCTCAGATCCACAGGGTCTCCCTCCTGCCTGGCAGGGGGTGAGCAGGTAGTTCTCCTCCACACAGTGAGCTGTCTCTGGGGAGCCCAGCAGGCAGCCCAGGCCCTCCCCACAGCAGATACTGGGGCCGAAGCAGCGGCCTCTGTCTCCGGGACCACACGACATGCACTGAAGGAGGAAACAAGTGAATTTAGCACTTTGTAGAGAACATTTATCATGAGCTCATGTGATTGTATAGCTTTTGTGCTTAAATAGAGTTTGGAGGTACACGTACTATCTGCATCTCAATTTTATGTTAGAAATAAAAGCAGCTCACTTTGCGCAATGGTGCGTCCATGATGGACCTCTTCCCACCGATGGGACAGTTGGAGATGTAACACGCTGAACACATAGACAGGAGAAAAAGCAGGCACACAGATACAGCAGCTCCAGTCATTTCTGTAGAGAGAGTGAAGGAACAACAGACAGGGGTGAAACAAAGAAAGAATTTTGAACAACTGACCACAAAATCAAATGTTCAGAGAGAAAAATGTACTCACTTGTTGCTTTATAGTCAATGAACAGTTGACTTCGAGTTCTTGTTTCAGATCCTCCCAGATGATTCTCTCTCTTGCATGGTGCCAGTGACATGTCTTATATACTTCTAGAGCTTCTTTTGAGAGTGACACAGAAACCCAAAAGCCACTTAGAGACCCTTAATGAGTTCGTTTTAGTTACTGTCACCTCCAGAGATGAAGCTGACCACTGGGCAGATTGGGTCAAAGGGCCTGGCGGTTCTGTGGTGTGATGTGCTTTTTGCTATTGAGAATCATTAGTGAAGGGCTTGTGCTGCGTGACCGTGCATGTTCCAGATGATGTTGAAGAGTCAGAGAGGTCAAGAAGAGGATGGGTGATGAAATTATGCAAAGCATGAGTGGACACGAGTGTAGTACAACTTTGATCTGCTTTTATTTTTTAAAAAAGGAGATACATTAAGGATTTTCCATTTTATTAAGTTTTTTTTTTTCAGGACAGATGAGGAAGAGTGAACAAAAAGCAGATTTCAAAGGTCAAGAGAAGAAGTCTCTGAACCTTGGCCTGCTGAGCCACCATTTTGGCTCAACAGAATTTGTAGCATGACCAGAAGTTTGTAAACAAACCGAATCATGACAAAAAGACACACAAACAGGCACACACACCTATAATATTTTCCTTTCTATTAATAAAATCCTTAATTCCTCACAGGAATTGATGTACACATTGTCCAGGTCTGAGGTTAATTGGTTTTATGAGCTAATTAACACAGCTAATGATTGGCCACAACTCATAAAAGACAGTCTCACTGTTTCAATGATATGAGCTCAATTACTGCAGCTCCCTCCTGATCTTATAACTGCCACCTCATCTCAATTAAAAACAAGTTGATAACATCGTCTTTGTTCGCTAACTTCTCTGCCAGAATAGTGGGACATTATGACGTGGACTGACATTAGCGTATTCAGGTTCCACACCCACAGACAGATCATTAAACAAGCCTCCAGTCGCCATGAGGACAGTAAGTGGCGTGAAGTGGACTCAACTGTCACTCAGACAGTGGGACACTCTTGCCACCTAGTGGCTGTGTTGACACATTTCATCTATTTTTGCATTCATTTTTCATTGTCTATTATTGTTTTCATTTGTTGTGCTTTTGCAAGAGGTGGACCAAATGACAGGAGTACTTACCATGCAACACTGTGCAACCCATTATAACAACACCACAAACAAGGCCCCTGAAAATACAGTTTATAAAAGAAGAAAAAAAACCTAAACATTTATTTCTTTTGTTTAAAAATGAAACAAAAACTGAACATTAAATGTTCCACAGAGGTAATGCATGTTGCAGAGCTTTTCTGCCAAATTGCATTATACTACCCAGGTATAAATGTTATAGTGCACAGCCTTTGCATGACAGAAACTATACACCCATCAGCTGACCACCAACTTTGTCTTCTGCTATGTAAAAGACCTGAAATACAGCTACCCTAAAAGTTTTTAGAGCTGTTCAAAAGCTTGTAGTCTTGTCATATTCCATCTAAAAACACAGGAGATTTTATTCATTTTAAATAAGATCAATCTTTCCCAACAAGCGTTTCTTTTGTTTGAGCTGGATAAAGAGAAAAATTAGATCTTGTCTCCCCACGTTCCTCCAAAAGCTGTGCAAATCCCTATTTCATAGAGAAATGGAGATGTCTATCTAGTGTTTCCTTATTTTTCTGCAGGAAGGCACTAGGCTTGTTGACTTCCTCTCCCCTCCCTTCCTTCCTTCTCTCCGAAGGTACTCATCTGAAAAATGAGAACAAAGTGATTGTTCCTGTTCTCTTTCTTAAGTCACTTCAAATGCTATCCGTGGACAGGCGGCTCATTGTCAGGAGAGTTGCAGTGCGAGCAGGAGGGAGAGATTCGCAGGTACAGGTACAACAGCAGCAGCTGCAGCAGCACTTCAGCCACAGCATCACAGAAAACACACTCCTCTGCTACACTCAGCTGGTAAGTTCCACACACACACTTCTTCGCTGCAGCCTCACACAAGACGCACACTTACATGGCACTGACTGGCATACGGGCGAGGAGGGGCTTCAGTTTTTAATGGATTGTTTGGAATGCATGGTGTGGCAAAGTATGGGCAGGGGTCTCTGCACAGTGCACCTTAAGGGGGAGAGGGTGAAGAATGATAATATCCAGGAGAACATTGACATGAAAATGTCTGTATATGAAATGTTTACAGAATCTTCGGAAAAGGCTGAATAACATTCCTCTTGCATTCTGCATGTGGTTTATATTTTCTATACATTACTTTAACACACTTACATCCAGTATTTGTATACTCCCTGTAATGTGTTCTTCCATTATTTATTGATATGGTAGAGATCCTCCCTGTGCTTGGATGGTGTGTTGCACAGCTTGTAAGTTTTCACGTTTTCTTGCAGAGACAAAAAGACGCCATGAATTAAATGAATGTGAATGTGTGAATTCATCACCCATAATCCCTGCAAGTTTTACTCATCTTCATCCCATGAGCATTCCTCACTTGTCATGATCTCTTCAACATGACTTAAAAATGATTCAATCATATTTTTGTGGCTGTGTGAAGCTGTATATATAATTTAAGCCATTTTTCAAGCAAAATACCAAAATATTTCCTTGTCCCAGTTTCTAAATACTGAGAATTTCCTGTTTTTCTTCCACTTAAATGATTGTAAACTGAATATCTTTGAGTTTTAGACTTGTGGTCAAACAGAACCAGACTTCTTAAGATGTCCCTTTGGCTTTTGGAGAAATGGAACAGGCATTTAAACTGTTTTCTGACCATTTTTGAAGAAATGATGAAGCGATTAATTGAGAAAATAATCTGCAGATTAATCTGCAGTGAAAATCATCTTTAGTTCCAGACCTATATGTGGTAAAATGTGTGTATCATTACACAGAAGAGTGGTGCATCCTACAACAGCAAATAGGGAGGTAACATGTAAGAAACAATAAAATAGGGCTTGTAGTCATGCTAATGTGGACCGATATGAATCCCAGAAGTTTCTCATTGATAAGCACTGAGCTATTTACAGGAATTGAATAGATAAGTACAGCATTGCAAAGCACTATTTGAATGTCATGCAGAAGTAAGACAGTTCCCCTCTGAGCATCACCATCTTTTCATCCATGACCAACATCTACATTGAAACATACACACACGTACAAACTGCAGAGGAGATGTTATTTATAGCTCTATGCCATCTTACCACCTCAGTTTTATGCTTATCAGTGATTTAATCAGACTCAGACTCAGACTGCACACAGAGATACAGAGTAAATCACCACGTAGGACCATCAGTTGAGGAGAAAAAGGGAAGTTTTTCTTGGCTATCAGTGCAAAAAAAAAAAAAAAAGATGAACAGAGCAGAGAAAAAGTGATGGAGAAGCGAAAAGTGTGCGGGAGGTAGAGGTGAGCATTTTGCAGAGAACTTCCTAATTTCAGGAGAGGAGGAGATGTGAGAAAGGAAGAAGTGAAAGGTTTCAGGTTGAACACTGAAAGGTGTGGGTGTTGACACCAAACTGTACGTGTGCCCAGTTACAATTCCTTCCAAAGAAATTTTCAGAGAAACGGTTTCACATCTTAAATAGAAACCAGACACGGAGCCATTGGATGTACTTTTATCATTTTTTTTCCAAATGATGTGTCTGTTTTTGAAGTATTACTAAGCAGCAGTGGAGAGCAGCATTTTATGCTACTTTATTCTTCTACCCCATTTCAGGGGGAAATATTGCACTTTCTACAGCTATAGTTACTAGTTACTTTACAGATTAAGATTTTACATTAACATACATATGATGATCTTATAGAATACAATGTGTTGTGAAAGATTAAATCAGTGTTTCCTAGTCTTCTGCCCCAGCAGCCACTGCTTGACATCACTTGCAACCTATCATATTCATTGTTGCTACCCCTGGAGCCACAAACAGTTTTACAGAACTTCCTGGCCTCTCAGATGCAGCACTAGCACTCCCCAGTACTTTGATGTGCAAAATTGGTGGAGTTCCCCTTTAAGTTAATGGTGTTAACATTTCTTTCACCAAAACATTTAAGCACTTCTTGTACTCTAACACAGAAAGAAGATGGAAACAGACAGAGTAAACTTCTCACCGGGAAGAAGTCCTCCTCTCAGAGATGAACTGAGACAAGCATCTCAGCACAGTTTCTACCTGAACCCACCTCCGCTCTATATCAAGCCCCCAAAATTCTCCCCTCCTGGATACCCCAGCATATCACCAAGCAGGGATACCTACAGAGCTTTCAGCCCACCTGCTTTCTTTCCCATACTCGGCCCTGCTTTCGCCCAAAAGGAGGGATCCCAAAAACGCAAAAGAACTCCTTTCAAAATGGATGCCCAAGAAGGTGAATCTCCTGACAGGAGGAGCAGAAGAGGCAGAAGAAAGCAGCAGTAAAAAGACAGTAGACCTCTCCCACATCCCCTTCTCCCTTCCACCTCGCCCCATTCCTTCTCCATCTCCAAAACCCCTTCCTGGTATGATAGAGCTCAACAGACTGCACAGGTCACCGGGTTTGAATCTACCTGTGCAGGTGAAACAGGAGCCTCTCAGTCCTTCCCCTGTTTGGCCTCCCTCTCCTCTTCTTCTCCACCCTCCGTACTTCCCACCTCTTCACCACAGCCTCCTCCCATACCCCTTCTTCATGCCTGGGCCTGTCATGCACCTCCCTCCTGGTGCTTTCTACCCCAGGGAGGACCTCCGACCTGGTCATCGCACCCGCGATGGAGGTCCCCGAAGTGGGACATCCAGTGGCGAGAAGCTCGGGCTCAACATCCACATCGACGACAGCTATTACGTTGATGTCGGAGGTGACCAGAAGAGATGGAAGTGTCGCATGTGTGACAAGTCCTACACCTCCAAGTACAACCTGGTCACGCACATCCTGGGCCACAACGGCATCAAGCCCCATGGATGCCACCTGTGTGGGAAGCTTTTCAAGCAACTGAGTCATCTGCACACACACCTGCTCACCCACCAGGGCATGAGGCCCCACAAGTGCCAGGTGTGCCATAAGGCCTTCACCCAGACCAGCCACTTGAAGAGGCACATGATGCAACACAGTGATGTGAAGCCATACAGGTGAATGATTGTGGCAAGTTTTCTGTGCTCTTTATTGCCGGTTTTTTATTGAAATTTTCCCAACTCAAACATATTTTTCTGCCCATACAGCTGCGGTGTGTGTGGTCGAGGCTTCGCTTACCCCAGTGAGCTTCGTGCCCACGAGCTGAAGCATGAAAAAGGACAGGAGAACGTATGCGTGGAGTGTGGTCTAGACTTCCCCACACTGGCCCAGCTGAAGAGGCACCTGACCGCCCACCGTGGCCCCACCCTGTACAGGTGAAGACATTAACAGTTCCTCCCTTTCCTTAAATATCATGATTGTTTTATTAAAGAAATACACTTGTTTGTTTTCTTCCTAAGAGTTTGATGAAAAGATTGATACCTCTTTAATGTCTGTACTCTAAATATGAAGCTACAGCCAGGATTTGGTTAGCTCATCTTAGCATAAGGACTAGAAACAGGGATAAACAGTTAGAATGGCTCTGTCTAATGGTGGCAAAATCTGCCTAAAGGCACCTGGAAAGATCAATAAATTTAATGTAAATTCTAAATTTACTTTGTTTACTTTTTTCCATACAAAAACCAAACTGTAAAAAACATTATGTACCAGACTTCTTGGCCACAAACAGTAACATCCTGAAGTCTTAGGGTCACAGTGAGGCCAGGTCACAGTGGTCCACCGCATAATCCCCTATGAAATTGCAACATGCTGTTTCCTACAGATTAAAGAAATGAGATATGACAACTTAATTAGTGAGCTTTAGATGTGCTGGTAGGTGTATTGTTACCTTATGCTAGCTGTTTCCACCAGCTTCCAGTTGTTGTTCTAAGCTAATCTAACAGGCTGCTGGCTGTTGCTTTGTATTCTAGGGACAGATATGAGATTAGTATTGATCTTTTCATCTAATTCTGGGTAAGAAAGAAAACAAGCACATTTCCCCAAATTTCAAACTATTGCTTTAACATTTCAGCTCTCTATTTGGCTGTATAAGTAGGTAATACCTGTTGTTTCTGCAGGTGTGCAGAGTGCCAGAAGACTTTCCAGTACCCGAGTCAGCTTCAGAACCACATGATGAAACACAAAGACATCAGACCGTACATCTGCAGTGAGTGTGGGATGGAGTTCATCCAGTCACACCACCTGAAACAGCACACGCTCACTCACAAAGTAGGTTTAATTAGGGGGATGAAGAGAAAAGATTCACTTTCCCAATGCTTTTTGACAGTGATTGGAAGCAAAAGCATGGATTTTTGGCATCAAACAGCATTATCAATTTTGCTGTCACATGAAGACATTTCCATTATTTCTTGTTCACATTTTGGATAGTGAGAATGGCTGGAGAGAGTTTGGACACCAGCCTAACAGGTTGTTTTGGCAGCTGTCTCAAAGTAATTTCCCCTTAAATTCTGGCTCCTGATTCTATTCTTAACCCTGTGACATCTAGTTTTTATCCTTTATTTCCCCTTCAGTAGTTTTTGGATTGGAAAAAACACCTGATTCATCACTGTTTGACAGTATTATATGTATATATATATAGTATTAGCTTGTCCCAAATCTTTACTGATACAATACAAGATTTCATGTTTTGATGGTTGCACCATTGCATCAAACGGAAATATTCTGAATGAATTGTGCCTCATTTTATGCACATTTTTGGTGTCTCTGGAAATGTGGGGCTTTCCAATAGGGTTTAAAATAAAGATCTTAAAATAATGACCAGTGGAGTCTAAGAGATCATACAAACCAGCATCAGCAGACAGCAGCTGTCTGTTGACCACATTTCTCACGCCACTACTTCCACATTCTCTCGTTCTTCAGGGCGTGAAAGAGCATAAGTGTCGCATCTGTGGTCGTGAGTTCACCCTGTTGGCCAACATGAAGCGCCACGTCCTCATCCACACCAACATACGGGCCTACCAGTGCCACATGTGCTTCAAGAGTTTCGTCCAAAAACAGACTCTCAAGGCTCACATGATCGTCCACTCGGACATCAAGCCCTATAAATGCAAGGTTGGTCAAATTTAACATGTCAGATGTGACTCTTTGCGTTGTGTTTTGGCCTTCAGTTCCCCTTTTGTTCACTGATAAAATGTATAGTTCGACGTTTTGGGAACTACTCTCTTGCCAAAAGATAGATAAGAAGATCAATCACTCTCAGCTATAATTAGAGACCATGCTAAGAGATCATTTCAGTAAATGCCCCAAAACGGCATGTTTACGTGACAAAGTCCCCCTCGCAGCTACAATAAGTATGACTCTTTCCGATCTGGAGCAAAGGAAATCAGGTGACATTATTTTAGAGCAACCAAGTCCGCAGAGGGAGGAGATTGGAGTGGTTGGTTTGGTCAATAAAACTTTGTACTTTAACATGCTTTTTGTTTACCATTTTCTACCTGCAGTCACCATGGCTGTCTTTGACCACAATCATTCCCTAACCTTTAGCAAGCTGTTATTATTGTAGCCATGAGAACATAAGTCCCCTAACCTTCGCAAAGCAGTAACTGCTACCAAAACGACAATGCTTCCCTAATCCTAACTGAGTTGTCTCTGTGCCTGAACCTTACCAAGCCCTAACACTATTTTTCAACACTGATTTGTAACAGATTTGGACAGCAAAGACAAAATATGTTGTCCTGATGGTAGAGACGTCCAATCAAAAAATACTTCAATGTGTTGTTGTAAATACCAAATATATATTTTTGTCAATTCATTTGCAGGACTTTTTTGGTATTTTTATTGGTATTTACCACCAGCAGCCAGTTAGCTTAGCTTAGCACAAATACTGCAAACAGGCGGTAAAAAGCTAGCCTGGCTTTGTCCATAGGTAACAAAATTACCTTTGGCCTCAGTCAGGCTGTTTTCACTCTTTATGCTAAACTAAGCTGCTATTGGCTGTAGCGTTCATATTCAGTGTATAATCAAAATATAAAACTGTTACTTTAATATTCACTCCTTATACTGTAAGGTGTTTAGATAAATGGCATCAGTATTTCATGTGCTGCCATTAGCGTTAGCCAAGTTAACCAAATCATATTTATTGATAATCACAGCCAGGAACCAAACCTATAATATTTAGTTAGCAGTGGTAGCTGCTATTAAAGGATTTCCCCACTTTTCTGGAGTGTCTGTTTTGACCTTGGAGTTTGGTGTGAGGACTGAGACGATGACCAGATAGCAGAGAGGCTTTTGGCAGTGGGAGCCTCCTTGTCCATAGGAAGGATATCGCCGCACAAACCGCCTCTCTAACAATGGCCCCCCCAGCCTCCCCGGAGAACAGGGCCCGCAAATAGATTTCATCTCGCTTTCTCTGCTGCTGGAGGGAGCTTCCTGTTTTCTCACGGTCCTCTTGGACAGTTTACAGTCCCTCTCTCCTCCTGAAGGAAAGGACCACCCTAATAAAAAAGAATGCAGAGGAAGGACAGCGCAGGAGTTGCCCTTCCCTGTTCTCCTCCTGGCCCTGGTCTCGATGTTGCTTCCTTTCTCTCTCGCTCTCTCTCTGTCTCTCCCTTTCTGTTTTTCTTGTGTGTGTGTGTCAGGGAGTGAGAGAGAGGGAGGAAGACAAAGAGGAAAAGAGGAAAACAAGGATGGAGGGAGGGTGTGTGTGTCTATGTATATCTGAATGCCTGCACATTCATTCATGATTACGTCTAGCTCTACTGTAGCTCTGCATTCTGAGAAAATTAGTCATCTACCAAAGGAGATTTGGCAGAGAAAGAAAAATAATAGGTGGATGATGTTTGCTTATTGTTTTCGTATCCTGAATAGTGTTTACTACAGCCAGTGGTGGAAGGTACTAAGTACATTTACTCAATCGCTGTGCTTGGAGTAAGTGCAGTTTTAAGGTAATTGTACTTTAATTGAGCATTACAAATTTCTGTTACTTTTCATTTCCATTCCACTGCATTTCAGATCATTTATCTAACAGCTATAGTTACTATTGTTTGTAGACTAAACTGCCCACAGTATATAAAGTAGCTCCGCCTCATCCAACTACAACAGTACTTCTTGGGTGCATAATAAATCAGTGATATTGATAACATAATATACAGAACACACCTGAATGTGGCCATTTTACAAGATGAATACTTTTACACTTAACACTTTAAAGGTCAACATGATGGGAAATATGCTTTTTCACTTTCTAGCGGAGAGTTAAATGAGAAGCAGGTTATTTGTCTGCTAAATATATCAGCTACAGCCAGAAGTACACTGGCCTGACTCTGGCTGAAATCCACTGACCAGCACCTCTAAAGTTCACAGATTAACATACTATGTCTGGTTTGTTTAATCTCTACAAATGATGATGGGCAGAAACAACACCAAGTTGTGACTATATATCAGCTGGCAGAAGTTGCCTCCAGGAGGTTACTGCTCCTGTTGAAATGTCAAATGTACTGTTCCTTTAAGTAAAGGACCTGAATTTAATGTTAGCTCTTCTTATTTGGCTATTAATATCTTCTGTGGCCATACACTTTCTTCCCTTGTCTTTCAGCTTTGTGGGAAGGAGTTCAACAGGATGCATAATCTAATGGGGCACATGCATCTCCACTCAGACAGCAAACCCTTCAAATGCCTCTACTGCCCGAGCAAGTTCACACTAAAGGGAAACCTCACCAGACACATGAAGGTCAAACACGGCGTCATGGACAGAGGTCTGGATGAAAGATGTAAGGATCTTTGAACCTGCACTTGCAGTTGATAGCATACGCATTTTTGTCAAAAAAGTTGATGTAATTACTTTTTTCTCTGGTTTCAGTGTTTAGGCAAAGAGGACGGTTCTGCCTGACCACTCCCATGGGCCTCCTCACCCACTTCAGCCAAGAGGAGCCGTTTGACCTGTCCCAGAAGCAGCCGGGCCTGCCCAGCCTCCGCCTCTCCCAGTCTGATGGCGAGAGCGTTCCGGGAAGCTCGTGTCAGGAGGAAGACGAGGAGAGTTTATACAGAAGGAGCCAGTACAGCCCTGAGCTGGAGGAGAGAGCACAGGGATCTCCTGACGAACTGAGGCCAGGCGAGAAACAAAAAAAGCTGTACCAGCAAAGTTTAGATGATGAGACATTTGAGAGGGAGTCAGCAGCAGAAGGACAATCTGTAGATCCCAGAGGTGACCAGGCGCACCTCTTGCAGTCAGAGACATCTTATGAATCTGATTTAGAGCTAGATGAGCAGGCGTACCACCGTGAGGCAGGCTGTAGACAGTCATATGATTACGACTCTGATTCAGACCTAGAGGATCATCACCAAGAGCTAGATGAGGCAGAGCAAGGCAAACAGCAGTTGGATGGCTTGTATGGGGCAGCCATCGATGAGGCAGAGCACAAACAAAGCAGTTTGGAGACAGGTGAAATAGCACACCACTCACGCACAAGTGAATTTACGGGTCCACAGGACGAAGAAGAAGAAGAAGAAGAAGAAGACAAAGAACAAGAAAAAATAGTGAAGGAGTGAGAAGATGCAGGTTTTTGGGGAATGCTTATGTTTTCTTGACAGGAAAATGGACAGGATGTTCAGGAGACACTACCCTGAGGAGAGAGGAAAATGTGTAGGTCTCTAAATAAAACTTTTTATGGAGGTTGTGGTATAGTAGCTCAGCACAAAAAGAAGAAAGATGAACATATCATGTTTTTTAACAGAGCAAAAAGTAAAAAGTAACTGAAATACAAAGCTGTGAAGCATACTGCATGTACAGAACATATCATACACTGATAAATAGTCACTGACAGAGGGTTAATGTGGTTTATGAGTGGGAAAATATGATTAGGATGTAGCTTTTCTGTAAATAGAATGCAAAGAGATATTTAATATTTTTGTTTATTTTGTTTTGTTTTTTTTACAAATCATTTTGCAATGTTAACTCAAATATGCAATGTAATTTTGTTCTAACTTTGACTTTCTTTTGTGTTAGATCTATGATATTGAAATCAATGATTAGGTTGTATCCATTGTTTATGTCTTTTTATTTTGTGGGACATTGTTAACATCTGATTTATTGAGTGTAATGATGTAGTTTTTGACAGATACAGATATGACAATGCTTGAGTTTCTCAAATCTTTGAGTGTTTTTATTAAATATACTGTGATTTTGTTTCAATCTATATGACTTTGTTAGTTCAGTTTTTGGGGGGATGGCTGTGTTTTTATTATATGGCAGTGTAATGGTGGTCAACCTGAATATGATTCTGCTAAATAAATACAAAAATAAAAGCTTGAATGCATGAACCTGTGCGACAAACCCGCTATTTGTGTTTTCAGCCGCCTTATACACATCCCAGCGACTGGTTTTTTAAAGAATATAAGCCCAGGTATTAAATCTCAATCCTCAGCGCCTGACACATACTGTAGTGAGCCAGAGATGATTGCTGTGAGTTTCAAAAAGCTTGCCTTTCTCCTCCTGCTTCTCTTTCAAAGCAGAGGAAGAGGAAGAGAAAACACCTCTCCCCTTCTCTCTTTTAGGTTGTGATCAAACAGCAGTGACGGACACAGTGGGTGTCCCAGACAAAGGCTTCATATGTCTGTATGACTCAGAATAAAGCATTGTTTCTGCTCATTGCAGCACTGCAAATAGAAATACTAGGCTGAATGAAACAACAAAAACAGGTTTTATTACATAGTAGAAGAAGATACGTTATGATACAGTCCATCATTTAGGATATCTTGCATATATCTCATGACTGTTATAAAGCAATTTAGCTAAAGGTAATTTTTTATTATTGTGTTTCAATTTGCACTGTGATTTAAAAAAAAAAGAAATAAGCAAACTCACTGTGCTATAGTCTGACATTATACCTCCCTTTATCATGCCAGTTCAGGTAAACAGCGAGTCATTTCTTGTCAAATAAAATGCAGAACAGCAGCTTCTCTATTTCTACCAGTGACGACCACCATGTCCTAAAGGGCGAAACTGCAAACAGTTTGAGGAAGTTCTCACATCCTCCTCTCCTTTCCTTTCCTCACCTACACGTTTCAATCCCAACCACTGGCTTAGAGAGGAACCACAGAAAGTGGATACACCACTTTTTTTTTTATTATCACCGTCTCCTGTCTAGAATCAGCTCCTCTCAGCAGCACCATGTTGTGTAATCGCTGTACGTATAAACTGATTGCAGTGAGATGTAGTGAAAGATGGTGTTTGAGAAGGTAGTTCTGTCACTCCCATGTGTTTCATGAACTGAAACTTTAGAGACCATGAGAATCTGCCCATACATGCAGGACAACCAGTACATACTGATGTGATGGGAAAATGAACTCTGTGGTATGGAACAGTTGATGTTCTGCTTTGCAATGGAAACTAACACATGTTATCCTTCCCAAGATAACGTCTCATTAGGAAAAGGACAAACTAGAATTTATGAGTGAGTGATTTTTAGGCACCACTCAGATATTATTCAAATCACCCAAACTGTGTGATTCAAATGAGGATGCAGTTAATGATTATTTTCCCAATGTGTTTTTTTTTTTTTTTTTTTTTTGAGTACTTGTTTAATCAGTTGGTTTATTATCTGTCAGAAAACAGTAAAAATGTCTTGCAGTTTCACTGAGTCCAAGGTAACATCTTCATATTACTTGTTCAACCAACAATCACTCATTTGTTTAGCAAAAATACCCCAAATGTTTTGTCTTCAGCATCTCAAATGTGAAATTTCATATCACTACAGATGGAATATCTTTGGGTTTCAGACTGTTCTGGGAAACTGTGTTTGACATTTTACACAATTCCCTGACATTTTGTGACAGATTAACTGAGAATGAAAAGTTAGTTATAGTCCCACACTAACCTAATTCTCTGTACAATGCTACAGAAAGGCTGTGTTGTCAGTTTAAGAGTCTTAAAGATTCTTTTAAAAAGTTCTCCAATTACAAATAGTTAACAAATAGGAGCTACAGCACTGCTGTATTTTAGGTTAAAAAGGGGGATGTCAGGTTGTATATTACAGGGTGGTGCCCATCCTGTTTCATTCCCTCCAAAATGTACTCAGATCATGTTATGTAAGCAGACAAATCACTGCACTTTCCTTTTGAGATACAGCAGTACTATAGAAAAGTGAGTTAGAATATCTCTCTCACAGACATTCAAATCTCTGTACCTCACTGGTTCCCTTATATTGCAATTTGTGATATAAACATTTTCCTAATATGCACTTTCATATACAGAGAAGAAAATAATTCACATCATGTCACATCTCATTGTCAGTTCACAAATTCAGCTCCACAGTTCTAGAGAGCATGTTTAAAAAAAAACACAATTTCTGTTTTACAATTTTGTTTTGTATTCTGTGTCATAACTACTGTACATATATCAAAACTGCAATAATTAGTCGATTAATCAATCAAGTGATCATCATCATAAATGATCAACAACTATTTTGATAATCAATTAATTGCTTATTTTCAGCCCCTCTGGTATTAAGATTTTCTGCCTGCCCTGTTTTCGGTGTTTGTAAATTGAATATCTTTGGGTTTTATACTTTTATATAAGACATCTGAAGCTGTTGTCTTGGACTCTGAAAAAGTGGGATGGACCACCTTACATTTTGTCAGACATTTTACAGAAATGACTAATTGATTAATCAAAAAATGGACACGTCAATCAGTAATGAATAGTTGTCATTCTGCTGTGTACTATCAAAAATGAAGGAGCTCTTTTGGGCTTTTTTTTATCAACAGCTTCCTGCACATATTTTCTAGGCTATTTGGTTTTAACAAGTATATTTTATACAGATGCAAAATTGCTCACAGCATAACAACATATATACATGCAGTGACCATACATCTGTCATCAACAAAATGACTTCTCAGCCTGTATAAACAAATTTCTTACATTGCAGTTTTTGTGTCACATGCCTCTAAGTCACTCTTACCTATTCACATACCAGCACCCTATGTAACGCTACAGAGGTCAAATAAAAAGGGAAACGGACATGACACATGAAATGTGAAAGTGGCGTGCCATTTAAAATGCAGTCCCACAAGATCATGTTAAACTGATGTACGGAAAACAAAGTCTTCACTTCACATCACTGAACCACACCCACAAACACCTTTTTAGTTGAGCAGCATACTTTGAGAGCAAGAGATATGCTTTTTAACTGTACACTCTGGCAGGATTAACATTTTATACAATACCAACACAGTAGGAAACAAAAAGACAATCCAAGTGATGAAATAGAAGAGAGAATATTGGACTCCATTCATGGTATATTCCTGAAAAGACAGCTGTATCCCCGTTTTGTGTGTTTAGAAATGTTTACTTCCTGTCAGGTCTCTCTAGTGCAGCTCAGGTAAGAGCTTCCTGTTTTGTTGGTCAGTGAGAAAAACGAGATGGTGCTAAAATTCTTCCTTGTTTTGTTTAACAAAACTGTCCCACCCCAGACTCAACCTGTTACCTCCTTTGACCCAGAGCCAAGAAACTTACTGTAATTATAGCTGAAGGGTGTCCTCCTGTATGGAGAACAAAAACACTGGCTCACTGACAGAAAGGTGACAAATGGTCAATGGCCCAGCAAGTCATAAACAAATTAATATATACTTAGACTCAGTTTTGCAACGGCTGAGCTCCTGCTGGATTCTGATGGTGTGTTACTGTCCTAGGGATTGTTTATTATGCTTTAAACATGACTGGACAAATCTAATGTCCTGATAAGCTTCAGGAAGCAGCCATCTGTGATGCTGAGTGACTAACACTGGTGTTTTTCATTGCTTTCAGTGGCACAGGGTGAAGTGAATTTCCAGCACTTCCACTTCTGCCTATTTATCTGGTTTGTCTCCTCCTTAAATAAACAGCACCCTCTATTGTCTGTTTTTTTTTTTTTTTTTACCAGCCAAGTATGCAGACATACACAAAATATGTCATGACATTTGCTTCTCAGGTGCACCATAAAAGAATAAGAATTGTATAGTATTTAGTATATATTTAGTATATAAATATTTTTTTTGTAATTTTTACATTATACAAATTTCTGGGTAAATATGCAGAGAGAAGTGAATATTTTCTAAATGGATTCTAGTTTTATATATCTTCTTTTTTTAATGAGCTCTTTAAAAATGAATGTAAAAAATATTGCGCTTCTTTGTTGCGCTTGTGAAACGGTATTCGGGTATTGTTAGCAAAATACGCTATCTGTGCAAAGAAATAATAAAACAAATCCTTTCATTTTACCGAGTTTCACTTTTGGTATGACCCTTTTACGTCACTTTGAGGGGACGCTCCCCCGCCCTGGCAACGAAGTGGTATCGTCCAAAGATGGCATCCTCCGTGTTGAAACGATGTGTGACTGCAGCTGTCAAAGTTAAACGTTTATCTCCGTCTTTCTCAGGTAAACACATCTTACATCGCAAAAGTGGGGTCTCAACATACATGCGATGTCATTATAGTCTCTGAAAATGTTTATTATCAGCTCATAAACAGCCGATTTGTCCTACATGTGGTACCTGTGTCTGTGTGACCTGATGGACAATGTTCGTCTTTTGCAGCTAGGAGATGGTTGCTCTCAGCAGCTTACACCGACACCAAACTGTGGGAGGCGAGAGAGAAAGATCCTCAGAACCTGGGTAAGAGCTAAAACTGACAATCTAAGCAATAATAACAGATCCAGGGGGACAGATACCCACCGAGCACTTTATCAGGAACACCATACTTCATGAACATAATAAGTCATTCTAGGCCTTAATGGTTATCTATCACACTTTTATACTTTGGTCATTATGATTATGACACAGGTCTTATATTCTGTTCTACGTGGTGTTAAATAGGCTTTAAAAATCCCTTACATTTAATGTGGCTAATCGTGCAGAAACCGTGTAATCCCTGCACCTGGGTGGGTTTCTTCTCACAGTCCAATCAAGACTCTAAATTGCCAGATTGAAAAGGAGTGCGACGTCCATCTATATACGGATGATGGTAGTGATTGACTGGCGACCTGCAAAGGATAGGATAGGCTCTTGCACATGATAAGTAGGTACTGACAGTGAATGAACAGTACAGTTGGAGTCTGTGGTACTGAATGCTGAAAAGCACACACCAGTTACGTGTCCCAAATACAGGAAAAAGGAGGACCCCAGTATCACAACTTACACTTGATATGAAATGTAGTCACATGTGACACGCAGCTGACAAATCTCCACGTCCAGAAGTATTGATTGAGTATTTCATGTTGAAAAAAAATGAAGACCTTTTGTTGCATGAGTAACTACACGCAGCAGTCGAGCATGTTACTGCGTGTGCACATGATCAACACAGGATGGCAGTGTAGCACTGCAGCTTCATGGTGCACTGATAACTGTTGAATAGTGTGAATATAGTTAATACATAGTATAGTATAGTCCGTCATGTCTCAGTTTAAATTAAAATCAGTCATACTAAAGTTTTAACAATTTTAAAATGGATCATAACTGATGATGATGAAGCATTTGATGACAGTACTGAATAAAGTTTAGTTGGTGCTGTTTTGTCTCAGGCAGTGTGTCACACTACATTCTGAATAGTTTGTTTGTTACCTGATAAACTGTATAATAGGCTTGTTGATGTTTTTTTTTTTTTTTTTTAAACTCAGCTGAACTGGCTGCCATTATGGACAGGACATATGACAAGAATCTCCCAGTCAGCTCTCTGACTGTGTCGCGGGTAAGTTGTATCCAGATATAAATGTATTAGATTTGTTTTCTGGTACACCTGTAACTGCAAAGCAACAAATAAGTTTGAATTTGATGGCAGTCAGCACAAAGTTTTGAGTTACTATGTATAATTTCTGCTTTGTGTTTCAGTTTGTTGAAAACATATCATGTCAGGAGGAAATTGATCAAGCAGAGTACTACCTTTACAAGTAAGAGGAATCATTTTTTATTCTTTCTGCATCTGCACTTCTGTGTCCGATATCGGCTTCTTCTTCGGTTTTGGTCCTTGGTACCAACTTGTGTGCTTTTCTTGGAATGAATTGTCTGTTTGGTTTGTCTGTTTTGGTTTATGTTCAGTCACATGGTTTTCTTTGTTCGGGGCAACTCCAGACCTTTCCTGTTTACTCCTTTCTCTGGAATCTGCACCCATTCTTGCGATTACAAGATTTAGTATATTTCCCAATCGCACCCTTGTTCAGGCACATTCATTTTAATAATCGAGTGAGAATTATATAACTGCCTCTCCACTTTGGGAAGTTTGCAACAAGTAATTATTATTGTCAGTACATTCAACTGTTTTTAATGTATTTTGACTCTTGTATTTCAGTTATCAGTGCTGATGTTTCAGGATGAAGCTGTTAAATTTGGAAACTCTTGTGGTGATTCTGCATCTCCTCACATCCTCATGTGATGGACCTATAGAGAAACCTTCTTAGATTCTTTTAATCCCTCCAGGTTTCGTCACAGTCCAAACTGTTGGTACCTGCGAGACTGGACGGTTCACAGCTGGATCAGACAGTGTCTAAAGTACGGGGCCAGTGAGAAGGCTCTGTACACACTTAAAAACAAGGTACATAACACATTATATTCCCTCTATAATGTAGATAAGGCTCATCTTTAAAGTCAGAGAGACAATCTGATCAGAGACTCCTGATCAGGGCTGACAGCTGAGGTTATCTGGCAGTGTGAGCGATTATAGATCCAATCTTAACAACCCAGATGCATTTTCAAACTGATCTGAGCAGCACAAATAACATCAAACATGTTTGACATTTTCAGCCCAGCATGTACACTGTTCTTGAATGAGCTGTAGTATCTGGGAATCACTGAATAATGATAAAAGCAGAGACGTCAACTCGCCAATGACGTGTTTACAGCAAGGTAAAGCGGCATATACTCAGTCAGTATGGCCGCCTCTGTAATTGTTTTGATTGGTGTCTTTTCACTGTGAGATTAGAGGTCTCGATGTCAGTGTTGCATTAGAAATCAGCTGTTGTTATTATTGTGTGTGATACACACCGTCTTTACCAAGTCATATAGAGTAAACAGGCAATGTTCAAGGATAAATAGAATAAAAAATCTTGTTGTTAAACATGTGATGCAAATATTCAAAACGTGTGTGTGTGTGTGTGTGTGTGTGTGTGTGTGTGTGTGCGCGTGCGTGCGCGTGCACGTGCGCAGGTCCAGTATGGAATATTCCCAGATGACTTCACCTTCAACCTGCTCATAGATCTTTACATTAAGGATGGAGACTTTAAAAGTAAGTCTTTTTCAAACATGTTTTCAGTCAAAGATTTTGGAAAAGTTAAGGTTCAGACCTACTGCTGAAATGATGTGCAAGTCCCTGCAGGTTTCCAAATACATTTGTGTTGACTCTGAATATTGCCAGGACTGGGAACAAACTGTTAAATCACTAAAATCAGTTTTCAAACATTTCTTTCCTTGTTTGTAAAGGACAGAGGTAAAGGGGAAGCCTGGTTATTTTTCTGTAATAACATCAGGCGGTAAACAGTATGTCATTTTTCAACAAGTGAAGGCACATAGTCTGTATTAACGGTGTTTGCAGGTGTATGGTGAAGTTTTGATTACATTTCATAAAGTGCTGAATTCACTGTTTGTTTAGCGCTTGTATATACTCTATTTCTTCAGCACTGTAGCTCAAATCCGATGTTGTTTTATTACTCGGGAGGATAAATTTGGAAGTGTTCACGAAAAGACCAAAACCAACGCTGAATTGATCCAGCTGACAAGTAACTAAATCCTGATATGTCTCTAGTGCTATGTCTATGCCATAGGGCTCCATTGTTGCACTGGGTGACATGTTCCGTCATTATGATAGGCACTGTTTATTCCTGTTTGAGCAGAATTTGTTAAAAATTACTTTATGGAATTATTGAGAGCCTTTTATGTGCATTAAAAGAGAGAAAAAAGAGAAAAAAGTTGCAATATCATAACAATCATAACGTTTTTAGGCTTGGCTGGGGTTGAAGAGTAGATGTATCTATAAAAGTAAAGTGAAACTGACTTGGTGAATGAAGCATGTAACATAAACATCCACTCAAGCGTCTGCTCCTCTGGAGAGTGAAAAGATAGCAGCAGACAAAAACATCAGATCTTTATCGAGCGTTGAGGTGACACATTTTCTACTTCATTATTACCAGTTGCTACAGACATCAACTGGTGAGGTACAGGAGAACAGATGCAACAACATCATCACGTCTTATGTGGCAGGACTGTCTGAGAAATTCAAAAGAAATTTCTCCAAACAAAGCATCCCAGTGTACTTTAGACCTGGCAACACCCTCAGACAGAAAGTTGTTCATCCCAAGCACAAGCCTCCCATGCACAAGTTAAGTAACCTTGTATACATTGTGCAATGCAATAAGAAGTGCTCAGACTTGTACATAGGTGAAATCAAACATCCACTCCACAAGCGCATGGCACAACATAGGAGAGCCAGCTCATCAGGACAAGACTCAGCTGTTCTTTTATACCTAAAGAGGAAGGGACACTGGAACATCCATCTTTAAACAGAGGTGGTGGCTTACGACACCAACTGTCAGCCACCTATAATGCAGTCCTTGCCCAGGTTTAACCCCCATTCACACCTTCAGACATGTGACCCTAACGACTCACGTGATGTCAGGGTGGGGCAACGACCCACCAACGAGTCACACCTGGGCTCATGTCACCCTAACGACCCACATAACCCAACCAGCTTTCAGAACTGAGGAAGCCTTTCGGATGAGAGGTGAAACGTCTTCAAGAAACCTAAAAGAAGTCCAGCTGCCTTCAACTTTAGCACTTAAGACTGGCTACAAAGAGTTTTAGAAGCATAACAAAAATATAATTTGGCATAGCAATATCTGAAAAATCATTCAGTACCATAGCCTTACATTAACAAATAAAGAAAAACAACAATAACCTGCATTATATGAAGAAAAGTAAAAAAAAATGATACATGTAACGTTTTTGTTGTTTGTACAGGTGCGTGCTCTGTAGTGGAAGAGGTGATGCTTCAGGAGGCCTTCAACCTTCCCACCACACAGATCCTGTCTCTGTATGCTCTGGGCAGTTACCTAGCAACCAGACCACAACTCACTGTGAGTGAAACGGCAGCCACAGCAACATGGGAGGTGTTATGAAAACAAATGATACCAGAATATTCTCACCCTTGTAAATACAGCACATCACCTTGGGCCACTACAGTGAAGTCATCAATTCTCCTGATGCTCTGAGTGATGTATGAGGGTTTCATTCAAAACTGCTATTCATTTGTGTTTGAAAAATGGATGCCTGAAACTCATTAACGTGTAAATGTTGTAGCACGACTAAAGAATATGCTTCCAAATGTAATACCAACACTTGTTCCTCTCTGTGTTCAGGTGTCAGAGGAGCGAGTTTTGGGGGCATCACTGCTTATCTGTGGACTGACACAAGACAGCACTATTGGCCTCAGCGCCCAACTACTTGGCAATGCTCTCCTCGGTGTGCATTTGAGTTTCTCCCCCCACTATGTTGTATTCTTTATTTTTACTGTGATTAATTCGTCGAGCATTCTTTGATCATGCTGCCTGTCTCATTTATTCTCCTTCTCCTTCCCAATCTAGGCAAGGTGGAGAATTTAAAGGGCATTCATGCCGTGTTCAGAGGGATGCCTCTCTTCTGGGGTCGTGGATATATGAGCCGAGCGCTGGATGTCATGGAGAGAGTGGCTGCTGCTTCCGGTGACATTAAGCTTTCCAAAGACACAGTAAGGACATAAAAATTCAAAGGAGTATTTCATTATGTGGTGACGATGTCACTAGCCCTACTTACCAAACATCACAGACGCCACAGATCACTTTTCATTTTGGGTGAAAATAGAAGGCTGTTGCCTCCGGGGGTAGATGGGAGACATATTTGTCTATAGATCAAACAAGGCAGAGAGGATTGTCAGGTTGCTCATACATGAATCCCCCTGTGCTCTCTTTATGTTTCTCCTGTGGGTCACTGTGATTCTTTGTATGCTGGTGTTGCATACTTAAGCCCATTTTCTTCTCTTTTGATGGTGAATGACGTGGGTTTTAGCTGCCTATTGCCCTTATTTCCCCTGCGCCCAAAGTGTAGTTGAATGTCAAATCACACTTTGTTTACTAGCTCCTCCAGGGTGTTGGAATCTCCCACCTTCTTTACCGCTTTGAAGGCATTCTCTGATACCAACGCATGATGAACTGTCATGTTGAAGGGTTTTCACAACATTGATGTTGCACGTTCAGCACAGAGACCAAAGTAGATGCTCAGGTTATAGAGTTTGCCAGCAGCATAGATATCTGATAAAATTTGACAGTTTTTTTTTCTAGTTTGTCAACCTTTTTTATGTGTCTCTGCATGTGGTCTTATTGGTTAAGCAGATGTTTTTTTTTCCCTGGAGATATGCACTGCTCAGTTCACTCCTCCATGGTTACACCACAGCTAACAACTAATCAGATTGCTTGATTTTAGCTATTTATTTTGTAAACCACTGTAGATAACAAATACCCTGACTTTAGAGTATCAGAACCAGTACTAGAAGAGAAAAAGTCGCATGGTGCTATATCATATAACAACAGAAAACATAAAAAAATTTGGTTTATTAATAATCCAATTATTATTATAATTATTTCAATGCAAGAAAAAAAGAGTTGCATGTGTTATTCCTTGTAAGTAGACTCCTGTGCTTGGCCAGATCCTCATCCACACATAACACCTAATATCAGTGACAGCATACATAACATACCATACAGGCAGAACAATACAGCCACAAACAGTGTAGTTTAAGATAAAACATCAACTAACAGTGCATGTGGAATGTAGAAATACTCTTGCCAGGCCAGACGTCGTTACTCCATGCACTCACTTAGACTTTTGTTATTGATTTTATCCACTGAGTGTGGGTTTGACGTCAAACAAATATATTGTGTAATATAAGTGTTAGATTAATGCTGTGAGATTAATCTGGGTTAAACTCTCTTACAAATAGGCTTTGTGTCTAAAATGAAAATGCTGCACAGTCTCAAACTCTGATCATGGTTCTGTAAAACAGCATTAAAGCACACAGGAGACAGACTGGTGTTACTGTCCAGGTGGGGTGTATGACATGAGAGAGTCTTCATCTGCTGAGATGGAACACACATGCTGTCATATTGTTGTTATTTTTACATATATGCACGCACTCACAGTCGGGTGTAGCTCCTCTAATCCGGCCTGCGCTGTCCAGTTCAATAGTTCAGTTTTGTCCACGTCTAATGAGATTTTGAAGAGCCTGGAGCAACGAGCATGTCTGTGAGAATCACTGCAACAGGAAGTTAACGGCCTGTGTGTCAGACAACGGCGCAGCAATAATGTAGACAGAGCAGATAACACAGCAAGACAGAGAGGAAATATTACATCTCAAATGAAGGTGCTGGTGACTGCTGCCTCGGGTCATAGTTAATCTTACCTCTTCCTAAGATTAAGAGGTGAGTTGTCAAGTAGGGCGTTCAGCCTCTTTCATCATGATATGCCTGTTCTGTAATCACTCAAATAAGGACCTGTGTCTTCTTTAAAAGTTTAAAATATTAAACTTTCTTTGCTTTATGTTGATTTTATAAACATAACAAATAAAAAATTAAAAATTAATTTTCTTTTTTTTTTTTTTCCAGCTGGCCTATGTGAATGACTTGCTGCAGGAGCTGTCCTCCACCTCAGACTCTGGCTCTTCTGGAGAGGAGTCAGGAGGTGAGGAGGACAAGAAGGAAGAAACTGTAGACGAAGATGATGCGGCTGAGCAGGCTAAGCTACCTCAGTATGCCAGCAGATTCAAGGTGGGTGCTTCTCACTCGCTGTAGGTGTGTTTTTGTTTGTAACAACTGAATTTACATTAGCTTTCCTCATCGGGGCGAGACAGTAAACATGTGATAAACAGTGTTTCCTGTCATGACTGGGGCTGTAACTCAGAAAGTCTGAGTGGGCAGGATACTAAGGGTTTTTTAGTTGATTGTTTAGTAAGAGTAACAAAAAGCGAAAGATGAAATGTCTTAAATCAAGACAATAAGTACTTATTTTTTGTCTTATAAGATATTTCTTCTTACCAGGCAGTGTTTGTGTTAGAACTTTTCACTTGTTTCAGGTTTTTTGTCCTTAATTATCTGAATTTTATTTGAGTTTTTGCAGTTAACATAACACATAATAAGAAAGGGGTTTTAAACAATCTTGGCTAAATTACTTTGTTTGATGATAAAATAACTTTGATCATAACTAAATGGAGTTGAATTATGTTTTATTATTTGATTATGTGTCTGTAGCAAGTAAAATAGGGAATGATTTAAAAATTTCATCAAGCAGTTTTAAAAACCAATAGTCTTTAAGACTGTCCATCTCCATCTCCATAATAATTAAACAGTGATTTAGCAGGTGTGGTGCAGCCTCTCCACTGGTACTGTTTTATCAGTATTAGTGGAGAATATCAAGATTATATCTTTGCTTTCCTCTGGAATGGCCATGAATAAATTAATTTAAGGGAGATGCCATAGTGTTTTCACCACACTATCATCTCTCTAATGTCACACTGTAGAGTTTTCCTTTAATGTTTACATGCATTTGAAATATATTAAATAGTGTTCACTGGTTTGGAGGGTTTCACCCAAGTCATTTAAATGAAGTGATGAGGTCACTGTTTGGTGCCTTCAACCTTTTCTTGTTTCCCTGCCTCCCCAGGAACTGAGCAGCCAGCTGGAGTCTCAGGGTAAAGTGGACTCTACCTCCTTCCACGACTTAGTGACCGCTCTGGCCCAGCAGAACCTGGCCGCTGCAGAGAAACCGGACCTGGAGCAGTACGAGAGCCGGGTGCAGGCCTGGGAGGCCGAGAAGAAGCAGCTGATCCAGAGAGAGAAGGAAATGAGGATGAAGGCTGAGCAGGAGAGACAGGAGAGGTTAGCTGCCAAGGCTGCGGCTCAGCAAGGCGTAAAAGACACTGAGGATGGAGCTGAATAAGGATCACCAAACTATTCTTTGAGTATGTACATCAAAATTGTGTATACTTAAGAGATAGAATTAAGAGTTTTGTGTCCCTAAAATTGTTGAATATCAACATTGTTAACATTACATCTGGTTGTGTCACTTTGTATATATTAGTTATTGTGTGCTTATGTGATAAGTATTGCTCTGTTTTCATAGAATTAAATAGGGCTAACATAAGTATACTGTCACATTAAAATCGATTTCCATTTTCATTTGTATCAGAAAAACTGTCTCACAGTTATTGTTTTTCTGTTGTGGACTATGGGATGATATCATTATTGGAGAATATGCACACATCAATTGTTAAACCCAACGGTGGAGTGACCTCATGTAAGCAAAAAGAGGGGAAAGCTGGGGAAAGATCTTACCATCACATCCTCCCACTCCTTTTCCTCTCTGCCTACAGTCGTCTATGTGTGTGTGTGAGTGTGCGCCTGTCAAAAGCATCTTTGGAGGTTTTCTCACACGGGGGAAATGAAAGGGGTATTGCACAGAAGAATTATTTGCTGATAGCCCATCTAGAGAAAACCAGATTCAGCGCACGGAAAGAAAACCAAATTCAGTGACCCAGAAACCTTTCCATTCACAGAGGAAAACATAAATCATATGGTATAAGTGCAGGTAATTATACGAATAGACACAAAGTGCACTTAAGTGTTACACAATTAAAATACCAACATGAGAGTGCACCATCAGCTAACACATGAACAGCACTCGTCAGTAAAAACCCCACACGTTAATTGGCAAGTAGAATAAAGCCAGGGTTGTTTAGAATCTGTAGAAAGATAAGATAGAAGATCTTTTGAGAGGAAAATGCCGTTGTGGTAGTGCACATAATGCATTCATTCCACATTATGTTGCAGCTATTCAGTATTCAGAGCATGATCTTGGGAAACAGCCTGGTATGCAGTCCAGGATGAATGAGCAGCACAAAATGCTGAAACAACCATTGTGATCCTGAGGCTCCGTTGTGACTGCTTTCCTGAGAGCAGCTCTTCACTCATAAGCAGTGTTTTCTAAGAAAGTTTTAAGAAACTATAGAAATGTAATTTAGGTGTTCATCATTACTCATTACTCAGTCCCCTCTAAGTATCAAAATATAGTTATTTTTAACCACCTCCTGAAACTGAGGTTGATAGTTATCAGACAGCAGCTGATAAAATTATTATTTGTACAGTTTCCACACCACTGTGATTCTGAAGACATTTTTCACACCAGACATTTTTTGACGAGTCACAGCAGGAAAATCACAGGTGAAACAAATTTGATAAAACAATGGCTCAGTGTCATGAAGCATCCCAGTAAGCCATGTTAACGAGCCAGCATGCACAGTAGCAGGACCCTGGAACTAGCTCACCTGAATGGAATGTACTTATCTTTAATGTAATTAGTGACACCTGCAGGCTTCCTGCTGTGGCACTCCAAACTGGTCACCTCTGTCTGAGTAACAAAGCCTGAAAGACACAGTTGGTATCATTCTATATCTCTCTTACTGTCAGGTCCATGTTGAATACCATAAAAGAAAATCAAACCTGGCCATTCATTTCTACTGGAGACAAGCAGCTTTAAAAAACAGGTCCTAAATATATACTTCCATTTTAGATAAATAATTTCCCAAAACATTTGGTCACTGTAGTTCTTAGCAAAGAATGTTGAAACAGGATTAAATAGTGTATTTGTATTTGGGGACTATTTTCAGCTGTGGATTAATACACGTTTGCCACAGTGAGTATTTACAGTAGGGGGACACCGTATGTGAGATCAAAATAAACTATACGTGTGTTTGCATAATGAGGGAACATGTAACCCAGTACAGTTGGAGGGTTCATTTAATTGTGTTTGTTCTCTGTTGCACAGAAAAAGAAACTATCAGGCTTTGGATACAAACCTATTAGTCGGATGAGTGGTTGTTTTGGTCTTTTCATGGGATTTAATGATGGGATTTAAAAATACAGAATATTACCAGCCTTATCTTTTAACTGCATATCATTAAGTGGAGTCATTGATTTCCTCTTTTATGAGCCATGGTTTATGGCAGCAAATGAAAGATGGATTGATTTGATTTTTTCCCCCTTTTTCCCATTGTCATTTGCTCATTAACACATTAGAAGATGGTGCATGGACAGTTAAGTGGCAAGTTGGGATAAGGCTACATAATCATTTCTACAGCGTAATTACCATAAAGAAAAGTAGCACTATCTGCTCAGTCTCCTTCCAATGAAGTCTTTCATCTAAACCAGACTCACGCCACAGGCTCTGAAAGCTCAGGCCTTTTTTAGTTTGATTTTTATCTCCTGGTGATACAGCTTCAACCATGTAAAAGCTGTGAACAATGAATTAGCTCTAATCTACAACTTAAAAGAAAAAAATGGGTCATTCACCACTGTCTGCCAGCTTCTCATCCTCAAGCCCAGTTTAAAATCGCTAATTCAGAAGCAATAGGAGTGTTTACATTTCTCGCTTTTGCCTGAGGTTTTTTGCTGTCGTTTCGGGTGCAAGTGTTAAGGCAGGTGTGCTAACACTGCCAATGAAGTCAGTCAGGTGAGGCGTGATGAGGGTAAAATGTCAGGAAGTTTGACATCCACATCAGTGGTTATCAAGCCTTTTAAATGTTTTAAAAGACCTGGTGGCTGTGGGGTGTCATGAGTTGTTTGAGATACGTAAATAGTACAGAATCAGAAAGAGAAAAGGGGATGCATTAGGCATTACCAGCGTTGTGCCTGGATGCAGAACACCTGCTACTTGTACAAACCATTTATCTCTAGCGGGAAAACCTATTTGTAGAATAATTACTTCAGCTGGTAGGAGAACTTATAACAGGGTCAGCACGTCCTCATCTAATCTTTTATGTGTAGAATGTACTGTCCATTCTGAACAGTATGTTCTAAGTTGATTTTTAACCACTTGCAGAGTTTTTATTTTCCCATGGCTTCAGTTTTTCCTTGTCATGTAAATACACACTCACAATCTGTTATGTCTTTCCTCTCTTTTAAGTTAAGTCAACAGGATTTGGTTCCTAATTCTGATTCGTAAGTGTGATTTATATGTGAGATAGGAGACCACAGAGTCTCTGGGTCCCGCTCTGCGAGGCAGATTACAGGATGAGATGCTGCTGGTCGTGTTGCTCTTGGCCAGCCTGCCCACAGCAGCAGAGCCTCTAGAGAAACATGTTTATTAATCTTTCACCATTAATCAAGGTCAGCTGCTTCATATCTAACATTTTAAAGAGATAAGTGAAAACAAATAATGTTTAATTTGTTTTGAGGGTATGCAAGGCTTTTATGTGTTCTGACACTGGTGTACTGTTCACATATTAAACTGTAATGCATTAGGCAGATGTGTCATGGTAATTAGAAATTTGATTTATTTCATTCTCCTGTTATTTTGTCATTATCAGCTGATAAATATATAACCTTTTCAAACTGTGAAAATGTTTGTTTGTTAATTTGTTACAAAATACTAACTTATAATACTTTTAATGTTTAGATGAGACCTTATTAAGTGCACTTTATTTCAAGGTTGATTAAAGACTCACATCAGGGATGTGGGCCCCAGATCCAAAGTATACTGATCCAGACAATGGTCACAAGTCCATTAGACCATTTCAAATAATGAAAAATATGTGATAGCATATTTGCTTAACAATCGATCCTTCAAAAATGACTGTACGGTGCACTGCAGAATTGTATTTTATTGTACCGTGTCTTATTGTTTGTGATATTTTTTCACACAATGAGCATCTGCACTCGACACGTACTGTTGATATGAAATTTGCAGTTGAGCCTGTAACTGCACCATATGGTGCAAATACTGCTCTCTGGTGATGTCCCCATTTCAATCCCTCTCCTGTCAAAGAACATAAAAGCTCTCCTATCTGTAGAAAATCTGATATCCAACTGTCCACATTACAGAATGTGTACTGATGGCTCTTTTACAAACATTACCCTGCTATTTATTAGGATATTTTATCCTCTGATAGTGATAAGCATTTCCAGTATCTCTCTCAACCTCTGACCACTTAGTGCCATAACACTTTATCTACGGCACTTTGTGAAAGAGTATTGACCCAACGCTGAGGTGATGTGGATAAAACATGTCTGAATGTTTAGGGATGATGTAACTGTCCTGCAAGACGTATCACAGCTGTCCAACTGGCCTAGCGCTGTAGCTCCAGTCAGGACACTGAGTCACAGACACTAGAATTAATTACTATGACATAATCAAATATGTTTTAATAACCATCAATACAATTACTTTTTGTAATATAGTCTGCAATTTGTAGTGTAAGTTGCAGGCTGTATTTTAAAGTATTACTGCAGATACACCAACACGAAACAAATGATCATCATTATCCCTCACACTGAGTGACAGGAGCATGTAGGAAGCTAATGAGAAATTGCCAGCGGGAGGTTCAATGGTAAAGGTGGAGCAACCAGATAAAAGATAATGAGACCAACTGCATTAAGAAAACAATGTATGACGTGACTGTTTAGGTCATCGTCAAAAAGATACTCTGTTAACTCATTAATTTCATAATTCCCAGTTAAGCAGCCAAGAGGAATTGTAATTGATCGTACGAATTCTGATTTCTTCTGATTCTGATTCAGATCCACGCAAATGCTTAACCACAAAAAATAACAAATAACAAAAAAATTCACAAATATTTGTGTAACAAAAGTTGTGTAATTAAAAAAGAGCTAGAGAGATAAGTTCAAACTCTGCATATTTTAGCACTTCAGTAACCTTGGCATGAAGAGGATGTGGAAGTTGGATTGTTGATTTCAGAAAGTTATAGAAATCATCTAGTGCGGTGCCCCAAAATCCAGCACCGGAGAGGTATATGACCTTCCAACTGTGATGCTGGCACCAACATAACATAAATCAGAAGAGTGATTAAGTCAATGAACAGTAATGTCAAATATACAGTAATATTGACCTAATGGAACTGTATTTTCCCATTCAGTTATTTGCATCTCAATGAGTTGGCACAGCAGGAGTTCACAAACAATACGTCCAAAATCAATTCACAAACTCAGTAGCTGGAATATAAATGAGCTGATTAAATGAGATGCAGTGTTCGGCTGGGTTTGTTTTTGTTTGGCCCTTTGACAGCAGGTTTAAACCATTTTCCTTAATGTATGCATCATCAACAGTGTAACATCCTGCATGCTTTTTTCCATTGTGCTCTAATGGGTAGCTAGGGTCGTCTGGTCATGTAAAGATTAGCAGTAAACGTCGCTAATGTAGCTTCGAGTTTCTCTCCCCGTTAATGATTACCACAATAATGTCTACAACTAATAGTACACTTGTACAGGAACTTGCAGTGATGTAGGGCCCAGAGTTTTTCCGAGGAATCTGAATTGTTTGGGTAGAGCAACACTTTAAAAGCCACTTCCCATAATTTTCCTGTTGCCATGATATGAGTAACACCCTTTTTACGAATAAACTGTCCTGCTAGAGGGTAAATTATTGTCCAAAGTTAAATGATAGGAAAAAAGTGCATAAGAGTGTTCTTTGTTATTTTGGCTAGAATAAGCTTGAGCCAGCTTTTATATTGTGGCAAATTTTGCAGTTCTACAGCCACAAGCTTAAACTGTCCTCTCTGGGTTTGATATGCGCCAGATGAGGACTGTATGAAAAGTGATGTTGATATTAGACATGTACTTTATGCTGAGATCACCTAAGGTAGAATTTATAATGACTGTATGAATCTATATTTTCAAGGAGTTAGAGATTAGATATGCTTAAAATGTGATGACTTCATCGACTGTGCAAACAAATTAATGGCACAGTTTGATCAGATGCCTGCTGTGAATAATCTCAAAGAGCAGACAAACTGTTTCTGTTTTCATGTTGGCATCACATGTCAATATCAGTGCCAGTTCAAACAGTTTACATCTGATCCTCGGCACTGAGGCTGTGTTATGTTGAGTGAGATCGCATACGGATGTTATCTACAAATCTACCAGACCTCAGAATAAACACATCCAAACTCTCTCTAAACTTTACATTTAAAAACAAGCTGCAGGCAGAGTGTCCCTAAGGACAACAACCTGTCCACCTGGGCTTATTCTCAGAGATGTTGTGAATCTCAAGGCAAAAGTCAGGAGAGTTGACTCAAGACTAGACTGATTATAGTTTAATATAAAGTAACTGTAAGTTGCTTTATTTGAAAATACCAGTGGAGTGTGAATTTTTTAAATCTGGATTTAGGAGTAAGGTGCTTTACAGCTGACCACTGTTTTCTAGTTTTTTTTTTTTTAATTTTGCTCCCATCCAGGTGGGTAGTGGTTTTTATTTATTTCACTACAAGATGAAAAACAGCCTAGAACTTGAGCTAATTACTTTACTTTTCTTGGAAATATTCCCTTCATTCCCAGAGTTAGCTCTCTATTAATAAAAATAACTCTCTGTGCATGTGTAGCACGAACCAGCAGCTTATCTTAGCATAAAGACCGGACCAGTTTCTTCCTGAAGTCTTCGCTCTCAGCCAAGATTTAGATTTTTGTGCAGATTAAACAAACAAGATATGACATGTTTAACATTAGTAATCATTAAAGGTGCTGGTAGATGGATTTTATTACCTTTGGACAGAGTCAGGCTATCTGCTTTCCCATTTCCAGTCTTTGTGCTAAGCTGCTACTGTCTGTAGCTTCATATGACATGCACACACATAAGTGGATATAATTCTTCTCATGTATTTCTCAGCAAGAAAGCATAAAGAAAGCTCTCAGAGGAAAGGGAAATTTGAGCATGTACAATTACATTTAAAATGGTGATGATGATGTGATACAATCAGAAGCTCCAAAACAGCTAAATGGACCTTGGACCACCCAATCAATCACAGTGAGTTTCATGGCTGATTTAATTATTGGTGAAGTTTAAAACATCTTTAAGAATCCAAGTCATTTCACTGACTAAAATACTTTTTGCTTTTTACATTTTGCTTTTTGTGCTAATCCATTTTGTCAGTTGTGTAATGTGTGGGTGTGTAAGCAGTGCATCCCTGCATACATTCTACAGAACTACACCTGGAATGAATACAGTTTTTCTTTGATCCATCCCACAAGCTACCAAATGTGTCTGTACCTGCCCACACAGATCAGGTTTTTCCCCACAGGTAACTGTTGTTTTTCTAAACAAAAAGGCCCATGGCAAACCATAAGCTCAGGCGATAAATCATGGGCTCAACCTTAGTATTAAACTAAAACACAGATGCATTGTTGCAAGGGAAATCATCCAGGGCTATGCCTAAATACTGTGGCAAATAGTGTGCCACACACCTGTTCTTGCATTTCTAGTTTTTCCTCCCTTGGTATAATTTTCTCTCTTGTTCTGAAAAAGTTATAAAAAAAAAAAAAAAAGTTAAATCGCTGCCAGCTACCGCAGGAGAAAAAGTAAGGAGTGTTTTCCACCAATTGGCAGCACTTTGAGGATATAGAGGAGTCTATAGAGCCAACAAAACCTTTCCATGACACAATGTAGTAAATACCAGGAATTAAAGCCACAGAAGAAATACTCAGTTTGGGAAGCAACTAAACAAAACAAACAAAACAAACGTCTGAAAAGAAAGACCCACTTGGCTATGTGATTGCCTATCTACAGAATGTAAGCTTGAGTCGTATTTACAGGAAAATTAATTCTCTCAGCAGTGCTGGTGGTCATTACTCTGAGTTTGCAGTGTAACCACATGGCAGGTTATCTGACTTCAACAAACAAATCCAGGAAAAGCACATTCATGAGAGACCTAATCTTTCAAATCTACTTACAGCACATTCTGCATGTCTTGAAACCAGACACACACATGCAGGAATACGCAACAGGAGCCTGAAATCACATTTTATAGGCTAAGAGCGACAGGGCAGCACACACCACACACACACACACACACACACACACACACACACAAGCACATTACATAACAGCTATGTTTATCAAAGGGTTGACATGTTAAGGCCAGTTATGTTATATACAGTCTACGTATGAATGGCATGCTTAAAAATTATTATTTTTTCAGGGCTGTACACGCCCATAATCACAGAGGGTTTTCCCACTGTTCTGTGTTTCAATAAATGCCAGAAACTGGCAACAAAGAAAACAACAAGTGTGTTTTCCAAGTGCACAGGGTCAGTCTAGTGGGATGACGTCAGGCAGCCGGACTCGAGGTCTTAGTTCCTCAGAGTTCAAGACGTTCTGTGCAAGCAGTCGAAGTTTAGCTGAGAGGGAGGAAACACGGTGTGTTTATAGGTTTTTACTCATGCAGATCTGTATTTATTCAACATTCTGTTCTTATTTTAAAGTTAGCTCAGGGCAGGGGAGTGCTGGGAAGGAGACATAGTCTTGGACTCAACAGTTGGGACCGGCCAGCAGGACTGGAGGGTTTTGTCCGGGTATGCCCAATGGCCAGTCCGACTATGACTCAGGGTTACGTACAACATATAGAGGACGGACGAGCTCCAGCCACAAGTCTGTCCAGTCCGCTGCTGACATCATCAGTACAGCTAAGCCCCACCAACCCTAGCATGGCGGCGCATATGTGGCAGAGCTGCTTTAACAAACATATAGCAGTCATGGAAATCATAAGGCCCACAAACATCTTAGACACCCAGACACTGATTACACCAGCAGTATGGAACTTTTGTCTCCCCCCTCTGGCAGTCAGAGTAATAACAACCTGTGCTTGTCCTCATTGGTCACTTTCTTTTTTAGACTGTAATACTTCCTCTAAATGCAGGGTTGCTTTTTTAATCTGAAGCATCAGAAGGTTTTCTTGGATGCTTCCTTGGTTTTTCCACCATAGGCTGCTGTAGCTCCCTCTCCATCGCTACTATTGTTCCCCTCTTCAGCTCTAGAAAATCACTGCTGGTTGACGTCACCACACATTCATTTATGTGTGAAAGTCCCATATTCCAACTTTAAAGGTTTTTGGGTTGAAAATTTGAACTCACTGAAAAGAGGGCAATTGTTTTTTGCAACTCACCATGGGCTTTGAACGTGATAAAAAATTGTTACTTTTTAGTCACTTTAATGGCAATGTGAGCACTTATACAGAGAGCAGTGGGTGTGGGTGTTTCGAAGCAGGTCATACCCCATCCATGTGTGTTGCTTTCATATTGTTGCCCTTTAATCAGACTGAGCAGGGTTATACCGCATTCAAAGATGGTGCCCAGTCACCAACCTTGTATGCAGTTGGAGGAACAGAGATCTCTTTAATAATGGTGGCCTTGGGGGAAAATTCATTTTATGCTGCAGGGGCAGCTGCAATACTGCAAGTGACCACTGAGACAAATTAGCCTCAATGCTGATTGGAGATGCTGTAACCAGTTCTCTCTGATGGGGCTTACACAGAGACTACTGTTTCTGACCCACAGTCAGAGTTGTTTCTTTTGACCATGACTGTTCCATAACCTTAACCACATGTTTATAGTTGTAGCTATGACGACAAACATCATCTAACCTTGCTGAAGTGGGACCTATTTTAATCCTAACCATGACCTCTCCCCCAACCTGACCAGGTTGTTCATGTGTGTAAACATTACCAAATGTTCACCATAGCACTGTCACGGGTTAGGCTAGAAAACTGTGTGATGGAATTGTAATGCACGAAATTGAAAAATAACTTATTATGGAGAGATTTGTATATATTTTTTATATATTTTTTAAGTTTCTATGAATATTCATAATGGAGGGAGATTAGAGTCTTATAATAATTATATAGAAATTGGCATTGCTCACTGTGGGTTTACACACACACGGACAGAAACATATCTGATCCCAGGAGTTTATGAATTGAATAATAAGTTGTTTTGTTTTGCAGTTTAAGTCACCAGACCTAGCATCATGTCAGGGACACTGGTGTCATCACAGTCTTTCAGCACAACAACATGATGAGCACAAATAACATTATGCTGTGGTCAATATTTTCCAAAGAGGATTGGTTTTTACTGAGTGTTTGACTTTTTGTCAGCAGGAAACCTGACAGTTTTATAAATACACTGGCATAAAATTTAGATCTGGGAACAATTGATTAGATTGTGGCGAGCCATTTGACATTTTGTTGATTTTTATCCATAATTATGGAACAAACAAAGACACAATCTTTATTCCAAATCAATCCTATTATGAGATGATTGTCAGGAAATCATTTTAATCTAACTTTTAAGCAGTATATTTTATTTTAGATCACTTTTGTTGTCATATTTCTATAGCATTATTATGTTCAAAGTTAAATTGTTTTGTATTTTATTGCAAGTAAAAAGTATAAAACATTCTTTTTTTAATTATATTTTATTTCAAGTGTACTGCTACATAACACTTGTCCTGAGTGGATTTAAAGTGGTTTTCTGCATTGTTTTACTTAATAATTTAATAATTATTAAAAACATGTCAACTCATTTACTAAAATGTAAGTTTAAATTAAATCTTAATTTTTCTTTTTCATCTGCCTGTTAAGGAAACCTTAAATAACATTTAGGCTCTTGAGGTATCATTTTACTTAACAATTTACTTAACAATCTATATCATTCTTTTTCAGCATTTGCATTCAGTTAAGATTAACCTCTGTGTAGTGGTGTTACACAATATGTCCAAGGCCTTTCCTGCACCAGACTGAACTGTTGACTGAAGGGTTGTGAAGTGAAATGAAGGGGAGGGACTGAACCCTGCAGGAAACGTGAAGGCAGAGCCTTATTTCAATGAAGTCACTGGTGTCTGTTGCCTGCTTTTATCTCTCTGTCTTGGTTAGTGAAATCTGCTTCTGTCTTGCACAGTTAGCTGAGGATCTGATAGCAAAACATCACTGGCCTGTGTAACCACAGCAGCAGCAGGCAGATGACGTTCTGGAAACACTGAAAGTTTTTTTAGAAGCTGTTTTTTTTTTTTTTTTTTTTTTTTAAGATAAAGCGTAAGCTGTTTTTTCTGGTTTTGACAATGTTGCTCAGGTTTCTTTTAAGTGCAAATACGTTTAAGTTTTCATTTGCTTTGGACTGGAAATACTGGCGTTAAGAAAAGGAGTTTCACTCGTCTTGAAGTGCGTTTTAAGGACATAATAATGAACAATCAATCGATGACAGGGAGGACCATGGTCCCGACCATTCCGTCTATTATGTTCATTTTCGGAGTGGTTGGGAATGTCATCGCCATCGTGGTTCTTTGTAAATCTCGCAAGGAACAGAAAGAAACCACGTTTTACACGCTGGTGTGTGGGCTGGCAGTCACGGACCTCCTGGGCACACTGCTAGCCAGTCCGGTCACCATCGCCATTTATGTGAAAGGGTCGTGGCCCGGAGAGGACCCGCTGTGCCAGTACTTTGGATTCACCATGCTCTTCTTCTCCCTGGCCGGCCTCAGCATCATCTGTGCCATGTCGGTGGAGAGATACATCGCTATAAACCATGCGTACTTCTACAACGACTATGTGGACCAGAAACTGGCAGGTTTGACACTCTTGGCGATCTACATTTCCAACGCGCTTTTCTGCGCCCTGCCGATCATGGGCTTTGGACAGGTGAAGAAACAATACCCGCAAACCTGGTGTTTTTTGGAGTGGAGGAGCAACAAGACCAGCGATGCAGCCTACACCTACATGTATGCGGGTTTCAGCTCTCTTCTTATTCTCGCCACTGTTATTTGCAACGTGTTGGTGTGCGTGGCTCTGATCCGGATGCACCGGCGCTTCGTGCGCAGGATGTCGCTGGGAACCGATCTGGGGCGCAACGTGGACCCGCGGAGAAGAGGACGTAGCTTTGGGCGTCTGGCCGGTGCAGAGATTCAGATGGTCATTCTGCTCATAGGCACGTCGGCAGTGGTGCTCATCTGCTCCATCCCTCTTGTTGTAAGTAATCTTTCCTCCGCTTATTCTAACCTTTACGCACGTTTTACGCAGGGCTATTTAGTCATGCAGCTTCATCCAAATCTGAGTGGTTGATTAGAAAGCAAATTCGAAACGTATTTCTTTTGTAATAATTAACTTATACTGACCCTTTTTAAGCCACTACTTTATTGCGCGTGTTTTACGCACGGCTCTTTTCGCACAATTGTTGTTATATTTGTACATGGAACAATCTGTTCATGCAGCCTGATCCCAATCCAAGCGGATAATTGGAGAGGAGAGAAAAGTTCACACATATTTCTATTGTATTAAGTTACTTTCCGCTCTCTACTCTCCCTCTTGGCTAATCTGGTGCTCACATGTTTTTACTAGTGGCTTTCTGACTCCTCATCTCAAACACACACACACACTCCACTGCAAAGCTGCACCCTTACACACAATTTCAAACATTTTTATCCATCTACTCAGTCATTATTTCTCATTTTCCTCGCAGGCTCAGGTGTTTTTGAACCAGCTTTATAAGACTCCAGTTGAGCTGCAGCTGGACAAAAACCCAGACCTAAGAGCGATACGCTTTGCCTCCTTCAACCCTATTTTGGACCCCTGGATCTACATCCTGCTGCGCAAGGCCGTTCTCCTCAAGCTGATTGAGAAGATCAAATGCTTGTTTTGTAAAATGGGAGCAAGGAGGCAACAGAGACAGGGGAATTTCCACTGTATAGATGCTCATCAGCTCTCCTCGGTCATCTCCAACCGGGACTCTCTGCGAAATGTCACCAGCACCTCTCAGACTTTTCTCTACCTGCCAGAGGGAAGCGAGCTGTACATTGGAAGCTGCCATAAAGCAGATGGACTCTGTGGTTCACAATCTTCATCCATCAGAAATTCACGAGCTTCTTATTCATCTGAGCAGGGCAGCGTTGAAGCTCAGACCAGACAAGGGACAAATGTAATCAGGGACCTGTCAGCCTTGCCGTGCCCAAAAGATCCAGCACTGCAGGTGTCGTTGAGCACTGAGACAGTGGAGGAGAAATGCATCTGAACTAACTCTGATCTCTCTGAGGTAGATCATCCACTGAATCACTTCTCCTTAAGTGAACTTTTAAACCCCCGATAAATGGGGGTAGGCACATAAAAAATAATAAATGACTCTTAGTGTGAAGTCAGGCACATGCAGCGAGACAGAAACAGAGAAACTTGAAGTGCTGTGAGCTCTTTCGTCTTGTGATCTTTCTTTCAGCACCCAGCTACCTCAGTGATGACTATCTCTGACTGTGTGAGCAGATTTTGTTATTTTGTCCTAAACAGATGTTATTAAAGCAGAGATGACCCATGTCTTTATGACTCAAGTGTCAGTGGTGGAAAAGCTATCCTTCCTGATTTCAGCTATTTTGTTCAATCATTGTGGAAACCTTTTTACTGTAAAGTAGATGAGGCCAGTAATTTAGAATAATTGAGTCACAAGCTTGTGGTTCAATATGGTAAATGAAAACAGTATTGAATGAAATCCTTATGAGTAATCACTGGCATGTGTGCTACCATTGTGAGGATCGATTTCTTTAAGAAACTCTATTGTACAGTGCTTTTTTGAAGGATGTATTGTGCTAGTTCCATGACTAATGTACAGTGCAGTATTAATATGTGGTGAACACAAGCGTTTTTTTGTTCCTCAGCCCTGGAATACACACAAATATGTCATCTCAAATTATGAAAACCTTGCTTTCCATTTTACAGTGAGGGTACAAAGACTCCTGTGCCATAGTTATTAACACCAAACTATTTAAATCTGACTGGGAATGTTGAGCATTTTTTCTGACTAGGAATGTTGAGCTACAGAAAATGTGGTGTAAATCAGTGGACAGATTGTTGCTTGATGTGGAGTATTGAGACAGAAGAGGTTTCAACACAGCTGTCAGCTTGAGAAAAATTGTGTTCTAAATGATCAATGTTGTGTAAAATGTTGTTTGTAATAAAATTATTCTTCTCTAGGAGAAGGTTCTAGTTAATAAACCACAATTCTAAAGGGTGCAAAGTAGTTGCATGGTATGTATGGCATGTAGTTTGATCAGTATTCATGTTCATGAATTGGTATATTCCAGCACTAACATCAAGAAATTCAGAACTCAAACAATTAGAGACCTTATTTATGATATGTATGGAAGGAATGTAACCAACAGTTACTTTCATTAGTTATTTGTTCTATTTATTTTCTCACATATTTGATTTATTGTTTAATCAAAATGTTAGAAAATATACATCACAGCTTCCAGGAACCCAGAGTGATATTTTCATGTGTTTGTTTTGTTTGACCAACTGTCCAAAAGCCAAAGATATGAAACAGAGAAAGGCAGAAATAACTCACTTACTTTAAGCTGGTAAAACAGGTTTGCAAAAACAAAAAAAAGCAATTCCTTTGTCAATCAACAATGAATGACTCATATTTTCCTCAGAACAGTTTTTTCTGTTTCTGCTCTATGTGTAGCTATATTTTTTCCGATGGCAGAGTTCCCTTTTTTGTAAGGTAATATCAGTCACTTGACACCTTCTGCTCCAATCTTTACCACCATATAATAGACTGACCTTTTGAAATCCTGTATGTTTGAACTCTCCCACTCAAATGAGCTTTATGTCTTAAGTTTCAGCAGCCTTGAAACATATGGTCAGCCTCCTTTTCCCCCTGTCATTAAATTGACCCCAGATTGTTGCTTAATGTCACAGATTATGTTCTGCTGTTCTTGTTTCTCGTGTTGCTGTTGATTCTAAATAAGTTTGTTCATGTACATGAATGCTGAGAAACACACCTCTCAGGATTTTACAGTACAATGATATTTGGTTAAAGGTAAAGTTTGACATACAAGTGGCTTTTTAAGGTCTTTTAGTTTATCTTTAAATTGTGCACTTTATTTTTTATGTTCTTTATATTGTAATGTAGAATGAGGTCTGTGGACTTTTGGCTCAGTGTGTTGTTTTTATCTGCGGTATCACTTGTATATCCGCAAACATGACATTGTGTATGCTGAAATTGAGCAGAAATAACTGATCATTTCTATCTGTTCAGGAAAACAAATGTGTACAATTTACAATGTAGCTTTAAATTAACACCCACGCTATCATTTCACAGCAAACATGACATGTCATCATATGTTGTCAACATAAAGCGGAAGTTGATAATATGAGCCCAAAGTTTCTCATACTCACTTTTTTTCTCCCCCATTAGCACAGACAAATGGCCCTGAGAAGAGCTGGTTTCCAAGGTTCATAGACAAATAAACAAAACCTTAACACTCAAAATTAAGATTTTTGTAAGCGTACAAAAAAAAAACCAAAAGGCCTCTGGATCTTGGTAGTGTGTCAAATAGCTGATGGCAGACACGCACAGAAACAGAGAAAAACAGAGAACGTAAGTCTGGTGGAAAAAGGGTCTCAGGAAGTAGGCCTGGTCGAGAAAGAGTTTCTCTCTTGAAACAATAAACACAATCTAAGGCTCCAATTCATTGCAATTAAGCTTAAACAAGCAATGCAGTGGCTAAGACAAACACGTTGCAGAGATGCCTAAAAGACAGAGTGTCAGAGTATCCTCCAGACTCAGCACACATTAATTGAATTAAACTGTGAAAAATGGGATGGTACAACAGTGAGACTACAACGAGCCCTTGACTTCTCAGCAATTTGATCCTATTTGCTCTCACCAGAGTCTGCCTCACCTAATTAAATGTATAAATGGACAACCAATGAGGCTGATATTTACCATCTGTGTGAACAGGTGTACATTCACATCCCATACAAATGAGCTGCATAGAATAGCCTCACTGACCTCTGGCAGGTTTAAACCAAGTCTGCTCTAAATTTCAGCAGTAAATGAGGGTAATATTTTTGGGTATATTAGGGTTGGAGGCGCTGGTGCTTGGATAAGAGGATCCTAATTGATGTACAACTTGACGCAAATGTTGCTACAGACAGAAGCTGCTTTACATCAGCAGGCTCACTCGGTTACGCTCTGTACCCTGTCACCTCGTGCTCATTGATAAAAAACAGAAAACACCTGCTGCTCCACCACATCTTCTGTCACCCTCAGGTTGAAAAGGACACAAAACAATCGCAGTCTGATCGAAGTATGCCAGAGCCAAAGCAGAACTGATGGAGGAATTGATAAACATCTTACAGTGGTCAAGAGTCTGTGCTTCTTCCCTTGAGTAATGGAAAAAATAGGAACAAAATGTAATTCAGAGAGAAAATGTGGTGTGTCAGGAGCAGTCCCTCTCACATCAGTGAGAAGGACATCATTTTTCCATGGGATATCTATTGTGCTAACATGTACTTAGAACAGTGAGTCCTTGTTGGGGGATAAAGTTGAATAAGATCACTTATTAAAACCTACCAATCCAATTAAAAGATATATGTTTTCTCACTTATGTCTACTGGTATCTAGCCATTCAGATAGGTTTGGGGGTATTTGTTGCCATCCCAAACTGTTTTCATTGGGGCTTTGTCTTTTGTAGAAAGTGGTTCCAGTGGAAATCATTCACAGTGAGATTATCCAAAGCAACAGTGACACCATTTCTGGAAAGAGATGTATTAAAGGGCCACTTAACTGATTTTACTTCAGTTCACTTGTCATGGGGAATTCTACAAAGTCAGTGAAAACAGTTGTATGTTTTTTGTGGCTCTAGTGGGAGCTTTTGAAAGTCTGTTATCAGGGTTATCTTGGCTTTTGGCTTGAGACTTCAGATATTTTTACGGTAATCCTAACTGAGGGTGTGGGATTTGAAAGACATACTGTAGGTGCTTACCAGGAAGGGATTGTCTAATGCAACATGCTATTGAAGTGCAAAGTGTTTAATAACTCACTGTTGGAGCACGTTAAAACAACTTTGATCAGTACAAAACTTTCCAGTAGAAACATCAGTCCAAAATCTTATCAACTGCATTGGAAAATATCAGTTCTTTAGGGTTTTTTTCTTCTTCTTCTTTTTTAAGTTGAAGGTACAAGCTCGTATATAAAAATTTGTCATGGGAGAAGTTAACTGTGACTCCCAAGGTGCATTTTGACAAGCAACATCCATTCAGTTTAGAATTAGCTGAAGATTATGGTGTTAAAAAATAAATTTTACAACCCTAAATTTAAAGCAATTCACTTTATTGCATGATGAAGCATTTTAAATTCTCTACTGCTGTTTCACATCTTTGAATGGCTTCTTCTCCGCAGCAATGCTAGATGGCAATATGAACAGCTTGGGAATAAGAATTAGAGACCCTCCTGACCCTGGTAAATCCCACACAAATATACAGTATGTAGAGCAACTTATTTCAAAGGTTTTAATGCAGAATATTATGTACACCAGTAAGTTCCCATGAAATCAGCAGCTAATTGGTAACTTTGATCTCCACTGTTATATAATCCTCATGCAAAAAGGAAAAACTTAACCACATGCAGTGACCTACAAGCCAAAGAAATAGATTTCGAAATAAACTGTTTGTGCGCTCTTTAAAGTATCTCTACATCTGCTTTTGCTTTTAAATGGGGAGTGAAATAGTTGTCAAGTTTTCAACAAAATAGAAGCCTTTTCTTGCACTCTCAGTAGAAAAGAGAAAAAAGATTTACATATCTCATGAAAAGCTTTTTGTTGATAAGAGTTTCCAGCAAAAAGACAATGAAAGCATTATAGCATCTGTTAACAGTGCTGATATGTGTGTGTGTCATTGCATGTATGTGCGTGTGTGGGGGTGTATTCACGAGGGTCACATTTATCAAAGAATTTTCCGCAGTGCACATTTCTGCGGGTTTAGAGTTTACTGAGTCAGTAATATCCACAAATTTTCAATTCATATCCATCACAGACCTCCCACAAAAAACTTTTATTGCTTGTACAAACTACATGTTCCTGTTGAACTAGGCTGCAGGGGGTCCAGATGAAAGGTTAACAATTAGTCATCTGGCCCACACTCCCAAGTTCAAGTCCAGCCAGTGTTACCAGTTGTGTGTCCTCCTCTTGTGTTAAAAAAGGCAAATAACATGAAATCACACATACAAACATCCAAAACTAATCTAAATCAAAAGGATACAAATGGGAAGAAGATCAAAGGCAGGAATCACACCTGCTACTAATTGAACATTCTACAGCCTTAACGAGCAGCACTCAAACACCTGTTGTCTGTTCCTGAGCAGCACAGATACAGTTTACAGAGAGAAGTGTGGCAGAGTTGCCACTCAAAACTTTCACTCATTTGGTAATTTTTGTAACAGTGGGCCATATGTTTCCAAACTCTTTATCCCCCTAGAGGTCAGATTTATATATCATTAAATTAGAAATTTACAAATTTGTTTTTAAGAAAATGTAACAACTGGATTACATTTCTACTCAGACATTGAGGGTATGTTGTTAATTAACATGTTTGTGTAAGCCAAGATACTGAGTTAAATGTTCACATACAACATATCCACTCAGATCCACTTACAGTGACTAGCATTATTTTACTTTTTAATGGTGATGTTTAGGTGAAGGTGAAGTTCACAGTGACTTCTAACACATTGTTTTTATTAACATTTAATCAAAAACACAATCTCTCTTCAACCATAACCAGAGTGGTTTTGTCGCCTGAACCTCATAACAAAAGGGACCGTGGATGCAAACTCTACTCTCTGGAGTGACAGTCACTGTAAGGGACAATGATGAGCCCACTCAAGACTCCAAAACAAAGTTTGGCAAGGGACATGAGTAAGTTTGGCAAGGGTAAGATTTATGTTTTATCAGAAGTGTTTTCCATTTTTCAGTTTTGTAAGAAGAAAGGCCTCGAGGAACAGAGCTAACTCATTGATTTGGCAAACGTACATCTGGTAAACCCCACCTCTATTCAAGTGCAGCACACAGCAGCTTCCCCAAGCTAACTGGGCTAACCCTGCAGTCTGCCTTCACAGTGGATACGCTGGTCTTGAACATGGCTTTTGAGCATGTAACCCCACAAGTTAACGAAGTTAGTAAATGATATGTTAACTCTTCACCTGGGAAGTGACGTTCAGCTGGTAACTTAGTAAGCGGTGAATTATTTACACCTGGATAATGAAAACTTAACAGATGTTTTTCACAGGTTTCTGCAGAGGTGTGTCTGGGGTTGCTGGGAAATTATCCCGGGCATGACCTCAGTATTTTCTAAAATCTGGCTATGGTCCTGGTTAAAAAATTAAAAACAAATTGCAGGTCTCCTCAAACTGAGAGAGAGAGCCAACACACACTCCTGTACAAATCACATTAATGACTCCAAACGTCATCACCCGTTAGAAAGCTCACAGTGCTACTCTACAAAACATATGGTGAAGCATCCTTTTAAATAATATCACCATAGTCCAGTACAGACAAGATTGTTTACTGGACAAACTGAACAAGAAAAACAGTTTAAGTGTCTGTACAGAAAGTTTTTTTAACATGACTATGATGATGCAGCACAAATAAGTGAAAAACGTAATTACTTTACAAATACATCCACCTCATTAATCATTTAAAGATGCCATAACAGCCACCACATCAGAAAGACGCAGTTTAAGAGTTGTTTGAGTGCAAAATGCAATAGTAAACACTTTAACCACAGTCTCAGGTCCACAGAGAGGTGCTCCAACAGAAAATCACGTGTGCACACATACTGGAAGCCAGCAGCTTTTTCCCAGTTTGCACCGCCATGACTGCCAACTCTGCTCCTCACTCAACGATTCTTGGATCTCTCAGCATATTGTTTTTTTTGGCAGCTGTCTACTCTTAAGTATGTTTCTCCTTCAATTCTCTAATAATCATTATCCCCTGTGATTACCTGTTACACGCTGAGTAGAAATTCTCCTCGTGGTTTTTCTGCACCATTAATCATTATTTTTAAAACAGGTTAATTTGACTGCAGAGCTTCTCCAGATAAAGAAGTCCATTTGAGCTGCTCGTCTGCTCAAGTATCAGATTACTGCGCCTCACTCTGAGGTTTCCTAACAAATGGAGCACCAAAACAATACTGATGGCGTTAATGCTGCTTATATTCTGATTTATTTGAAGATTTCGGCCCTCCATAACTCAAACCCAGTTGTTCTGTGTGCCAACATTAGCACTGACTAATGTAACCAACCAATACATTAATCACATACTGTATGAGTAGGAAAGCAAATTATGAATCATAAGTTCTTTAAAAGCATATGCTGTACTAAAACTATAATCAGCAGGTCGAAAATTGAGTTTGTGTCAATACAGCACAGATGCAATACTGGGTTTACATTAGACTGTACTAATTATCTGTTTTTGCCTAGTGTTAGTGTTATTTGTTTTATATGACTAAATTAAAATCTGATTATTTTGATGTACATATTTTTTTAATGTATATGTGCATATGACTTTCAAAAGGACACTCATACTAACAATTAGTGACAAATTTCAACATACAATATCATTTTGAAAAGAGCTAGAGAAGATGTAACAGTTGGCGAACATGCCATGTTTTAGTTTTGTGAAAAAGTAAAACAAAAAAACAAAACTTCAGCAATAACTCAGCAAATCAGGTCTGGATGGTTTTCTTCTCATGAGTACTTGTAAGGTTAACACATTATTACTCTGGTGCCATGTAAGCTTCTTAGGACACAGTGATTCATACACAGAGCTTGCCACATCTTTACTGATGACTCCTCGCAAATGCACTTTCAGCATGTCTACTGCTGCATTTGCAAAGATTATTTTTTCACATATAAGGTATTTGGAAATACCCTCTATCTTGTCAGTTGTGCCTGTGAACCAATGGGCTGCATGGGAACCTCCAGTGAAAGGTAAAGTATAGCAGAGAATCATGATTTAGTGGAGGGGTCATTTAGGCTACAAGATAAAACAACAGCAACAGGCCATAAATCAGCTACTTTATGTCAACCTGATATGGTTTATGAAATCACTTACTTCAAAAGGGCAAGAACTTAGTGGGAACAGTGTGTTTCTGGGTATTTAATGAGCAAATTACTCTCAAAAACAGTGTCTACCGTGCATGCTATTAATCATAATAAATGCATATTGAATGTGTGTTTTCACATGTTCCTAACTGTGTGTGTTTAAAGAGTTATTGGCCGTACAGCTCAGGTTTCTTTCACTTGTGATTCTTGAGTTCAGTTCCCTGCACCTCACCGAAGGCAACGAGACGCTGTCCTCATTTCCACTGCCCGGACCAGGGCCACTAATTGTCGGTGGCATGGATCAACACAAATGTAAGTATTTTACCAGCGACTGGGAACGGAGAACAAGTGCGCTTTACTTGCACACGCACAATATCAGATGTCACCTCTGAGTGCACTTTCAGCAGGCGCAAAAAGTATCAAAGACGTCACAACGTGAAGGAGCGCAGATGTGGAGCAGAGGCACCTATTGTGGGTCTGTTTCTTCTGCACGCTATCTCTTTTGCACCCACCACCTCGCACATATGTTTTCCCAACAACATTTTAGTGTCAAAAATGGACTACCACTTTTTTGTTACCTGTCCAATTTCTCATCATTTACTGTACACTAGTCCCAGTTCCATATAATATTCCTGCACAAGCCAAAACAGGCTTCACAAGATAAACAGACTGAGTCACATGCCCTGGGCTTGGCCATGATAATCTGAAAAGGTACTAATTATCTCTAGGAATGAAATAACAGCAAGTCCACAAATAGATCAGCCTGAATATGTTCTGTCAGATCAGAGTGCTTCTTTTTAACTGTTTATGTTATGTGAAATGGATAGATGTTGTGAGGATATTTCACTGTAGTGATTGCATTTAATGATTCTAAATTATGCTCTCACAACTGATGCAAATTTTCTATATGTATTATATTCAATTACTTCAGCTTCACATTTGGGAAAATGTATGTATTTCACTGGCATTTGTTCAGCCTGGTTTTATAAACGGTCCTTTCCAGCAAATAAAGGGTGCACCTTGGGGTGAATTATTCACTTATTTGGTTGAGAGAGACCATGTGTTTGACTTAACTTATGGAAAAGTGTCTCATGAAATTGCTGCATCATCTTTTCTGTCATCTCTCTCTTGCTGATACTAACCACTGGACTCTACACCATAAAAGTCTAAAATATTAAGGACAACCAGGACCTAATGTATTGTCAGAGGAAAATAAAAATACAATCTTTTGCTCTGTTGTCTGTTTCTGAAACACTTTCTTTTTCAGTCTTCTTTCTGAAACCATTTACTTCCATAAAAACCACTGTACACTTGAGTGAAAGGTTTCTTGCTTTGAGAAAGTAATCTGCTTGAAGTGCCCATATCTTTCTCACTTTAATTAGAAACTAAAAAACAAGAGGAAGTTCACTCTGATGATTGGAACATGGTGATGAAATCAAAGTTTGAAATCAGCACCAAATCTTATGTAACTCTGCCAAGCTTCAAAGCCCATGATGTGACTCTAACTGGGATTGAACATTGATGCTGACAAGTTCACATTCTTCTTATTTTGCCTGGTCAAGCCACGAACTTTGCTTCACAACTTATACCATGCTCTGAGCAGGAAAAAACGTATTGCAACGTGATACTTCAATTTTCACCACTACTTTCCATGAAAAGTTGGAAGGAACCAAAATTAGGAGATAAGGCTAAAGCATAATTCCGGTTTACTTCACCCTGGTTTATTTCCTGTAAATGCAGCTATTGTGACTCTGTGGGCTGTGCTAACTCTGCACTCTTCACCTCTGTTCAAGAATTTCAGGGAACTGAGCACTAATGCAAAACAATGTATATTGGGGCAAGCTGCAGCAGGCAAGCCTGTTACAACTTTCTTAATAAACGTACATCTTACATAAATCATTTAAAACACTTATCTCCAAGTCTGATTGAAAGTAAACACAGAAAGTGTTTACAAGTGGCTGTTCCAGCTGGTTACTTTCTGTATTTACTTTCAGTCTGAGTCAACAACAAGCAGTTGAAATTCATGTAAAATCATGTTTATTTGGAAAGCTGTATTGCTTTCACACTGTTTTGTGCAAGTCCTCTCGTTTCTGTGAATCTCTACAACAGAGGAGGCTAGTGCAAAGTTAGCACAACCCATACAGCCACAGTAGACACATTAATGGGAAAAACACCAGGTTGAAATACACCAGAACTCCCCTTTAAAGACACAATCTGTGGTATAAATGTTAACAGCTTTGTAAACCTAAGAGTAAAATTCAAGGAACTGGATTGGAGGCTGCACATGCTCTAGACTCATGTGTTTTTCAAAACAGTTTACATCAGTAATGGTTGTAAAAACATCAGTAAAACAATCCTGCTTTTTCAATTATATCTTGAGAAAAACACGAAAAACCTTTAAAGCCACAGTAACTAAACACACTGCCACATGTGTGTCCAATTACTGATTGGACCTTGTTTCAGGTTAAAGCTTGAATTACTTGATGTCACAAAACTCCACACACAGTTACACCGGCATGGAAGATGACAAGTTTTATATCATGTGAACTCGTCTGGATCTTTATGGCAATGTGGACGTAGAAAATATTATTGTGTAGAGGCTTTAATTCATAAAGACAAAAAGACAATTATTGATTGGGGATGATGGATGACTGGATGGAGGAAAGGGACGGCTCCAGTCAATTCATTAACCTCGTCTTAACCTGTCAACCATGGATGTTGCTGCTTGTTCAAGGCCAATTCAGGTAAGAAGACAACCATTAACAGTTGCCTTAAAATTAGGTAGTGTGTCTTGTGACCATGAAGTTGCAACTTTGATCCCTGGAGCAGCAGGATGAACCAGAGTTTGGAAAATGAAATAGCAGTCTCTTCCTCATCACCGCAGCTAAATTACACTTCAGCAAAACTTCCTTGAATAAATAAATGAGAAAAATGAGAATGTGGTTGATCTATATGAGAATTTCCCCTCCAAATGTTGTTGGATAAGAACAAAAAAAAATTATACTTACTATAGTCAACTGGATATTTAATCTCTGTTTCATTACATAAATCTGTCATCTCTTGGCCTCTGCGTTGGCTACAGTAGGGAATTGGTTTGCTTTGCTGTTCAGTGTTAATACAGCTTGCTTAACATGTCACTAAGTGGACATGTTTGTACTTTTATTGGCCTCAGGTCTTTCACAGAACACACATTTTTTTTCCTTGTTGGAAGGAATGCAATTTGGTGGATGCAAAACAAATGGTTGTGGTGCAGAAACTAAAAGTATTAACTGGAACCCTTTCATGGAATACTGTCAAAAAAAATGTTCCCATTAGGTGGTGATATCATTCTTTTGTAATGTTTTATCTGCATTAGCACAGAGACAGTGATTACTGATGCTGAAAAGAGGCCAAGTTAGAGGGCGGACAACTTCTGCCCAGGATAAGGGTGGGCTACGGAAGCCCTGAGAGACAAGTTTAATAACAACAATTCTAAGTCTGATCTAAATTGTTTTTTCCTCTCTGTTTACGACTTAAGAACTGGTGATTTTTTTTCCAGAAAAAGGTTCTAAAGTACCTTCATTTAAGGAAACAATTAGAGGAAAAAAAGTTTTGCTGAGTGAAGAGAAAAGTTTTACATCAGTGTTGATTTTGATGGATTCTTGCCAGCGTACCACTTTTAACTTGGTTTCTCGTTGAGGACCACACTCGCTCCCTGCTATGACACCTGTTGACCACAGTAATAATACTACGAGCACTAGCAGTGACCTCTCTGTGTTGCATAACCATCACATGAACAACCTTACTGTGAGAAGGGACAAACCACCTTGTCCTTGTCAAATAAATCAGTGTTTAGGTTTCACCACGATCTGATCTCCTTGTCATAACATAATTTGACCACAGTCATGGACTCTGAGATCTTGGCCAAACAACATGACAGTGACTGTGTTCATCACGTATCCTGCTGTGACAATCTATTTCCTCTTCATTTCCTTCTGCGCATCCTGCGTGAACTGTCAGACCCTCCACTATGTTTGTTTTGAGAGTCTTTGGAGAGTGTCTTCTGTGTCGCAGAGTCGCATCTATGTTATCACGAAGTTCCTTCTGGATGGGATAGAAAATAAACATCTGTGGCTTTGGGAAACCAATTAAGCTTATAATCCAAAGGCTACGAAAGGATCTGAAGTCAGCATCACATACAGGAGACATTTCAGATTCCCGCTGGAGGTTACTTCACTCCTTGATGTTTATATCTCTAAAGTAAACAGATAAACCGATGGAAACATCTTAAAGTTAAGTAATGCCACACTCCCAATTATAATTATTGATGCTGATTCAGATTTTTAATTTGTGTGAGAAATGTAAAATGGCATATCCATAAAAATCTGATACGCAGGAGACTCATCTGCAGACAAATCTATTCTTGAATGGTGCCAACTTATTTGAAACTTTCGTATGTCCATGACATAAAGTGAAACTGAAAGATAAATGTTTATGTGAAGTCATAATGCAACTCTAATCTATATTGTGCCCATGGGCAAAATGAGACAAAATAAACAATGTAAGAACTGAAGAGGCCTCTTGGATGAGAGGTGAAGCATCTTCAGGTATCTACAACCAAGTCCACTTGCCCTCTATTCATGCCTTCATAAACTAATATAGTTTGTGTGGCTATCTGAGGCCTTTACCAGTTTGCTCCAGTGAACAACCCAGCAGTGATAATAGGTTTGACCGATGACATGAGCTTTGGGATTCAGTGCCTTTGAATCTATGTTCAAAGACACTACAGATAAATGCTGCGTCTGAAGTTCAGTATCTGGCCCCTATGGACACGTACACCCATGACAGCCTATCATCTGCTCCTCTGTAATTTAAAATGCTTCCTTTTCTCGCTCGATGAATCTGAAAGAAGTTGAAAATGCTGCTTATTTGCAGGCAGCTTGTTTAGGTTTGTCAGGACAAACATCTTGAAAGATTTGATGGAACTTTTTTTTCCCCTGCAGCCATCGCTGATATGAATCTTACAAACATGTCAGTCTCCTTGCCTAATAGTTCGATGTACAGGAGGGGTTACAGAGCAGGGCAGTGGGTATCAGCTGTCCTCTCTCATATATTATCAGACTAACTGAATTGGGGTTCATTACTTTGCTAAGTCTAGCAGTTCCTGTCATGTTATGTAACAGCTGTTTCTTTAGATTGATTTGGTGATCCATTTTAATCTGTCCTTTGATTCCAAAAACAGTTAATGGATCCCTTTCTTGTGTACATTGTGACTGCATAACAGAACAGCAACAATTAATGGGGATTTTAGGCAAATAAATATAACTCCCAAAGTGGAATATGACACACATGCTGACCCAAAACTGATGCATCACACTCTTAACCAAAATCTGCAAAATCATTTAAACATTTTTGGCTTGTAAATCAGACTGTAATCATGAGTAACCCCAGGAATAAAACACTTATATTTGGTCACACTGACGACTCACAGGTGCAATCATTAACAGTTAAACTGCTCCAAATCAGAACAGTATGTTGAGAGTGAGGTCTCCCAGTTTGGATGAACTATTACAGAGAGAGAAAGAGAGAGAGAGGAGATGGGGTGGGGGGGGAGGTGAGGGAAACAGAAGGAGGAAGATGAGGACAAGGAAGAGGAAGAGCATCCAGGGATTCATTGTGGCTGAATACATCATGCCAGGCAAAATGTCTACAGTACAGCCAAAAGAAACATTGCAAAAATTGGAGACAAAAACACTTGGCCAGACAGAAAATGAATACAGGATGAAGCCTTTTTATTGCTCTTTTATTATTATTATTGTGTCGAAGACAGCAGTCACAATAATATCTTTTTCTTTTTTCTTTTTTTTTTTTAAACCATTTTTTTTTTTCTAAACCTGTTCTCTTTTCTTCTCATCTTGTCATTGTATTTTGTGTTCGTTTTGTATTTGAATACTAATATCTGCCACTGAGTTTTTAACGTAATGTTCACATTTTGCGTTTGGAAAAAGCTTTACATTTTATATAGTATTATCTATAGTATTTGGAATGGTTTCCATCAAATGAGCAACAACTGAGGAAAATTGGGCTCTGTGGAAAATCCATGAAAAGGGGGAAACCAGCTGTGGGTTTTTTGATAAAACAATCACAACCGGAATGATGCAACCAGTGCTCATCTTCCACTGAATAAATGTAATGGCGCAAACAATAATTCACTCTCAAACCAAATGCAAATGGAGGTGTCTCCCTCTGCTGGCTGTGGTGGAAAATGCACGAGAAAACAAGAACCTGCAGAGGATTTCTCTCATTTATGCAGAACAAAATGTTACATTTACAGCTGATAGGCAGATCAGAAGGCTGGGTTTTAACTATGATGCTGTTTGCCTTTGTGCTGATTTTGACAGAAGTTTCTTTCTATTCACTCTCACATATACTGTAATTATCTCATTTTATTAGGGTGGAAAGGGTGTCAGTGGTAGAAGTATCATCAACAAAATGTACTTTAAGCATCCAAAGTAAAAGTACTTGTTCTGATGTAAAATGACCCTGACTGACATTACATTACTGGACTGTTAATACTGAGTCGTCAGTGTGCAAGCAGCAATTTAATGTTGTAGCGGCTCAAAGTGGAGCCACTTTTAACTATTTTACCAGCCTAAGAGTTGGGCCTCTCCAGAGGGTCACAAGATAAGAGGCTATTCTCAGTTTTTAGACTTTCTCTCTGATTTTTGATGAAATAATTATAATTTTACCTCTTTGGGTCTCAAACACATATTTAAATGGATGGATATGTCTCTTTGATGGAAATGCTAACAACTCATAGACATCTAAAGACATCTTTGTAAGGTCAAAAGCAAAAATTTATCCTGACAACAATGCATTTATAAGCTGATCATATCAGTTTTATATGTAAAATCGTATCTGAAAAGTAATTAGTAATGATAGCTCTTGAAATAAAGCAGTAAAATAAAAGTATAAAGTATCAAAAAAAAAGACGTATGCAGTTGAAGGTGCCATAAAGAGGCCATCTCTATCAAAATAAATATACAATAAATACACCTTGACAATAAACCCTGTCATTGCGTGGCAATAAATATCGCCTAGGCAGTAATGTGAGAAGACTGTCAAGCACCAGTAAAGTAACCTTGTGTCCACAATGGCTCATTATCATAACCGTGGGGGGGCAGTGTAGTACACCAAATGTTATCAATTACACAATCTACTCAAGCACTAGAGACACAAGTTAAAGTAAAACGTGGGCTTCTGTGGTGCTAACCACCATTTACATTTTACATCCAACATGTCATGTAACCCATTTTCTGGAAAGGTTTAAACTAAATATCAGTTATACTTCTGATTTGTGTGGATTAAACAAAGAAACAATATTCCCCTTATTTTAAAGGTGTAGCCCTCTTTAAGATGGATTCCTGCACGTTATTCCATTTTATTTTCAGTGGAATGACGTTAAATTTAATTCAGTCATTTATAATCTGGGTGTATGGGTTACATAAAATAAAATGCTCAAATAAAAAAAATAAAAAAACATTTTTTTCTCTTTTACATGGCAAACCTGCAAAATATATATTTTTTTAAATGATTCATACAATTTTTAAAAGCTACAGCAGTGTTGAGTAACTTTGAGTTGCGTGTATTAATCTATTTCTGTTTAACCCTGCACTACCACTACTTTTTTTTTTTTTTTTTTTTTTTTTTTTTTTTTTTTACTGTATCTCTGTATAATGTTATAGGTATAATTACTTCCACTACTACTTTCTTTCCTCTTTGTTAATGCATTTATGTGTTATTTATTTGTAATTTGACTGTGCTTGATAAGGTTATTGAAATAACGACTACTTTCTAGTCGCCTGTCGCGTGTTGCAACTTACTTTTTCTTTAAGTGGGCGGGGAGGAGGGGGGTGTTTAAATTTAGGCTACTTTTCGTATCATTTGGACTGTTTACGTCTCGGAAAAGTTTGACCTGATTTGATAACTTTTCGTAGTGAAAGGGAGTGGCAGACTGGAATGCAAAAATACTGTGTGAGGTAAAGGTGACAGGTGCACGTAAGTGTTCAGAAAACAGCAGCAGGTCAGTTATTGTATTTTGGCTAACTTACCAATACGGTCAAGGAAAGCTACTGCTAATGTAGCTTGAATGTGACGCATATTTTCAGAGATATCATTATCTCTGATGTTCCTCACTAACAGACGTCCAGGTACAGGGACCTGTAACTTCATACCTTACATGAAAGGTCTGTCAGTCAAATCTAGCAACAAAATATGTAGCTCACTCGGCCAAAAGTCCCTCAATTCATGTTTTCCCTCATACAGAAAGTTATGTGATTAAATAGTGGCAAAAAACTAAATCTAAAATTTTAAAATGTACTGGTTTATTTGGTCCATGTTGGAGGTTTTTTTGCTTGGTAGATGACTTGACATATATTCTGGGGTTGCCCCATATTCTTGCATTAATGCTGAATATTGAGAAAGAGATTAAGGTTATTATAGGTATTGATTTAACTCTGAAGCAAACATGAATGCTTGGAATTTGACACGAATTGGACAGAGGCGTCTCAGGAGATTTTACATTTGTGATTGGTTTGTTTGGAGGTCATCATCGTCCACTCAGGTTCTGCTCATCTGCAGCCTCAGGCCAGCTGTGTTTACATGTTTTCTTTTTTTACTCTGTTCATTATCAGTCAACATAAAGAAGCATCTCATAAAGTCACACTTTTAGTTAGTACTGCTGCATGATGTATGCAGTTTGACTTAATAAAAGGGGGATAACTACAATACCTATTTGGAATTTTCTAGCAGCTCTCTGTTGCCAAGAGGGGTCTCTGTGGTCAGGTGACAAGAAACAGATATTTTAATGAGCACACATCTGCTGCCTTTGTAGGTCAGGATAACCAGCAGAGAGGGGCTTCCCCAGCTGCCTGCCAAACGGCAGTCTGTGAGGTCTGACTTGGACCTGTCCTGCCAGTGGGTCACTCTTGCACAGCCAAAGGGTCAGTTTAATCAAGTTTCACCGGAACACACAGGAATCGGTTACGGTTACAAGGTAGTAAATAAATTAAAGATGCCCACAAAAAAGAAAAAAACAACACAGAGAGCACAGGAGGAAACCAAAGATGTGGATGACGAGGACTCGGAGGATCAGGAACCAAAGCCCAAGAAGAAAAGTAAGCAGGTGAGTGAGTCAGAGGATGAAAGACTAAGGAGGAAGAAGAAGAAGAAGTTTAAAGACAGCGATGAAGAAGGATACAATTCTGACACAACAGGGCCTGATGTGAGGAGCACCAAGAAAAAGGGAAGAGATAAAGAAAAGCTCAAGAAGAAGAAGAAAGCCAAAGAAGAGAGCGGGGATGAGTTAAGCAATGAGTCACAGAATACAGATAACGAAGATAACAACAATGACTCCAAGAGTAAAAAGAGAGGGGAAAAACTCCCTGATGTGATTGAGACCACTAAGAAAGGCTCAAAGAAGTCCTTGGTCAAAGAAAAGATGGGTTCAAAGGATAAAAAATCCAAAGAGGAAGAACCGGCAGCTGGAGATGAAGACGAGGGGAAAAAGAAAAAGAAAGAAAAGAAAAAGAAAGGTTCAGTGAAGGGGGATAGTGATGAGGACACCAAGAAGACAAAAGGCAAGAAGAAGAAGGTCGAAAATTACGTAGAAATCTACGAGACTGAGCTCCGCAACTATGAGCCAGAAAAAGTGGAGAACTATGAGGATGAGTATCACAAAAAGAAAGGTAACTGCAAAGTTTTTACCTCAGGCTGTGTCATGTACAAAGGTCATGTTGTGGCAATTAGAATACTGTGTAGAGAGAGCTTGACATTCAATTCAATAACAATTTAATGCAAGTTCTGTTTGAGGAAAGACATCTGATACCCAGAGAAGAGGTGAATCCTTGATTGGAGTTAGGCTCCAGCGGTAATGTGTCCACGCTTTAGGTTGATGTTCATGGTAACATTACACTGAGTATCTATGTATCATCAGTATGTTATCCTGAAGCTACAGCTATATGACACCTGTCACTCACTTATCTTTACACAGGGTGGTTTCACATCCTATTAAGAGAGTCACAGTCTAAAGTTCATCGTGGTTTGCACTACTAAATGTCAAAATCCCAATTAAAAGATACTTCACACTAACCCTGAATTTATTCTTTCCCAAATCCCTCATCATGGTGGAATCAAGGCAGTTAAAACAAAACCTATTCCACTGTTTTCATTTTAATCAAACTACAACCTCAAATATTTTCTCCTTAATATTTGCAGAATCCATTTATTATTAGTTGTGTTTAATGTTACATTTAGTAGTTACATTAAATACAATAGTTACATTTTTCAAAAAATACCCTTTAAAAATTCCTCACTTTCTGAGATGAAAAATTTCAGTTGACAGAAACTTGCCATTCAAAATTCAATGTGTTACAATGAATATCTCTTATTTAAAGTTATTAAGGATTTGAGCCTATGCCAGTGGAGAAAGAAAAACACATTTAAACAGCCAATTGGATTTATAAAGAATTTAATTGAGGAAAATTTAAGGTGGTAATTTTTAGGACCTTTTTACATAAACTATCCATTAATAACCTGCACTAAAGACATAAGAAACGCTGCCTCCAACCCATGAATACATTCCTTAATAACTCATGATACTAGCTCTTACTTTTGCTGAATAATAAATCTGGATTTATTAATCTTGACTCACCATCCACCCACACAGGTGTTTCCACTTTGCCTGATAAGACTTCTCTTAGGACTGGCAGACTGTGTTTGACATCTCTGACTCTCACTTTTGCTGCACCTGTGTAGGTGCCACAAATTTAAACCTTAATGATTCACTGATTAGTACATGGAGTGTGGTGACCTCTCTCCACCCAACTTCAACCTGAGCAGGAGTCTTAACGCCATGTGTATGTGATGCTGGCAGAACAGGAAGTAAAGGAAAAAAAACACTCTTTATTGTGGCAGTGTTCACACATTATTCCACGGTGGTTAGCCCTAGTGTTAACCTTTTAGTCACAACAGATGAACAACCTAAATTAGCTACTTTTGCTGCAACAGTTTATTGCCACATGAAAACCGGATACAAACTAGTAGGCTAGTGTATAGCTCCATGTGAAGTGACTTTGGAGTTCTACAAAGAGACAAAAACAACCACAAAATGATCATAAAGCGATGCAAAATGATTCCACAGAGACAAAAAACCAACCCAAAAGAGATACAAAATGGCCACAATGACTGCAGTACTACAGAAAAGAAAAAATGTCTGCTAGTGCCATATCACTCTTAACCCCTTCACTATTTACTATTGCACTTTACCATCCTGCCCACACGTCCCTCATAATGCACTTTATCTTTCTTTTATTTGTATTATGTCAATGAACTCTCCAGTGTATGAGGTGGTGACCATCACTGGTGATGAGAGAGGAGCGGGCACTGACGCCAACGTGTTTGTCACTCTGTTTGGAGAATATGGCATCACTCCCAAAGTCCACCTGGCCAGCAAGTAAGTCTTATTCTATGATAATTGGAATTTAGATGATGACCCCACATTTGATTGGGTAGCTTCTTATGCATATACTAAAACCTGTGTTTTTTCCCTCCATTTTTAACAGCACAGAAAAGAGGTACTTATTTCTTACTATGGTGGTGGTTGTGAAAGACTGTCTGCTGTGGTTTTGGTTTGAAACTTGTAATCAATTTGTATGATGTGATTTGTTGCACGATTTTGTCAAATGTTTGCAAGGCTTTTATTATCATTATGCACCGGGAGTGAGTGTGAAAGATTTTGTTATTTTCCTACTAACCAACACTTTACTGTTTGACTCTTTTCAAGTTATATTGTAGTGAAGAGTTTGAGCTTACCTTTTTATGATTTCAGGAGTCGCACAGCCTTTGAAAGAGCCAAAACTGATGTGTTCAGAATAAGGACTCACAATGTAGGACCTTTGAAAAAGATAAGGTACAGTAGACTCAAGACATTTCATCCTTGATCCTGTTTTCTTTTTTACATTGGTGCAGTTTATTTGCAAGAAGAATTAGACTAATTTATTGAGGTGTTGTTCGTCTGTCGCTCCAGAATTGAACATGATAACACCGGCCTTAACCCCAGCTGGTTCCTGGACAGAGTGGTGGTGACGGATGTGATTAGGCCTCACTTGAGGTTCTACTTTGCTTGTAACAACTGGCTCAGTAAGGTGGAGGGAGACGGCCTTTATATCAGAGACCTGCTGGGCAGCATGGACCCCATGGACATGCCCAAATGTATGTATTCACAATTATGAGCCTGTAAATGTAGCATTGCCATTGCATTTTCTAAATTGTTCTTAAAAACTTGTGGTCCTAATTTTCCAGATAATAAGTATGCAGTGAGTGTTTTCACTGCAGATATAAAAGGCAGTGGGACAGATGCAGATGTCTTCATCAATATCTTTGGGGAGTTTGGAGACACAGGTAAATAACAATGCAATAGATAACATGGTTTTTCATATGTAATCAAATAGTTAACTTTTCCCCAAAGTGAATCTGATTTTTTCAGTTTGGCTGGAAAGATTTACTTGTTCTTGTTTTTTTGTTTGTTTGTTTTATTTATTTCAGGGGAGAGGCGACTTGACAATGACAAAAACAACTTTGAAAAAGGTACAGAGGACAAGTTCACCATTGAGGCACCAAATCTGGGCAAAGTGAGGAAAATCACCATCGGCCATAATAACAAAGGCTCCTCAGCAGGATGGTTTGTTGACAAGGTAAAAAAAACAGATGGACACAGACAGATACTGCCCTCAGGACAGATAACTAATGAATAACATGCATTAACTTTCGTGTGTTACATCATGTATACCTTAAGTGTTTGTCATTACCTTATCTTGAAACATTGACAGTGTCTTAGAGTCTTACTGTACTTCATTCTGCTCAGTTCTGCCTCTACAGAGGTGCTTAAGACATGTGAGCCTCTTATTTCCTCTCAGTCTTCTCAGTCTGAGACTGGTGTCCCTGCACACACACATGGGGAGGGGGACACATGTCGTCATTCTACCCTCTCTGTAAAGGGAAACCATGCCCCATTAAGGGATTGCCTTACAACAAACAGACAGATGAGTCGGTAGATTTGTTGGTGACTGCAGCACAGACTGACACCAAAGATCAGCAGTGACAACAATAATAATCATATTCACATGAGGTTTGTGCTGCCATCTGAGTTCACACTGATGATGATTACACTGAGAACTATTTATGGGTAAATATCTTTTAGCAAAATTATTTGAGCTGTTCTTGCCATTGCTACTAAAACCTGTTTAATCTTATTTACTAGAAGTTTATTACACTACTACCTCAATAAATGTACAGGAAATAACATAAAAACAAATGTGAGTAGTTTATACAATTCATAATTTCATTAGCTGCAAATATACTATTATATCTTTAATGTCGCCCATATTTAGTACTAAACCAAAAGTTAAAGTGTAATGGCTCATGAAAAGGCAATGAAACAGACCACTAATTTGATTTTATGCCCAGTAGCTGTAATAACTGTTCTGACCTTTGCTGCCATCACTGAAATTATACAGACTGTCACTGCAACTTCATCTCCAACAATATTGTTTTTACTGTAACATTATATGTAAGAGATCTCCATCATATATTGGTTAGGATTAAGTCCCTCTTTTCTTCTTTTATCTTTTTATACAGGTTGTTGTGGATGATATGGGAAACAAAATAGTGTATGAATTTCCAATTAATCGTTGGTTTGCCATTGATGAGGATGACGGGAAGATCCAGAGGGATGTTTTGGTCGGGGGGAGCCAGCCCACAGGTGAGGGTGAAATTTGGAAGAAATTTGTTCATGAGCCAGGAAAAATGTAACTGTCTTACCTCTACCTGATCTTTCATGTCAGTGAATGCAATCATGGCAGTGATGAAACTTAACTCAATACATGGCTTTCCCACAAATTATTTACCTTATTATTCCCTTGCCTGGTCTGAAAAATATTGCATAAAGGAATGTTAGATGTCAATAGCACTTCCAATACCAATTATTTTTATACTCTGTAATTCAAATCTACCAATAAGAATGTGTAAACTTTCCAGCTTGCCAAAAAAGCCCTGCCATGTAATCATTAATTCTGCGGTCAGACTATCAATGCTTAGATCTAGTTCCTGCTGAGCTCCTTAGGGAGTATGGGTGCCATGAACCGTAGTGACCCGCTGGCAGAGCCTCTGATAGCCTGACATGTAACTGTACCTGCCAGGTATTGTGTACAGCGTCCAGATTGTGACAGGAAACATCCGAGGTGCTGGGACCAACTCCAAAATCCACATCGTGATGCACGGCACGAAGGGCATGAAGAACAGTGGCAAGGTAATAAGACAGCACGGTATACAAGAAATAGAGCAGACAGCTTGTACTTAATTGAAAGAACAATGGCTTCATCAGTAGTTAGTTACTCATTATTTGTGTGGAACAGAGTAGATAAAGACCTTCCACTTAACTTGAAGGAATGGCTGTCTGCAATAATCATTTTAACATAAGTGAAATGTTTGGTAGTAATCCAGATTTTGTTTTACCCTGGTGACATGCACTAAATGGTCATTACTTTGGTGGGTTTGCACATCACTTCCCTAAAGTAACTTTATAGCACTCTTTGTGATGAACTTTGAGTCCCTGTGCTGAGTAGAATTAGTCTAACTACAGACAAGTAAATTAGGTTTTAGGTTTTTTTTAGGTTTTTATAACATCATAAAAACCAGCAAAACTAGAATATTGCACATGCTGATGGACATATTTCTGAACTAACAAATGCATCATTACAGTCACCAGAAGCTTGTGCTTGCTGTTAAAAATCTTGATAGAGGATGGAACAAATTAGCTTTTGTAACATTTTATTTTAGATTTGCTCAAAACCATTAAAAACCAGAGGGTAAAAGCTGATGTTCAAAGTGGAGGATATGATAAAATCTTTCACTGTATCTTTCACGCCTCTGTAAGCACAGACTTCTCGTGTAAAGACTGAAGACAATGGTGTTACAATACCATGTACCTGAATATGCTCTCTAGACCCTGCTCTCATTAATACCTTCAAGTCTAAGCCTACTTAAAAAATATAGTCAGCGGTAAGTCTTTCAACATTTACGCACAAGGTGAGATGGTTATCAATTTGCACACCAAGGTATCAGTAAGAACAGACCTGATTGATGTCCAATAGCCAGTTTACTCATGATCAAATATCAACTATTCATTTTTATTCACGTTTACTATGAGGTGATCACACGGTTACACAAATTGGTCAGTTTTAGAGTGGTAGGATGATGTGACTCTGTCTACAACTTTACCTTAACTGCTTTTAGTGAATGATCCACCATTTGCTTTAACCGTCATCCCATGTATTTTATTTAGGTGTTTTTGGAGGGAGGAAAGTTTGAGCGGGGTCTGACGGACATTTTTACTGTTGAGATTGCTGCGCTCCTCAGTCCCCTCAGCAGAGTCACCATTGGACATGACAATGGAGGAGTCAGTGCTGGGTGGTACTGTGAGAAGGTACATTAAACCAGCAGGCGCACATACATGCAAACACTGGTAATTTACTGTTAATTAATTCAGTTGAATCAATGTTTTTGGCAGGTGGTTGTTTACTGTCCGTTTACGGGGATCGAGCAGACTTTCCCATGCAGTAAATGGCTAGATGAGAAGGAGGGAGACGGGCTGATAGAGAGAGAGCTCTATGAGATGGTCTCACTCAGGCAGAAGAGACAGAAAAGTAAGTTGAATGTCAATAATTATGGCCAGTGAGCTGCAGCAGTAAATGTGTAATTTTCCCTTTTACTGAGCAAAAACATTCTAATCTCCATTATATGTAGCATACATTTGCATAATGCCTCTACAGGCAGTCTGCCTTCATTATACTCTCTAATTTTAGTGTATTATTTTTCCTATTGCTTGTGAAATGAAGTCAAATATTTCTAATATGTTATGTACCATAGTTGTTTTGCTATGGGCTATATACATCGCTTGATTTTTTTTCTGTCCACATGAATTTGGAAAGTGAGTATTCCTTTACTGCCTTGCTTTATATCCATTCACAATCATACAAATTCACATTTGGGAGCTGCCTGCTGCAATCACTGTGCTCAACATGATAGTTTCTACCCTGAGAAGATTTCCTAACAAGCAGAAATGCCATTTCAGGGGTTCCACTGAAATATCGAGGGAGTAGAACTAGTCAAACTGGCTCTAGTCACAAACTGCTTCTGTAAATCAAAGGCCAATGGGTGCTCAAAGGTTTAACAGTCACAAACAAATGATAAATATAGTGGGACACCAGTAATCTGATAGCAAACCAAGACATTACTCCTGAATCAGAGATGATGACTTAATTTGATTTGATGGTTCTCCTCAGAGCACCCCTGGTCCTTGTGGATCTGGACGTCAGATCTGCCCAGTGCCGGAACCGATGCAGATATCTCTTTCCAGGTGTATGGAGAAAAGGGCAAGTCAGACGAGATCAGGCTGGACAACAAAACTGACAATTTTGAACAGGGACAGGTGGACAGGTTTATGGTACGTATCCTGTAATTCAGTACCACACACATTCATATCAGGTCAAGTCAGATAATGTGGCTGTGTATTAATAAACTGCTTTTATCTTGATGTTAACTCACAGGTTGAGCTGCCTGATTTAAGAAAACTGACCAAACTCCGTATCTGGCACGAGAAGAGAAATCCTTTTGCAGGATGGCATCTCAGCAAGGTGAGGAAATCGTATCTAATAATAGTATTATTATTAATTGATTAATCTTATAAATTGTATACATGTACATTTGTAGGCATGCTAGTCAACATGGAAAATGAGGATAACTGAATAGTGAAGTATCTTCATTTCACAGCCGACATGTTTAAATATTACAGATTTGAATATTTCATTCAACCACAAGGTCTATTTTTTCTACCTGCCCTTTAAAATTAAGACAGAAGAAGGTTCAGAGGAAATAATAATTGAGACACCACCTCACATATCAAGTCATCAACACGCTTTCTGGCATTGTGTTTTTTCTATTAGGCAACTCTAATGAAGACATTAACAAAGGAAAAGTATACATTTCCTTGTGAGCGGTGGCTGGACACTAATGAAGATGATAACGAGGTTGTGAGGGAGCTGCCTGCCTGCGGAGAACTGATTGCTGAGCCACTGCCCTGTATGTATACAGACCTGTATTACCAGAAATCTGCTTTGCCAAACATAGAGAAGAAAGTAAAACTTGACTGAACCATGTTATTTTTTCTCAACAGTGATTAAATACAGAGTGACAGTTTGCACAGGGACTATCAGTGGCAGCGGCACAGATGCTTCGGTTTTTCTCAATCTGATTGGAGACCAGGGAGATACTGGAGATCGGCAGCTGGTCAACTGCAAAAACAACATCAACAAGTTTGAGAAAGGAAATGTAGGTGCACCAGGAACAGCTGCACATACTGTTGTAGTCAAGCACTGTCAGACTAGTTGTTATAATGACCGTGCTAACAGCAATACCTATGGGTGTAACAGTGGTAATGGTATCAGTAATAACAGCAGCAATGATATCACCCTAATACCTAATGATAAGGGAGAAGAGAGAAAACACAAAGTAAATGCAGGGAGAAGAAGTGCTGAATGCATCATGGGAGTTTCCCCCTGCAGTCTAGGCCTATAGCAGCATGACTGATGGATGATCCAGGACTCACCTGAGCCAGTCTTAACTATAAGCTTCATCAAAGAGGAAAGTTTTAAGATTAATGTTAAATATAGAGAGGATGTCTGCCTCCTGCCCTCAATTTAGGAGCTGGTTCCACAGGAAAGGAGCTTGATAGCTGAGGGTTCTGCCTCCTATTCTACTCTTAAAGAGTTTTCTCTCTGCAAACTTCAGGCTTTGTCCTCCCCTTTTTCATATACTTCCTGGTTTTTGTTTCTGCTTATAATTAGAATTGACACACCGGAGCCAATCACTAATCAGTATGATTGTAATTAACCCAATTAGTTGCCCCTGTAGCATGCTGTTTACTGTCTCTGGTGTTGATGCAAATTATAGCAAATCTGGGGAGTATGTTTATGACTTGATTATGGATTTCATCCCAGTAGGCCTTATGGAATCTGCTTACTCTCTATTGCAGAATAATTTTAATCAAAAAGGTTTTATTTGTATAAACTAGACCCTCCTGATGGGAATGCTGTTTTCTCCTACTGTATTTGTGGCAGAAATACTGGAAACAATCACAATGCTGTATCTGCAGTCATTATACCTACCAGTTGTTCATCACCACATATTCCTCTGTTTGACAAATAAGATGGAATCGTAATGTGGTGTTACGTATTGCTCTTTTGTCTTTCTAGTTGGATGAGTTCATAATTGAGGCAGTAGCCATCGGGCAGGTGCGCAGGGTGAGGATCGGACATGACGGTAAAGGTGGAGGCTGCGGCTGGTTCCTTGATAAAGTGATTGTTAGAGAGGAGGGACAGGCTGAGGCCCACGCTGTAGAGTTCCCCTGCAACAGGTGTGTTAGTCTCAGTGTGAACGCAGAAAAAAACATAGGCTGAACAGTTGCTCCAACTGCAGCTGTGTGGGGGTGTGTAACAGAGATGAGAGTTTGTTTATTGAATGTGCTTTGCAGGTGGCTGGACCGCAATGAGGACGATGGACAGATTGTTAGAGAGTTAGTGCCATTATCAGATGGACAGCGTCTTTACAGTAAGTCTCTAACGCTCTAATAAACTCTAACATTTACATTTGACTTGTTTCCACGTGATGCTGACGCTTATTTTTGTGTTTCTGCTTGTGTCAGATGTTGACTATCAAATTGCGGTGAAGACAGGCAACATCCCCGGGGCCAGTTCAGACTCCAATGTTTTTGTCAAGCTTTACGGAGAGAAAGGCGACACCAGCAAGATGATGCTGCTGGTCGCTGCCAACGACCTGGGAAACTACTTTGAGACGGGCCGCGTTGACATCTTCACAGTGGAAACCTTTGATATTGGACAGGTGATATAGCTGAGGCTAAAATGTGTTGATTTCTCGCATCTGATGCTGATAGTTCTGTGAGAAGTTTTAGAAGTAATTTATCGAAGGGGCATATGCTAACAATATGGATAAATAGTGTCATCCGTTTAATCTTATTCCAGATCAACCGTCTGATGATTGGCCACACTAACGAAGGCATGCGTGCTGGCTGGTTCTTGGACAGTGTTCAGATTATGGTTCCAGTCCATGGAAAGCAGTACATGTTCCCCAGTCACCGCTGGCTATGCAAGGATGAGGCTGATGGAAAAACAGAGGTGGAGATTTACCCAAGCGAGATCCTGGACATGGAACAATGTAGGAAACATTCATACACTCTCATACCATTAGAAGAAAAACAGGTTTGCACAGCTATCCTTGTTAGGATAGTGCATTGACTGTTATTGTGGATAGCTTAACCCAAAACCTAATTCTAACATTAACCATTACAAATTCATGTCTATCCCTAACACTAACCTAATCTGAATTCACCCCTAACCTTCTCCAGGACCTCAGAAATTATCTTTTGCCTGATTAGGACCAGGCTTTGGCTCCCATGAGGACCACTGATTCTGGTTTGATGTTTATACTAGAAAAGGTCGCAAAGAAAAACAAAAACACTGGCATTTTAATTAAAATATGAAATGTGAATATCATTGGAAAATCTGCTCTATTTGAGTCACATTTTTCCCAAGGAATAATATTGTCAAACTATTATTGTTATATTGCTTTACTTATTTTCTCTCATAACTTTTTTTTTTTCATAGATTGTTAAAGCACCTTGTGACCTTGTGTGATGTTTTCACTCTTCCAAACTCTTCATTCTTATGAATGTGCATGTAATTTTTTTATGCATGCCACTGACCAAAAATCATTTGTATGTCCTTAGACCTTTGTCAATTTATATTTTCCAGTGATTAACTATGAGGTAACAGTAGTGACTGGAGATGTGGTGTTTGCTGGCACCAATGCCAGAGTGTTCATCCAGATCTTCGGGGACAAGGGGAAGACAGAGGTCATCACACTTGAGAGCAGATCCAACAACTACGAGCGGAACACCACAGAAATATTCAAGGTATCAAAGCTTGGATTTCATGCTTTCAGTGGCCCCAAAATGCATTGCAGTAGTTAACTCTGAATCTCAGTAGTTAAATCTGAGTGCCACAGAAAAAGTTAACATACAGATGTTACATTTTGAGTTTAAACATTGCAAATCTCATCCAGGTACCAGGCAAAGACGTGGGGAAGGTCTTTAAGATCCGCATCGGTCACGATGGCTCAGGGCTCGGATCCGGCTGGTTCCTGGAATCCGTGGACGTCAAACATTTAATCATGGCCTTGGTGCCTAAAGAGAAGAAGAAGGATGACAAGAAAAAGAAGAAGAAAAAGAAGAAAGATGAGGAAGATGAGGACGAGGAGGGAGGAGAGGAGATGCAGGAAGTGGTGCTGACGTATCATTTCCCCTGTTCGCGCTGGCTGGCCACAGGAGAGGAGGACGGTGAGCTGGTGGTGGAGCTGCTGCCTGAGGATGCAGAGGAGCTGGAAGGTAAGAAATAGACATAACTAAGTGTGATGTTGGACTTCAGACAGAGAATTGTTCAATGTCTGAATGCCTAGCAGAGGGCTTCTGTTCCAGTACCCACCCTTGTGGTCTTGAGCACTTTCTTGCACCCTGAGGTTGAAAGCAAGTGTGTCCCATGTCAGAAAAATACCAACACACAGTTCACTTTACCCGCACCTGATGCCCGCTTTTCCTAATATTGCTTCCAAGTCTTACATAAGATAGATTTTCCTGTTTTCCAGTGAGCAGAGTATCTTCTTCAAATGTCTATCAAATGCTACTATTTTTGCCTAAAAGAACTCTTAGTGCCACACCTATTTTTTAATCAAGTCTTGTTAATGACCACAGGTGTATGTATAAGTACAGTATATACACAGGCATTTACAGATATAATTGGTTATTTGTAATATGTTCAGCACACAGTTGTATCTGTTACTCAGTGTTGATGTGGTAGACATGCATGATTTGATTTGTCAGCTTCCTGACCGACATTCAGTGTGTGACAGGTTAAAGAGGAGTTAGTTATTCATCCCTTGTATTGTCTGGCAGTCAACACCTATGAAGTGTGCGTCTTCACTGGTGACATGCTGGGAGCTGGGACAGACGCCAACGTCTTCATTAATATTTACGGAGAAAACGGAGACACCGGAGAGCGCTATCTGAAGAACTCTGACAACCTCAACAAATTTGAGCGGGGGCAGGTATGACAGGTCAAACAAAGAGATGATCACTATTTTTTAAATCAGCTAAAGATCAAAGGAAGGACTCCAATGAATAAGGAGTTTAAAAAACAGATTATTTTACAGGTGAAATGGGAAAATGTACTTAACAATGGTAGAAATGTTTGATTGAGCACTGAACATAAATACATTTTTCATTGTGGCTGTACAATTTTACTCACTTTCCTGGAAAGGAGTCCTGCTGAAAATGAACCAGCAGTTAGTCAAAGACTCAAGCACTTCCACGCAACACGAGCCTTCCACCAAGGTGTGGGTGGGAGTGTATTCTGGTAGGATTACAAGCTCTCCTGCAGGCAAGCCAGCTGTGACTGAGAGGAGCTCTGCGGAGTCCTCTGTGTCACTGTCCTACTTTTACTCATTACTTAATCCTAACCTGTGAATTATTCATCTCTACATTACACCTGGTTCTGTAGGAACACAAAACTCATGTCCACAGACAATTAGGTTTATTTCTTTCCTGTAGATCAAAAGCAACAATAGCCCGTTATCATTTAGTGACAGGGATGCTTGCTCTGAGATAAACAACCACAGGTGATGTATTTATTTCAGACAAAAATCTGTAAGTAAGAAAACATATTTACTGCAATACTGAAAGAAGTGTTTGGAAACTTTGAGGGAGATTGAAGGCTCGTCTTGACTTTGGAGACAGAAAACTCCATTTGCTTAGAAATGGAAATATCAGAAGTATTGACTTTAGGGTGTCACCGTTATCTAATGGTCTTCAATGCTTATCATGTTTTAACACCAAGGTCATTGTTGAAGTCGGCGTTATATTTAAGATTGTGTAAATAAATGGGATGGGGAAAAAAACACCATGAGCATGAGCTTCATAAAGACAGGTGTTAAAGAAGAATCCTTCAGTTATGCCAGGTAACCAATATTAAAATGCTGCTTAGACATTACTGTTTTAGTAATTATAACCCAATAATAATCGCATAATAATGTGAAAGGCTCCATTCTACATAATGAGTACTTTATTTGGATACTATAAATGTATTGTATTATTGAAGGTACTATTGTACTATTATTTAAGTAAAATTTTGAAAACAGTGCCTTTATTTTTAACACGGTGTTATTACACTGTGTTACTGTTACTTTTGCTCAAGGACCAAAGGACCTGAATATTTTTTCCACCACTGGTTGCATGTAATACCCCCTTTCTCTCTCAGCCTACACTTCCTGTCGGTGTTCACTTTGAACTGTCAAATAAAACTTTCAGAAATCTTGTCTGTGACAGAACAGTGTCTCCTGTTGCTGTATTTTGCAGGAGGATGTTTTCACTGTGACAGCTGTTGATCTGGGTCCTCTGAAGAAGCTACGAATCCGTCATGACAATACCCAGCCTCATTCTTCTTGGTACCTGGATCGTGTTGAGATAGTGGACACAAAGGATGATATAACGTAGGTGAAACCAACATACAGCTGACAGTGATACCAGTGATAACAGCACAGGTGTTGTTTCTGAGTTACAGTGCTGATCAGGGGCATATCTTGGGTGTGCAGGTACTATTTCCCTTGTAACCGGTGGCTTCGCAGTGGATGAGGACGACGGGCAGATAGCGAGAGAGCTGGTGCCTGTGGACGAGGCCTTCATGAGGCAGGATGAGGATGAGGAAGGGACCAGCGCCACGCTTGGGCTTGAGCAGAAATGTAACACAGTTTCTATTCTGGCCCATGTTTTAGTAGAAGAAGAGGAAAGGGAGCCTTGTTGAAGTATTTATCTATGTGCTGGTGAAACATTCAGGTGTAGACGAGAGCAAAGAGGGACTCATGTATTAGTGTGAAGATGAAAGGGATTAGTATACTGACTTGTTAAATTTATCTTACAGCCATGTCTACTACGTATACTATTAAAATAAAAACTGGAGAAAAGAAGTACGCTGGAACCGATGCCAACGTCTTTGCCATCCTTTTTGGTGAAAATGACGACACCGGTAAGATACTGTACCTCACCAGCAGCCTGGCAATGGCACAAGTAATTGGCTTAATGACACAAATCTGAATTTAAGATCTTCGTGTTACTCACAGGGATCATCAACCTAAAGGCTTGTAAGAACTATAAAAACAAGTTTGAACAGGGGATGATCAATGAGTTCACTGTGGAGGCGGTGGACTTGGGTGACCTGGAGAAGCTTCGAATTGGGCACGACAACTCAGGTGGGGAAGGAAGAGACCAAAAATAAGCAGGCATAAGCAGTGCACTATATGAAACTGAGTAACAAGTGACTGTTTTTCCACGATTAGGTGGTTCGCCTGGCTGGTTCTTGGACTGGGTCGAAATTGACGCCCCCTCACAGGGTCAGAGACTACGCTTCCCATGTGGCCGCTGGTTGGATAAAGGAGAGGATGATGGGGCAATAGTGAGGGATCTCTATCCTGCTGAGCTGCAGACTGAACTCTACATGCCATGTGAGTGAACAGGCGTGGAAGTACTCAAATCCATTTGCGAAAGAAGCAGTGCACTGATTGAGAAATCTTCCTGTGAAAGTGCTTTATGCTAAATTTTACACAGTTAAAAGTGTGGAAGCATTCACAGTAAAATGTATTTAAAGCACTCAATCTGAAGAATGGTACCTGTCACAGCTCTCTTGTCTGTAACAAGTTGACTCATGACATGAAACAGTCCAAATCAAAAGCTGCAACTGTAGGTGCTGTTGCATCCATGGATGCTAGTTTATTTTCACTTTTAACAAACATTGTACACACATTTTTTTTGTACACACACTCCCTAAAATATTCATGTTTGCACAAGTAAACTCAAAAAATTCTTATCTTTCAATATGAAATCATCCTGAGAAATTCAAACTTTGCAGTTAACACAGAGATGACTCTATGACTACAACCATCTGATATAAACTGAGGTATATAATCAAAAAGTATATTTACAATTTACTTTTGTAAAGTATTACTATTTATCTCTGAATTATATTGGAGTGAAAGACTTTCAAAATGTAAATGCCCAAAGCGGAAATACATAAGTGCTAAAGACCAAAATGTGATATATTTTTATCTAGTTCACATAAGATATTTACTTGCTCACACAAATTATTATCTTGTGTCAACAATTTATTATGCTGTGCACAACAGAAACAAGCATTTTTGGGGACTTCTTGGGCTCTGTAAAGTACCAAAACTGCACTCAAGTGATTCAGTTTGTGACTTTTCACCTCTCAGAGTCCAAGCATGTGACACACATCGTTAAACTGCATTTTTGTATCTTCCATCTTGCTTGTGTCATCCAAACAAACCTGTCACCTTCCCCTCTGATTTTTCAGTTGTGCCTTATGAAATAAAGATATACACCAGTGACGTGTTCGGTGCAGGGACAGACTCTGATGTGTTCATAGCTTTGTACGGACGTAAGGGAGTGTGCACACAGCAGAAGCACCTGTGTGTCAACAAGAGAGAGAGACGTCTGTACTTTGAAAGGGGAGCTGAGGACATGTTTATTGTGGAGGTGAGTGTGTGGGTTTGTGTTGGTTTATACAGTACATCCTTTAAGACAGTATCTGCAGCTCATTAAACAGTGTGTTGTCTTTTCGCAGTTGGAGGATGTTGGTGATGTAATAGAGAAGATCAGGATAGGACACGACAACCGGGGCACCAACCCGGGATGGCACCTCGACAGAGTGGAGATCAGGCGACAGCTCAGGAAAGGAAAGGTAGTAAAAATCCATTTGAGGTTACACCTGCGTAAATAAGTGCATCCTTGACAGTTTCCTTGTATGTGCCCTCATTAAATTAGTAACAGAGTAGTAATGTAACACCTTTTGGCACGCACATCTCTGAGTCAGTTCCTTCAGTACTAGACACGACACAGCTGGGTCCAGTTTGAGGACATGTTTGTGTTTATTGGCAGGGCTCAGAGACAACCATTTTCCCATGTGAATGCTGGCTGGCTAAGTCTGAGGATGATGGGGAGACTGTGAGGGAATTGGTCCCCTCAGACATCATCACACAGAAACTCCTCAGGGATGGGACACTGAAAACGACTGAAACAGAGGTGGAGGACGCTCTGGAAAGTAGGTTTACAACTAAGTGCATTTACTCAAACAAATTTGAGGTACTTAATATTTCCCTTTCATGCCAGTTCATCAATTTATTTCGCTGCTATTAAGAGGAAAATATTATACATATGATGCACCTTTAGATTAAACTTAAAGTATAATCTGTAATTAATCAAGTATAGTTATAGATTATACTTGTATGCTTAGCTAATAATACTAAAGCACTTTTTCAGTGCAGAACTTTTACTTGTAATGAAGTATTTTTATATTGCAGTAGTGCTTTTACTCACAAGGATCTGAATCCTTTCACCAGCACAGCCTGTCTGCAATGTCATCAATAGTTAGGGTGAACTATGTTGGATGGAGCTCTGTGTAAGATATCTGTTAGCGGACAAGGCGTACATCGACTTTATTCATAATTGAGTTGTTCTTTTTCCACCGCAGCTCACACGTACAAGGTGTCTGTACGGACAGGTGACATGTACGGAGCAGGGACTGATGCCAATGTTTTTCTCACCATTTACGGAGACCTGGGAGACACCGGAGAGCGCAAACTCGCCAAGTCTGAGAACAACAAGAACAAGTTTGAGAGAGGAGAGGTATTGTGGGAGAGGTGTGATACATTATGTGGCATGTTTTTTGGTCTGTCAAGGTAAAGTGTGATACATTTTCTCTGCCTCTCAGGTGGACAAGTTTTCCATTGAAGCTGTGGATCTGGGGCAAGTGTTTAAGATTCGTATCCGTCATGACAACTCCATGATGGGGGCTGACTGGTACCTGGACCAGGTGGAGGTGCTGGATGTGGAAACAGAAGAGGTGTATATGTTCCTATGTGAGCGCTGGCTTTCAAAGAAGAAAGAGGACAAACACATAGAGAGGACCTTTTATGTCAAGGTGGGAAGAGAAAGACATAAATATACATACTGTATATACAGTATATGTATGTAGATACATAATATATTGTATATGTGTGTGTGTGTGTGTGTGTGTGTTTTTTTTTTGTTTGTTTTGTTTTGTTTTTTATGCAGTTTTATTTATTAAACAGATCCAGAGTGAAACAATATCCTCAAGCTGAACCTATTTATACAATGAATAATTTACATGCAGAGGTCAATCAAAGCTTTAAAGTTGCATTCCACTGACACACATTTAGTTTAGTTTCAGCCCACAAAAATGCTGGTCACTACAAAATAAAAAAAAAAATCTATAATCAGAAAACAATGATTATATAATACACAACAGTTTTTCCATTGCCAAACAATAGGATTGGTCTCTTAGTCACTGACTTACAGAATCAGAATCTGTTTTTATCAGCCAAGTCTGCAGGCATACAAAGAATATGTCTTAACATTTGTTTCACAAATGCAACATGAAAGAATAAAAATAAAAATAGAGCAGGAGTAAATTAATGAATGAATACATTTAATAACAAAAGAAATATTAAAATCTATTTACAGACAATTATGATTATGATATAATACAGTCAGGGCTTCTATATTTTTCCCTAAGACAGCAATGGTGTGTTTGGCCAAGAGTCACCATTTTTTTCTGTGCCGCTGAAAGTCTGAGGTCTTTCAGAAACAGTCCAAGAATGCATAATCATTGGCACAGAGGCAATACAGCCAGAATAATTTTTTTTCTAAAATCTCAGAATTTCTGCACACTCCCAAATGCAGAGGAATAAGGTACCTTTTTCTGACCTACATTTTGCACATTCATCTAAGTTGTTAGCCTTGAACTGATGTAATCCACCTATGCTCTAAGGTTCTCAATCTTGTGCTGCTGGTTTGGGTCTGAGCATCGAGGCACAGCTTTCCCATTCATCTTTGTCTAAGTCTTAGTCATGACACCAAGCTGCTCTCTATTCTGAGATGTTTCTCTTCAGTGTCATTTTACTGTTCTCTTTGTATTTGATTTTCCATCAGCTGCTCACAGTGAAATTAGTTATGAAATGGAAATTAGTAGGTAATTCTTCTGTTATGTGTCTGCTTTAGGGGTATGAAGGTGAAAGAAACACTGATCCATATTCCAAGAAGATGGCTCAGGCCAAACTTGGGCTGGACAGAAATGCCAACAAGAAGAAAAAGAAGAAAAAGGTGGCAGTGATAGAAGAGGGTCCAAGTAAGGCCACAAAACTATTCTTTTTTTCTAGGTAGATGAAAACAATGTCAACAAAGTCCACAGCTTTGTGTCAAAAATTGTTCAACATTGTGGAAAATGCTTATTCACTTTCTTGCAGAGAGTTTGATGAAAGGCTTGATACAACTCTCATTTCCGCACAGTAAATATGAGGCTATATCCAGCATCAGGCAACAAGGGGAAATAGATAGTTTGATTCAGAGGATTAAAAAAAACTGTCTACAAACACTTTAAATTCTCAGTAATTAACACATTGTGTCTTGTTTGTTTAATTAGCAGGAAATAAAAGTGAAACAAAGTGTTAAAATAACAATTTGTGGCTTTGCAAGGGATAAAACAATATGTAACCTTTTAATTATTGGGTTTTGGAGGTGCTGATAGGGGGATTTTGTTACCCTCAGACAGAGCCAGACGTGTTTCCCCTTGTTTCTAGTCTTAATGCTAAGTTAAGCTAACCAGCTGCTGGTTATAGCTTTATATTTACTGTACAGACATAGGTTAAGAACTATTCATTTAATTTAAATGAAATTTTAATTCAAAAACTAATTTTACCATTTATTCTCTCTCACCCAGTCATTCCCTATCACTTCACCTTGTCCACGGCAATGGACCGTGATGCCAGCACTACAGCTAGGGTCTATGTCATCATCATCGGCCCCAACGATGCTGAGACAGACCGACTGTGGCTGGATCTGCCGGAGGGAAAGAAATGCTTTACAGCTGGCACCATGGACCACTTTGTGTGTTATGGAACTGACGTAGGAGAGATCAAGAGGGTGGAAGTGAGAATCTGGGACTGTCTCTGTAGCTAAATCTGTGAAACTCTCTCTCTCTCTGCTGCCTCCTCAGATGCACTGATGTTAAAATTTAAATAAAGCCATTCTCACTCAGAAATAATTAATTCTAACAGTGCCTTCTGGTACTTAGATCAAACAAAATCAAATGATATATCAATTCCCAGTCCTACCTTCCCCCTCTTTCTCTCTCTCCCTTCTCTTTCTTCTCTCTCTCTCTCTCTCTCTCTCTCTCTCTCTTCCTTAGCTCGGCCATAACGGTGTCACACCAGAGAGCTGCTGGTTGGTGGATGAGCTGTCGGTTGCCGTGCCAACCAAAGGTATCAAGTACATCTTTCCATGTAAGTGCTGGCTGGCTAAAGACAGGGGAGATGGTCTGACTGCCAGACTGTTCAATGTGCTGGACTCCAGCACGATCAACATTATCCGCAAAGTGAGTCACACTGCACCTAAAATATGATATCTTGGAAAATAGTCTGTCTGTGTGTTATATAAAAACCAAATTTGTCTCTTCTGTAACTGTATTGTCTGCTGTACATTGTAGGTCATTTATTCAGTCACAGTTGTCACAGGTGACACTCAGTATGCAGGGACTGATACCAACATTTTCCTGACTGTGTATGGAGCCAACGGGAGCACAGAGGAAATGCTACTGCCTAAAAATGAGGACAGGTTTGTCCTGCAGTGACCCCTTAACTGTACTGATCACTTTTCAATAAACGGATAGATGAACATTTTGAAATATATTCCCTATTTGCACTCCTGAAAAGACTCAAATGAGAAGACTGATACCTCTCCTGTGTCTACATTCTAAATGTGAAGCAACAGCTTACAGCTGGTTAGCTTAGCATAAACCACAATGTTTTTACATTTGGCTTTAGTACATTTTTGCTAAGCTAAGCTAATCAGCTGCTGGCTTTAGCTACATAGTTAACATACAGGCATCAATCTTCATTTGTCTTCCCATTTAACTCTCAGCAAGAAAACAAATAACATATTTCCAGAATTATTTCTTTAAGATAACCGTCTTTTGTCCTGATGCTTTCAAATGCAAAGTGATCTTGCTTCTGTTTAGGTTTGAAAGAGGCCAAGAAGACACATTCAGCCTGGAGATAGATGACATTGCTCCTCTAAAAAAGATCAGAGTTCGGATAGATGGCACTGGGAGTCGTCCTGACTGGTTTCTTGACAGGGTAACATAAAGACTGCTACGGCTTCTCTCTATTGAGGCACCATTTACGATCAAACTTTTTAACATACAGTATGTAACATAGTTTGATAAAAATCATGTGCAATGACACTTTTGACTGAAATTCCCATTAAGATTACAGAATATAGTATAACTAATCATAGTTTGAGTAGCAGCACAGCCAGAGGATTTTGGCTTAAATTTCACCAGCTACAGTTTGTAAAGACAGTGTTAGTTATGCAGGTTATTATCAAAATCATTGCTCTTGTGATTTGTGAATTGCACTCGCACAAGTCCTGATTTCAGTTTAGAACAATGATTTGTTCTGCAGCTGCTTTTTGAGTTTTGCTAAAACTGCGTTATTTTGTCTTTTCAAATAAGAGGCGAAATGCAATTCTGATTATGATTGGTACAGTTGTGTCTTGTTTTAATATCATGTAGTCAAAAAATACAGGCTTGTAAAATTTTTTATTTTTTTTAATAGCAATTAGATATTTTCCTCAACTTGTTCAGCCCTAAAGACCACAAATGTTGGTCTGTTTCTGTCATATCTTACATGCTTTTAGATCCTGATGCGGAACCTGACCACAGAGGAAGTGTATCTGTTTACCTACGAGAACTGGCTGTCAAAGACCAAAGGGCCAAAGAGGACAAAGGTGTGCGAGCTGGCAGCTGTGGTGGACGAGGAGGACATGGTGGAAAAAACAACTTACATCATCCAAGTCCAGACCAGTGACGTTGGAGGCGAGTCACAAGTTTTGCACGCTGTAGTCATAACAGCATCAACCATCAAGTGATTAGAGCTGCAACAAGTAGTCAATTAATCAATTAGTCAATCAACAGAAAATTAATCAGCACCTATTTTGATAACCAAATAATTGTTTTAGTCATTATTTAAGCAAAAATGCCAAAATGTCTTTCTCTTCAGCTCCTAAAATGTTAGAATTTGATGCTTTTCTTTGTCATATTAAACTGAACATTTTTGGGTTCTAGGCTGGTGATTGGACAAAACTAACCACCTGAAAATGTAACCTTAGACTCTGGGAAATTGCAACAGACATTTTTCACTATTCTCTGTCATTATATATCATCCCTCACATTCAGCCTTCAGCCCAAGGTTGAGAACCACTTAAGTATTTGCTTTGCTTGTTTTTAGGCTTTTTGAGCATTTTACATTTACAAAAGTACTCCTAACTGAGACACAGTATTTATATCCAGTATTACAATATGTAAGGCCACAGGATGTTAAAATTGCACATTTGATTACTTGCTGATTACTTACCATGTCCATGTCATAATACCATTCATGCAGTGTTATTAGGCAAATCTAAAGATGCCTGTTTGCCTGTTTTCAAATGCGTTTGATGTTTCAGGTGCGGGCACTGATGCCAACGTGTTTATGATCGTGTTTGGGGAGTACGGGGACACTGGGACGCTGCCTCTGAAGGAGAGCACCAACAGGAACAAGTTTGAGCGTAAAATGAAGGATGTGTTCAGATTCCCTGACATGCTCAGTCTGGGTGAACTGTCCAAGGTCAGAGTATGGCATGATAACAAAGGTGAGGAGGAGATGAACGCTGGGCATAAAAACAATCTATACCGTGCTCTGACATTAAAGGACAGACATTTCTCAGCCAATTAGATATACTGTATGCAACTTTGCATTTGGTAGCTGTGATGCACAGGGAGTGTACAGTGTATTTTCACATTGTTAATTAAAAAATTGTTAATTAAATTGTTGCTTTACATACATTTTTTGTATCAACGGAATAGAACCACCAGTGGTCTTTTCTGCTGTTAACAGGCCCTGCTCCTGGTTGGCATCTGGAGTACATTGACGTGAAAGACGAGGCCATGGATCAGACCTTCAGGTTCCCCTGTGACCGCTGGTTGGCTAAAAGTGAAGACGATGGGCAGATTATGAGGGAGCTGGCCTGTGCCAACAATGACTCTGTAGACCTCAGTGACAAAACCAGTTAGTAAAAATGGAATTCTGTGGGCATAATTACAAGCTCTCTAATTGTCAGAGATGAATGACTTGCATCTAATTACTAGCATTCGCCAGATGTGCAGCAATTATAGTGCAATTCTCTCTCCACATTCCCACAGAATATGAAATTGCCACAACAACTGCGAACACAGAGGATGCCTCCACCACGGAAAACGCCTGGATTGTGTTGGAAGGAAGGAAGGCTCGTTCCAAGGAGTTTGTTCTGGAGAATAAGAAGAAGAAGTTCTTATGGTAGGTCTCCAAAGAGAGCCTAGGTGCTCACAGTAAAACCCTATTATGTTGCCTTACATAATCTCCTCTCTTTCACATGTTTTGTTTTTCTACCCTCTTTTATCTTGTAGTTTCACATTCTGTTCACCAAGTCTCTGCTCTCTGGAGAGCTAATCCCATGAGACACACAAAAGAAAAGCTCCTCTCTGGCACACCAGTGAATTTAACTGTTCCCTGTTTGGGATCAAACTCTGTTGGTAGTTGAAACTTCTCTTTTTTTCTTGCCATGTCACAGCGGTGCCACTGACACATTTGAGTTCTCATCCAAGCATGTGGGGGAGATCGCCGGCATCTGTCTCGGCCACATAACGAAAGATGGTAAGAAGGTGAAGAGCGAAGCTTTCTGGCATGTTATGGAGGTGGTGGTGACAGAGAAGGAGCTGGGAAACAAGTGAGTGGGCCTACATACGTTATGTGATATAAAATATCATGTTGAAGGTGTTGATGTAACTCCAAACCTTCCCTTCCTGTTTAGATATTTCTTCCACTGTGATGCACAAATCCCCCTGGCAGCCAAAAAGGACCAGTTTCTGACATTTGAGTGCTACAAGTCCATTGAGAGCTTTGCAAGCAAAGTCCGCAACCTGGTTCCTGTCAAGTACGAAATCATCGTCATCACCGGGGATGTCAAAAACGCCGGCACAGACGCCAATGTCTTCATCACCATCTACGGCGTCAACGGTGACTCGGGCAAGCGTCATCTGAGGCAGAAGTTCCGCAACCTTTTCGAGCGAGGGCGAACAGACCGCTTTCTTCTAGAAATGCTGGACCTTGGGGAGCTGCTGAGAATCAAAGTGGAGCACGACAACAGCAGCTCCAACTGTGGGTGGTTTCTAGAGTGCGTCGAGGTGACCAACACAGCCAACTCCGTCACGACCATCTTCCAGTGTGGAAAGTGGCTGGACACTCACAAGGCCGACGGGCAGATTCAGCGAGTGCTCTACCCCAGATACTAGGAGGAGGATGTGTGAGACAATGAGTGGGTGAGCATTTGCTTCAGACACTTTTTGGTCACTTGTGTTTTTTTACTGCATGCCAGACAAGCTTTGTGAGTAAAAAGATTGAACCTAACAGAACTGAAGTATGTCAGCTTTTAAAGGATAACACCAGTGTTCTTTTCTAAGTTTGTGCCAACTTGTTTAGGTTGCCTCTCTTCCAACTTCAGAAAAAGCCAGTCACTACCATATTCTCTTGTACAATTTCAAAAATGAACAGACCTGAATATTGCCCAAAACAGGTAATCCAATAAATAATTACAATAAATACACATTACAATAAATAAACATTTAGTCCTAATTTGCTCTTTATTTGGTTTTTGTTTTGCTTTTTTATTTATTTTATAGTTATATATTGTCAATCACTCAACACCTACTGGTGCAAAAGAAATCCAGGAAATAGCCTCACAAACTCACACCGCCTCCTTTTGATAGGACTACTTCAATTAAGCTTTTCAGCATGTGGTGTGTTCACACTGGAAAAGTGACAGTAACAAAAGAGAAAACACATTTTGGAAAACTGTTGTGTTTCTAAGACATTGTTGTATTTTGCACCACAGAGACACTGTAGTTCTTGTTTTGAACATTTTTAGTTTGCTCTGACTGCAGCTGATTTCAAGCTACATTGGAGTTGTAAATATTTGTATTTTAATTACCCAGGAGAAAAGTAAACTAAAAAACTAGTAGTAAATGGGCTTTAATGTAACTTTAAATGAACCAGTATTCTCCCTGAAGGGTCTTTACAACTGTTTTGACACAAATTTCACAATTCACACATTATCATGACAAAGTATACTCTTATTCTATATTTATTTTTTTATTTTACACTTTTCAGGTTTAAATTGAGTAGCCTACTATAGTAAGGATTGATTAATAATAAAATGTAAATGATATTCATTAAGTTTGTCCAGTGTGAGTCCAATTAGCAAAATATTCACATTAATTTTCATAAATTCAAATTATAGCCCACCGATAAATTGTGTTTGACACTATGCAATAATGATATATTGGCTAATATTAATTTTTAACAAATATTGTTGATCAATGGATAGAATCCCTTAAATTTGTTTTTTAAATAATTGTGACCAAGAATACCATTTCTAAATGTTTTCAGGTGTTTATGACATTTCTAAACTGCAGTTTTCCAAAAATATACACTGATACAGATATATTTACCAAAAGCCAATGTTGGTCAATATTTGTGATAAAAGATGTTGACAACTTTAAAAATGTATGTACAGGATATGTATATGTACATATAAATATATGAACAGGATGCCAAAGAACACCACAAACTAGATTAAGTTCTCAGCATTTTAGGCAGTTTATTTGAAAAACACATACAAAAAGATCATATACAAGACAATAAATAAAAAAGAGACAGAACAGTTTGGGTTAAGCTATGCAACTTTTTGCATCATCATTAGTAATAAATACAGTACAAAATCCACCCAGAGTGAATCTAAAGATTTTCCACAATATTCACTGATCATGTTATTCTTCATTATGATTTAGCTATTGCTTTCATATTATTGATACATACTTCTACTTTTCTATAAAATACTCAAGATCATAAAACATTGCGCGGTTACAGCAAAACAGCAGTGTGTTGTACAAAGATGGCCACTTCCCTTTTTCACTGGCAGGTTAATAATCGACATTTTTTCAGCAGCAAAGAAACATCTGAAATATTCAAGAAGGTACAGCATCATATTAAACACATCTACAGAGCTACTCCCACATACACATAGGAAAACCTGAGAAGGACATGCATTAAAAAGCTTGTGCTTTAAGTTCTACTGTTCATTCCGGTTCATCAGCTTGAGTTAATACTATGGCTACTGTCCAGTTCGCTCTGGAGTAATGGGGTACACTGTGGAGGGCATGGGGTAAGGCCAGTGAGAGCACGAAATGAAATAAGAATAATAGTAAGACCAGCCAGCTTCATTCCAATCCAATACATGTTATAATAATTTGCAGGATTAGTAGAGTATTAATAAGAAATGCACACCGAAAACGTAGTTAGCTTATTATACCCAGGTGTAAAACACGCTATCTATATTGTATAACCACAGTACACCAGAAGTTTGCTCAATAAGATCAATGGCTCAAGTTAGCATGTTACATACTTCCCAAAATCCCACACAAAGCAACTGCCAGCAATACATAAGAACAAATAATACAGCTCATTATGTGGGTCCTAAAATAATAAGCACTAAATTGAGATCCAGATATGATGGAATATCATGAACATGGTCAAAATAAACCAAAAAAATACCAAAAATTAGATCAAATATGACTTGATTAAGGGAAACAAAGCAGTATCATATAACAAAAGCGAGCTAATTGTGGAGCCATACTAAGACAAAAGGGGTTGTGCCCCGTCATCTGCTTTTACATCAAAGCAGGGATGTTGTTTAAAAAATACCAAAAAAAAAAAAAGAAGTTTTAAAGTAAAATCAAGAGATGACATGAATGGAATGTAATCCATATCAACAGCACCATGCTGGCTAGAAAATGTGTTGGGAAACACACCCAGTCAATTTTTCAACAAGTTTCTTTTTTTCTCCTTTGAAAAAGAAAACACAGACGGCATGCAAAAGCATCCCCACCGACCAATGCATAATGAGGTATTCTTTTTTTAATATTTTGTGTTATTTTAAATAAATATATTGATTAAATTGCAAAGTTATGATAGAGACATTAAATATTCCACCACAATAGCTAGCTAGCTACAGTTAGTAATAAATAATGATTGTTAAATACTTAAGGCATCTTTAATCACAGCATTCTATGTGAACTAGCGAACCTCCATTTTCATCCATCTGTAGTTTTTTGGATGGAGGTTTCATACAAAAAAGAAAATAAAAAACGCAACACAAACAGTCAAGTTACCCTCCAATAATACACAAGGAAGCATGAAAATACTTGAAACTGATAAGAAAAACACAAAATCTAGGACAAGAAGAACCCACATCACCAAACCAAAAAATCAGGCAACTCCATATTATAGTGCATTTACAAAACACAAGCTACATTATAACAACAATAAATATGTTTTTGCAGCATTGCAGCTTTTTCTTCACTATGGTTAAAATGGACAAGGACTCGGCATATTAGTACCATGTCCAAATTGGCATGTGAGCAAAAAAAAAAAAAATTACAAGTAATTTAAAAAAAAACGAGAAATGGCAAAGAAAAAGGACAACTGAAATAAAACCAATGTTAAGAACAATTGTTTGGTATTTTTCAAATGGATGGCTTTTTCTCCCTTTCACCCTCCTTCAAGTGAACTACGCCGACATGGTTCATGCATGATAATAGAGAAAACGGCTTCTATCACTGAACGTATCACAGTTGTTCTAGCAATACCATACACTACTACCATGAGGGAGAGGGGGTTTGTGGGGACAATCATACACATTCTAGCACATATCACAGGCAAACTAGTTTGTATTTTCCCTGTAACACCAGACACAGTCTTTTTTTTTTAATCAAACAGTGGGAGCAACTTAGATTGAAATGAAAGGAGCCGATGCACAACAGAGGCGATTCACCATATATATAGAAATCACATGTGCTTGTTCGATAGGCAATAAGGTTCTGTTAATAGGTAATACAAATGTCCGATTTTATCCACTCTGATGGCAAGACTCAGGCACTGCATCCTCAAGCCCATGCCGGCCTCTCATGATCACGATCATGCCATGAGCGAGGCAACACAGAGGAGTTGCTGTTAGACACGGATCCACTGGCAGCTCTTTGAATCCTAATCAGCGCAAAAAGAATTAGGAGAGAAATGCTACATTTGTCTGAGATCAGTGTCTAAGGGCAACTTTGGTCTAACTCTGGATGAGTAGGGAGGGGGTGTAAGGGAGGTGGGTGGGGGGTATTAGGTGCATTCTTGTCCTCCTCTATGAATGAGTGGGATCGTCAGAGTCATAGTATACGGTTCACATGCACAGACACAGTCCCTGTTTTCTACTGCTCCACAATATTAACGACACAGCCCAAGCCTGCCATACAGCATGCACATCTGAGGCCTCTGCTCTAGATTATAGAGGCCCGACTACGACACTACACAGATCACTGGAAGCCATGCCTGCAGTTAGCGGGTTTAGCATCAACTCTGATGGCATCTACTAACTGTAAATCCAAAACCATGTTAGACAAGAAAGAGGGGTTTTTGGCCTTTTTACACAACTAGCTCTTTCTTGTGTTGCCTATGATTTAACACACTGAATATTCTCACTGTTAGAGCTGTATTCACCCTCTCTGTAGGTTTATTTTTCACAAACATATTTCTCAAAAGGCTTTTGCTTGCTACACAACACTGTTACTCTGTAAATACTTATTCAGTACTATACTCCATTACACCACAAGCGTTCAGCTACAAGAGTTCACACCAAACAACCTCATGCTAATCATTTTGATAATGTTCTGTACAGATGTGCTGAGGGCTTGGGCAGAGTGCAGCTTAAAGGATTTTTCACAGGCCTGGGGGGGGGAGGGTTTTAGATGTTGTGGCAGAGAAATGGCCTTAATACACCACACTGAGCTGGGGAGGTTGGTAGTCAGAGTGTCATCTCTCTCGCTTTCTCTCGGTGGCTGTATGGAGAAATGCACACAGGGTACACAATCTGACAGAGTCGTGTGAAGCCTCAGCACATCTGTCCATATGTGTCCGCTCCTACCGTTTACATCCAGCAAAGTCCATTCAGCCAACCTTCAGTCCGGCCACCCTATCTGTGCATCAACCCCCGTTCCTCGTTGTGTTGTAGGTGAGTGTGCTTTGTTGATCCCTCTGTCACCACTGTCTCAGAAGGCAGGCTCGTTGAGTGATGCAGAGGGGAAGGGGGATGTTTGGCAGAGCTTCCCCCCGGAGGGGAGGCAATGGAGAAATAACAAGACCAGATCCAAAGCTGCAGGAGTCGACAGGAGCTATCAACTGTCGGGGGTCAGCTGGGTCTCAATGTCCACTCTGCAGATGGGGCATTTCCTGCTGGTGGCCAGCCACTGGTCCACACACGCCTGGTGGAAGAGGTGCATGCAGGGTAATCTCCTATGGACACAGAGGAATCTTGGTCAGGATTTTAAAATAAATGGACTTCATTAACATTTCAAAGCTGCCAGTGATTTCAAGAAAACTCTACTTATAATTTCCTACAAATTAGCTGGTATTTATCAGGATATTTGGAAAATAAAGTGTTTCCAAGATGTCCTGTGAAAACCATGTGTGATCTCCTAAAAAAGGCTACAGTCGGCTGTTACATTGTGACAATGTAATTTTCAAACTATCAGATTTTTTTCAAGGTTTACTCAGTTCAAGAAGTTGTCTGAAATTTCATAGACAGAATAATCAGTTAATTGAGAAAATAACATGCAGATGAATTGATATTATGTTAAACATTTAGTGCCACTGTGTTCACAAAGGTTAGTGGACTGTGAAAACATGAGTGACAATGCTGGAAATAAATCTAATATGTTGTATTTTATGAATATGACAATAAACCTAACCGTACCAAAAAAAATAGTTCTAACAGCGGTGGCAGTTACTCAGCTTAGTTTCAGTTTAGTTTCACCAAGCTGAGTGCCTTTGAATCTTGGATGTGCATGTGATTCATAGGTCGTGTCGTGTTAAGTATCCAGATTGTGTCGAGAGTAGTCCCAGTCGTCTGTCTGTGGTTCACATTTGGCATCAGAACGCATCTAAAAGTGACCTCTTCTGATCAAATTTCACTTCACAGCTCATGTTTGATTTTATCCGTGGAGAAGCTATGACTGCTGCTTAAAGTGCACATTTGCACTTGATATTACAGTTAGAAGGAGCATTTCATTGGCTATTTAACGAGGAGTTCAAAAATGCTACATCTATATACTGCAAGTTGGCCCTTCAGGAACATATCTGCATTCACACAGCCAGTGCTCCTCTGAACGCAAGAAGATTTATGATCATTTTTTTTTCAACCAGTAAAAAAAACATCCACGTGAAAAACTTGACGTTAAAAGTGGAAGTTAAACACCTGAGATACAAGACCTAAACAAAGCCTAAAACAGGCAGGAATGACAAATGCTTAAATGAACAGAGAGTTTAGGGATTCCCATCGTAACAGGCTGCATAAACAATATATTCTACAAGCTTAGATGAGTATAATTACAGAAGTAGCTCTACACCATTCCTCTGAGATTTTCTGTGTGCACTCTCCTTTGAACGCAAACAAACTCTTTAACTGATCTTGAAAACATCAGACCCAGGAAAAGTTTTTGCCTACTATTTTATTCTTGCCTCCTTTTCCTTTCTCAGAGAGTAAAATAACTTGCTCTGTCACTTTGCCAGTTAGACAGATCACAACACCGGACACGCATCATAAGATTTTGTGAAATGCTAATGTTGCCTTCAGGGAGTATTTTCAAGATGAGGTGCTGGAAGAAATCCTGTGATAGGATTTTCGGACCTGATGCTTTGAACTTATGTGGCAGAACCAATTTAGGGTTAAAAACTGCTTAGACTCTATGGCTGCGTACCCATTCAGAAGGAAAGCGTTGTGAATATATTTAAATTGGGGAATGTGAAGACGTTTCTCTAAGGCCTAATCAGTTGGAAAAGTGTTGTCGGCGAGGAGGGGAGCGTCTCAGGAATTTTCAAGCCAATCTGAAACCTCAACAGGCAAAGAACATAAGGAGGAGGATCTAGCGATCGCCAACAAACAGAGCACTGAAATTTCACAGCGACCCATCCAAATGTTGTCGGGACATTTCGTTTGAAAAACACAAATGTCATCCTCATGGTAGTGCTGGAAACCACACATATCTGTACAAAATCTCCTGGCAATCCATCCAATATTTGGCAAGACATTTCATTTCATTACAGATAAAAGGAAATGACTGAGTGACCAAAGTTGGTAGTAGTATCCTCTGTTGACCATGAATGTCTGCACTAAAGATCTTAGCAATGAAGATCAGATTATATGTACAGCTATTATGTTCACATTTGTATCACTAGCTTTCTTTTGCCATTGAAAAAGCAAAAGATAAATGTATGGTTGTACCTGACGTCCTCTCCATCCTCTAGCATTGACAGACAGATGGTGCACTTCTCATCTGTGTCCAGCTCCTCATCATCCAGACCCATCTTCAGGTCCTGGGGTATTCTCTGCACAGAGAGAGAGAGAGAGAGAGAGAGAGAAAGAGAGAAAGAGAAAGAGAGAGAGAGAGAGAGAGAGAGAGAGAGAGGAAGGCAAACAGACTTTAATTATTAAAGCGTGTCATGCAGCTGCATGTTATGTTTATGCCACGGGTGTCTCTGAGTCAGCCAAGAAAAGGAGAAAAGAGCCACCTAATCATGCTTCCCAGAGAGGGAAAAAAACAGACATCAGATGGAAAAGACTCAATTACTTTCTTCTCACTCACAATGTACCAAATGATCTGACAGTCCTTCCAGAGTATTTGGGTCATATTCGGTGTAGACGGTTTTTTAAATTCATTCCACGCACATATCTGCAGACAGCTGGATGACTCATCCCTCGTCTTGAGTTGTGCACACTGCAGACCTGTCTCGCTAATCTGCTGAGGGAAATTAGTTTGACCTTTGAACCGCCGCGAAAGTCGCGACCCCCTTTCAACTCTCGTCTTCGCTCTTTGATCCTCTCGATTTCTTGCGCGGTGCTTCTTCTGTACCAGACCACATCAAATAGATCCACCACTCAGCTAGAAAGTAAAGAGCTGACCATTTTACCTTTTTGTACTTGTGGGGGAAAGTGAATCTCTCTATGGTGGTTTGGACCGCTCCACGGTTGACACTGCCCAGTCTGTCCTCCAGCTGCAGAAGCTCCTGCAAAGAGGCAACAACATATGGACGCATCCTTTAAATTCTGGTTAAAAACAGGAGAAAATGCATGTATGTAAAACGCCTGCAGAGATAAACAGAACTGGCAGTTGTGCAGTAAAACATTCAAATTCAAAAGACGTGTGGAATATTTTTGATATGATAAAACTGGTGCTTCAAGGAACAGGAAAGAGCCTCTCAAAGAACAATTGCATCTTGTTCAAACGAAAACAAATGTCGTGAGATTAAAGACAGCTGGACCATTTGAGGCATCTGGAACCCAGAGTAACTGGAAATAAGAAAATCAGTTACACACTCAAGCCTGTCCTGCGCATTGGTCACAGAGAAAACAATGATAAATTGGTGTAGACTGGTGTGTCTGCTAAGGAGAGAGGGGGAGAGAGAGGGAGGAAGCGGCAGCACAAACCTCGTAGCTCTCTCTAACAGCGGACGCGTGGCGGGAGGGGTTGAGACTCTGCAGAGCCAGCAAGTGCAGCTGGGGATATGGGTAGTTTCTGATCTCATGGACAACCTGGGAGATGACAGATAAAAGAAGCTAGCATCAGCTCTGCAGCAGAAACCAGGAAATAAAAAAATACAGGAACACGGGTCATCCTCGGTCACTGGGTATCGAAAATTAATCTCAGAAACCCAGAGGAGAATCGTGGGGAGTTCATTGAGACGAGCGTGATTGATTGCGCCAAGGTAGAGGAGGAGGCTCACCACTTGTGTTGAAGCATTGTTTCTTGGGAAGTGGTGCATCCTAGGAGAGGTCAAGTAGTGCTGATAGTGCTGCGGCAGCGGATGGATGTGATACTGGTGGGGGGGCAGTCCAGCATCTACACTTAGATCCCTGGGCAGAAACCAAAGAACCAGTCAGTCAATGACAAACATTTTGTTGTGTTTACAGCAAATTGTCTTTTGATAACAGTGGATTTCTACACAGCACAGTGTTCCTTCATAACCACAGTATCACTCAAGCCAGGGTATTTTTTACTGCAGGGGTACTTCTGCAGATGCTTTGAGGTACATGGAAAGACTGTGAAATGGCCTAACTAACCTGAATAACACATAATAGCTTATTTGGTTTCTATTAATAGAATTTAAAATCTGCTGCTTCCTGGTAGAATTTCTTCGTGGAAATTACAGAGATAAAGCACCAAACAAACTCAGAGGGATTTAATAACCTAGTATTTGTTGGAACATGTTACATACCATTTCCCAAAACACAACTATTTTCTGTTCCAAAAAATATGTGAGTGATCTACAGTACATCAAAAGATACACACTCTCTCCAACATGCCTGACATCTGTTTAACTATTTACTTTTCACTTCAAAAAAAAAAAAGAAAAAAAGATCTGATTATTCCAGAATTCTCTGAAATGGTGGATGTATGATTTTATCTTCCACGTTATTTTGTCAGTCACAGTCTGATGTCTCAATATTGAGCTCTCTTTTCACATTTTCTAACAAAAGCAATTGTAGCTGGTACTGCTTTCCTCTCTAGCGCTGCACACTGTCATCCTGTGTTAATGTTGCATGTTTTCTGAAGATGTGTACAGTGTTTTTTCCCCAATTTTAGTGTCTAATAAGTGTTGATTTGCTTCGGGCTCTCTTTCAACTTGGTATTAAACCCATTTGATGTGATCTCAAATTTGACTGCAAGGTAATGGTGCAGTGAAACGGAAGCAAAATGACAAAAAAAGACATACCGGGTCAAAACTAAATCATCAATGGCATGAAAATGAGTTTTATACTATTTTATGCCATTTAATAAGAGTTATGTTGGTATGAAATCTAAACTTACATCATGGAAACAAGCTTTTCCAACAAATAAAAATAGCTGTTTGCCTCTGTGGTTCTGGCTCTGTGGACTGCATAATTAGAGATATGTTGCTTACCAGTCTGTGCCCTCAGCCAGGTAGCGGGGCTGCTGCACCACAGGCTGAGGGGGGACATGAAGAGGGGGAGCAAACTCGTAGCCGGGCCGCAATCTGTGGGGCTGGTGAGGAACTCTCTCTGGGGTGCGTCTACTAAGACAAATAGCCAAGCGTTTGAAAACAAGACGCAGATACGGCCTTAAAACATGATGCCGCTACAACAACAGTCTGCTTGAACCCTAACTGTACTGTAAATTTCCCCACAAAACCCATGCCGATACCTGGAGGGTGGCAGGATGTGTCGGTGCTGGGCCTCGAGGATCTGCTGCTGGAGGAGGTATTGCTGGTGTAATGCCTGAGGTAGGAAGGGAGGGGCAGGGATGTCCTGGAACTGGGGGGTGGGCAGGGGATTGAGGGGCGGGTGGAGCGGAGGGCCATGCTGGTGGCCGGGAGGGGCCAGGTGGGGGTTAATGCCTGACTGTGGCTGCCCTGGGTGGGGCATGGGGAAGTCCATGGGCAGTGGGGCCTGAGGACCTAACTGGAAGTGCCGGCAAGAGGTAGCATGGCTGTGCTGCTGCTGCTGCTGTTGCTGTTGCCGGTTGAAATGGGATCCTGTGGAGGATAAGGACAAGTTGTCAGGCACCTGAGGGGAGAGATTAGCTAGAATTAATTGTGGGTGAAATGTGGTGTCACCGTGTGTGTGTGTGATATAGCATGTTAATGAAGCCCTACCTCTTACCTAGGGTGAAAAATACTTCTGTGGGGGTGGGAAAATGATGGTTACCACAAGTACCATGAACATGACAACCATTTTTTTTGGTCCTGCACACAAAACGTGAGCTCTCATTTCTTTAATAGCATTTCCGACCTCTGGATCGACTCCTGGTCTTCTGAATCACAGACAAGCAGACTGGATCAGAACGGATGAAATCTACCAGTATATGGTCTTCAACGCAGCTCAGTTCTTGTAAATTCTGCAGCTGACAGCAGGTCAGTGCACTCATGCAAGTAAACCTTTAGTACCTGGCTGCCTGTAAGATATATATTAAACTGTTTAGGTGCCAAGTCTCTGTCTATACAACCTTAAAAAGCAATTCCTTCATTCTTAAAAATGAAACCAGGCGATAAATTCACATTATTATACATCTGTGCTTCACTGAACTCTACTGTCTCTCACACAGTATAGCTCTACTTGTTCCTCTCCCATATGAACATTCAGGAATTGAGAGGAAATAGCTTGAATGCTTTTTTTACTCTCTCCAACCACAGCTATTTGGCAACTATGGCGAACAGACTGCTGTCGAGACTCAACAGGGAGAAAAAGACAGGCTAGCTTGTGCTGTGGTGCAATATGGTTTTAATACTGTGCTTAGGCTGAAAAAGACCTTTTTGATTATGGAAGGACTGAGACATAGCAGTAACAAATTTAGCTTTGATTAGAAACTTTTCAGTAAATCCTGGCCAAGAGAAGCCATAATAAGCCTGCAGTGGAGCAGGATTCAACATAGTGTGCTCTCTTATGACCATTTGGCAGAAAACTGGAGTAGTGATTTTTCTTTTCTTCTTTCTTTTACAGAAACCAGTCAGTTTAGATATTACATTTGTGCAGCTCACAGAAGATGCTAAATTCCGGTAAGGTTTGAGTTAAATCTGCTTTGACAGTGTAAAAGACATGGCAAATTCTGATATAAACAGTGGGAAATTTTTTTCACAAAATCATGAGGAAATAGGCAAAGTCTACATTGCATTTACTGGGAGCACGCTTGAGAAAAGCAGTATGTTTTTTGTTTGTTTTTTTAAACACACCCAGGACAGATAAGCCTTGTGCGTTTCCGGCAAATATTTTCAGCTTAAAAAAGGTTGTCAGCATGTAGCCGGGCAGACAACGGATGACCTTGCCGCTGTGGGTCAAAGGCTTGAGTCTAGACTTTTGAGTAGCACACTGCGTTTTCAAGCGTCTCAGTGAAAACGATCACCATGAATGACAGCAGATAGACTCATTCAGGCCCTGTGATGGAGGAAGCGTGGAAATCGTCTATCTTTGTCACAGCAGGAGAGGAGGTGGGTGGGGTGGGGAGGGGGCAGGGGGTGGGGGGGTGGGGGTGGAGAGGGGGCAGATAGGGACAAGGGAGAGGGAGGACAATAAATGGAAATCAGCAAGAAGCACACTGAAGGTTAGGAAAAACACTATATTCTTTATTGAAAAATATTAGTATATGTGGAATTTGTGTTTTCTTTCTTGTTTGTTTGTAATAATAGTATAAATCCATGCAACAAAAATAAACAACATAGACTGAAGGCAAGGCCCACCATGCTCCATATAGGGTTAAAAAGAACAAAAGCGGCATCCAATGAGCAGACGTGTTGGCTACAGCACATGATTCCAGTACAGCAGGGTACATCTTTACTACAGAAAGATTACATTGGATTTTCACTAGTCAATGTAGAAAAAACAAAAACCAAAAATTATGAATCATAAATGTGACCATGCATTGAAAGTACTATTACCAGAACAAAAGGTAAAGAGAGACCACAACCAAACAATAAAGACGTTATTACTAATAGAGGATCTCTTTAGCAGTGCAGGAAAATAGGCATCCCTGTGAAATGGATAGCATTTTGGCCTTATGTTAGTGGGGGAAAAATTGGGAAGTGATGAACCACCAGTGAGCACGTTTTGCTTATTTCAATGTTTAGTTTTGTTCGCCCATTAAGAGGAGCAAACAGCCCTGACAATTCAGTGTGATTCGAAGCTTGAAATTTTGCAAAGGGAACAAAAGGATTACACAAAAATGGAGACAGTTATGGCAGGTTGTTGTGTGCAGGTGCAGTGTACCTTGAGTCGATTCAAGTGATCACGTCACAGCATTTGCTGCTGAAATGCTGAGTTTAACAATAACAAATGGCATGCACGTGGTTCCAATTTGCATGCTTTGTTTTTCAATTACAGGTCATTTTTTAGTCACGTACATTGCACCTTGTGTGAAGAGAAGGAAGATGAGCCAAATTCTGGTGTTCAACAATGCAGTGCAGTATTTGAGATCATGCAAAATGTATCCACTTTACAGGAATTTACAGCATGTTGTCTATCAAGACTGGATGGGAGGTACACAATGACATTCAACTGATATCTAAAAAAGGAGCTAAAAATGTTAACTCAGTGCTACAGCAATTTGACAGAAAAAAAGACAAAAAGGTGCTCTGTTCTAGGTGTTAGCTATTGTTTTAGTCTGCTTAACATGGAAAAGTCTATGGCTGAATACATCTTGGGAAGGGGGGGGGGGTGCTTTTTAATACCAATGTCGTCTTCTGATGGAAAGAGGAAATGAAGAAGGGATTCACAATACAGCTAAATGCAGAGAACAGGCAGAGGCCACGCCACACCACACAGCAGCAGATGATCATTAGCTACACAATGGGGGGGACGACAAAGATCTGATAAATGCAGAATGTAGAGCCAGCCTCCATACTATGAAACAGGGAAATAAGAACAGAAATAAAAGCACAATGAAATCACTGATGCCACTGTTATGAAATTAATGTTACACTGTAGCTTTAGCATTGTTTAACTGTGACCGCACACTCGGGTCCTTTTTTTTTTCTTCCATTTCGGCAGCTTCGAACAAACAGCTGCTGAATTGCTAATTAGCAAATAAAAAAGAAAAAAGGCGACTGATGCACTGATGGCTCGGGAAGTCCAGGCTCCCCGGGCAATTGGCCATATATCGATTAGTCCACTGGCCAATTGACACGAATAATAATTAGTGAAATCACAGGTGGAAAAAACGGCGAGCGCTAGCAAAAGCAGATGATCTTCAAATGACATCATCCAGGCTCAGATAAGCTGACTGGCTGGAGAGGCTACGTCTATTTTGCGGTATTTTTTACAGTGCAAATACATGATATCGCTATGGGCGGAAATAATAATGCACTGTAATGTTACTCAATTACAAACCGCACGAATACAAACTGTTTTCCCAGATTAACACCGATTGTCTGCGCGGGGATGTGGTTTTGACCGCACGCCCCGTGCATGTGGAATCCTTTGTGAGGAATGATTCCGTTCCAAGATATAGCCTGAGCCAAGGAGCCAGTTAGCTTATCTTCAGCGGCGGTGTTTGTCGTATAATTAAGCGTGATTACACCCGGCAAACTACATTGTTCGGTGGTTTAATTACTCTCCAATGAATACAAGTTAAAGCAGTATCACGTTTGGCGAATAATTTGACCGTTAATTTTTAAGCTAGCTAACGCGAGCTGACCCAACGGCTAAGCTCCAGCTAGCTAGCCAACAGCTGCAGTGAATATTAAGATAAACAGGGCACATGTTTTGGGGATCGATATAAATATTAATACCGTACCTCTGTTTCTTACTGAGCCGAATACGGGAAGAACCAGATATCCGACATGCACTAACACCATCCTGGGATCCTTATCTTATGATTCCGCTGGGTTATTCGGAGAGATAGAGTAGTAGTAGCCCATGCGGATCTACATTCAGGCGGTTGGTTGTTGCTGGCTGGCTGTGCTAGCACCACAGGCAAACCAAACGGATCGACTGTCTGACTCGCCTGGCTGTCGTTGACAAAAGCAGACATGTCATTTGATGTCCGGAGCAAAAGAGGGCGATGTTGCGACGCTACCAGCTCCCTCAACTGGAGGTATCTTCAGGTTAACGACGGTATTTTAATAACAATGAAGTCAAATTCGTAAGGTGAAGTTGTTTTATCATTTATATTTTGTGTAAATGAGAATGAGAAATCATTACACGCACTTCCCGGTCAAAGGTTCAGCTCTCCGCACCCCCCATTTCCCCCTGTTTTTAAAAATTGAGCAGCTCAAGTTCAGTGTATAACCTTAAACAATGCAAAGGTGAGTGGTAGACTGCTAGAGGTCACGAAAAAATGAAAAATAATTCATATTTTAGAGTTGTTGGCTACAGCTTCAAGGGATCATGTAATTAGCGAACACTTTAACCTACAGCTTCTCTGCAGCAACAGAAACAAGTAAAGCCTTAAATGTTGTTGCATACAATTAGTAGGCCCACAGGTGTCCCAACTTTTGTTACAAACCCTCTGTTTGTGTAAAGCTGGTGTTGGAACAGACTGTGTTACTACACCTCTTGCAGTAGTCACATTTTATTTAAATAGCCCAATATTACAAGTCACACATTTGCCTCAAAGGGGCATATCAATCTGTACAGTATAAGACACCCTCTGTGCTTAGATCCTCAAATATATGATAACTGCATATGATTCATTCTTAAAGCAAGATAATGATCTTGCTTTAAGCATTAAACCCCATCAAGTTGGTTTGGGATGAACTGGACAGAAGGGTGAAAGCAAAGCAACTCAACTGTGTTCTCATTCTAGTTGAATCAGTCAAAAATGTTTTATTTAATTTTGTTCAACAAAAAGACTCCATGATTCATAACACTTTGGCCCTGGTAGTGCTACTTTAGCTTTGTTTTGGTCTGTATCAAACTCAGTCTCTACACAACTTTGACAAATTGGTCAAACATTGTTTGAAAGCCCTAAGTTTCCTGATGCTATCTGGGGAAAGCATTTTAGGATATCACATATCGCTGCAAAAGCTTTTGACAAAGAATTGGTTCAGACTTGTGGACAAGTGTTTTCCACACAAAAGGTACTAATATTACAGTACTGCAGGCCAAAAAAGTAGACAAGGCAGGAAAAATTACATTTCCACCATGGCGTGCCTCTGTAATTTTTGTTCAGTGTCTTTTACACTCATTCTGAATCTGGTTGTAAAAAAAAAAAAAGTGTTATCTCTCAAAGGAGAGCAGGATTATGACTGTAATCAAACAGGCTTTTTATTTTATTGCTTTTAAAAGTAGGGATGTCTTATACTGAGTTAAATTCAGTGTACACTGAGACATTATACATGAAAACTGGAACAAAAACTGGACAAATTGAGGTTTTCTAAAACTTCTTGTTTTGTCATGTAATGCTTAATATAGGTTATTTGTGATCAATTCTCAATTGGAAAATATTCATATAAAAAACTTGAAAAGGAGACCTGATGGCTCTATTATAATTCTTTAGTTACAGCGGAAAATAAATTTTCCTCATATAGGGATCAGTGGGGGATTTTAAATGGGATGGGTCGTTGCTTTAAATAATATGCACTGCATGTATTCATTTGGCAGATACTTTTGTCCAAAGCGATATACAAATAAAGTATAATACAGGTTACAGTGTATTAGTATATTATTAAATTAGAATAGCTTGTGTAGTGTCACCGCCTTTGAAATAGCAGATCTGTGGCTAAAATCCCAGTCAGAGCAAGCCAAGAATTAATGTTGTGGGTAAAAATAAAGCCGCCAGTGCCATTTCCCCGACGGCAGAGGGCAGAGTTGAGTTGTAAAGCTAGGAAACCTAACATCAGTGTTGGATAAATAGAAGAAGAGTTCATTCAGCCATTACATTCACTCGCAGGCAGCGGTGGAGGACAGGTCATTAGCAACCCGACAAAATGCTATCCGTGAGAGTTGCAGCAGCTTTGGCCCGAAGCCTGCCGAGAAGGGCTGGATTTGTAAGTATTTCAATTAAACATTGTACACTCGATGTGGAAGATGCAGCAAGTTTGTTTAATGTCAGTGGGAACCTTGTGGGCGTGAAGGGTAACGTTAACGCCACAGGCCGCTAGCTAACTTGTCATCCACTTATGCATGCGGATCTGAGCGCCATGAATATTTCCTCATTGGCGATTCGTGTTAATAGTCTTGAAATCAGTTGGCTTAAATGTGTTTGTATAAGTTGCCCTTGTAAATCGGCAGTGTTCGTCATGCAGCTAGCGGCGCTAAAGTTAGCACGCAAGCTAATGCTAGCTGCCAGCTAACGGCTCATTCAGCCACGCTTTGAAGGTCAGAAAGTCTGACAGCGCATGTCATCTTTGCTGCAGAGTTACACCGGCTACGCTTTAAAGTGCATTTTGTTCTTTTAAAAACCGTGGCTGTAAATGTGTTCAGTGAACTTTTAGTTGCTGGATTAATTAAATCCGTCTGCCATTGTACACAGGTATCTAAGACTGTCCCGGCCGCCTGCGTTGGGGTCAACCACCTCCACACACACAGACCATGGCTGCAGAAGACAGGTGAGAAAGTCAAAAACAACACGACAGAAACTTTATCCTTCACTTCTCTCCAGTACCAAGAGGTGATTGATTGAAGGTCAATGATCACACCTGTGTTTTCAAAGCGTTTCTTGGTACTTGTCAGAATCACAGAAGAGTGCTCTGCAGGTTTTATCCATAATCATTGGATAAACAAGCTCCTCACTGTCTTCAAGACTTTTAAATACTCAGTTGCCAGTTAACTCAGAGCATCAAGCTTAAAGTAATGCAGTATAATACAGTAGCCCTGCAATCAGGCTTACTTATGTGAGGTTTATTAAGTTCAGTCTGTGTGAAAACTGTTTTGGAGAGGCTTATATAGATACATGATGTGGTCAAAGAATACAGTTAATGTGTGGACATTAAAATTATATGACATGTTCAGACACTAGAATCCAGTTTAATGCATTGAAGTCTAGGTAGTGTTTAGTGACCAGGTTGTATTATTTACACATGGTATATAAGGGAAATTATGCAGATGAATAATCAATAATCATGTTTTATTTTAATCAAAATCCGGGACGTTATCTAGTTTCTTATTCACATATTTATAAAGAGATGTGTTCTCTTTGGTTGCTTATTAAATTAAGATTTTGTTGCTCAACTTAAAATGAACACATATGAATGAATAAAGCTTCTTTGTTTTCTCTTTCACAGGCACAGCCGAGGTGTCTTCCATCCTGGAGGAGAAGATCATGGGAGCTGACACCTCTGCCGACCTGGAGGAGACAGGACGTGTGCTGTCTATTGGTGATGGTATTGCCAGAGTGTACGGGCTGAGGAATGTCCAGGCAGAAGAGATGGTGGAATTCTCCTCTGGTCTGAAGGTATGTCTAAAAAAGATGCTGTAACACAGCAGAAAAGTGACAAAGAACATGTTATACCTTTTCCTGAAGTTAAAGTTAAATACAACCATAAATTGCTATGGTCTGTAACTTGCCTTTTGTTTTTGCTTAGTATGCTACAGTCAGTAACTGCAGTTCTTAACTCTGCTAACAAGTTGTAAAATGTTTTTCCCTCCAGGGCATGTCTCTGAATTTGGAGCCTGACAACGTCGGTGTTGTGGTGTTCGGTAACGACAAGCTGATCAAGGAGGGTGACATTGTGAAGAGAACTGGTGCCATTGTGGATGTCCCTGTTGGTGAGGAGCTGCTGGGCCGTGTGGTGGACGCTCTGGGAAATGCCATCGATGGAAAGGTTGTCTGAGATTTATTTAAGTTATTTGACATTTCTGTGATTAAAGAAGTCAGATTGTGTATCAGTATTGTTGGTTGTTTACACTGACTAGATTAACCATTTAATACCTTGATATGAGAGCTCATCTTGTTTTGGGGGTTTTTTTCTCTTAGGGTCCCCTGGGCTCCAAGGTCCGTAGGCGTGTGGGTCTGAAGGCCCCCGGTATCATCCCCCGTATCTCTGTGAGGGAGCCCATGCAGACTGGAATCAAGGCTGTGGACAGCCTGGTGCCCATTGGCCGTGGCCAGCGTGAGCTGATCATTGGTGACAGGCAGACTGGGTAAATGCACTGAAACAGTGAAATATTTTTATTCTGGTTTCAGCACACCATCGCTGATCAGCCTCAAAGGCTGTAAATATTCTTTCAAATAACTATATATTTTCACCTTCCAGCAAAACCGCCATTGCCATCGACACAATCATCAACCAGAAGCGCTTCAATGATGGAACTGATGAGAAGAAGAAGCTGTACTGCATCTATGTCGCCATCGGACAGAAGAGGTCCACCGTGGCTCAGCTGGTGAAGAGGCTGACTGACGCCGATGCCATGAAGTACACCATTGTGGTCTCTGCCACTGCCTCTGATGCTGCCCCTCTGCAGTACCTGGCCCCATACTCTGGCTGCTCCATGGGAGAGTACTTCAGAGACAACGGCAAGCACGCCCTGATCATCTATGACGATCTGTCCAAGCAGGTGAGGGCTCAGATTGCTGATGAACTTTCATAGCTTGAAATTATAGCATCTAATTTTTTCTAATAAAAGTTTCCCCTAATTGCAGTTAACAAAAGTTAGAAATTATGTTCTTCATGAATATCAATAAAGAAATTTAGGCAGTATTCCCAAGTGCAACCTTGGTAAATTACCGTTTTCCCCTCCCCCTCAGGCCGTTGCCTACCGTCAGATGTCCCTGCTGCTGCGTCGTCCCCCTGGTCGTGAGGCCTACCCTGGTGATGTGTTCTACCTGCACTCCCGTCTTCTGGAGAGAGCCGCCAAGATGAACGACAACTTCGGTGGCGGCTCCCTCACTGCCCTCCCCGTCATCGAGACTCAGGCCGGTGATGTGTCTGCCTACATCCCCACCAACGTCATTTCCATCACAGACGGACAGGTTTGTCTTCAAGTCATCTTGATAGTGATCTGCCTCATTCATAAAATGTATGAAACTGTTGTTATATTGCCTGTCTTGATCTATTTGCTGCAGATTTTCCTGGAGACTGAGCTGTTCTACAAGGGTATCCGCCCAGCTATCAATGTGGGTCTGTCTGTGTCCAGAGTAGGCTCTGCTGCCCAGACCAGGGCCATGAAGCAGGTAATCGGCCAATGAGACTTTTTTTTTTTTTTAAATCAGGCATCTGCAAGTTCTATATTTAAGTTTTAAAAATACATTTCATCAAGTAGGAGCCTGCAGTAACCTCTTTATATTGTATTTCTCCTTACCTTGTAGGTGGCCGGTACCATGAAGCTGGAGCTGGCTCAGTACCGTGAGGTGGCTGCCTTCGCCCAGTTCGGCTCTGACCTGGATGCTGCCACCCAGCAGCTCCTTAACAGGGGTGTCAGGCTCACTGAACTGCTGAAGCAGGGACAGTACTGTGAGTGTTTTTTTTTCCCCCTTCCTCCACATGTACACTATATTACACATGTCAAGAGCAACAAATTAAATTTTGAGTAAATTGAATTTCTAGTCTCTGGTATTGTATGTCTTTTTAAAGCAAAATTAAACCGTTAAACTGTCTCTGATCTCACTTCCAGCTCCCATGGCCATTGAGGAGCAGGTAGCAGTCATCTATGCTGGTGTCAGAGGTCACTTGGACAAGATGGAGCCCAGCAAGATTACAAAGTTTGAGAAGGCTTTCCTGCATCACATCCTCAGCCAGCAGCAGGACCTGCTTGCTGCAATCAAGTGAGAGTTTTTCCTCTTTAAGCTACAATATGATTGAACAAGTCTCCCCATTATTAGACCACAATTTGACATTAAAAAATATGTATCTAAAAAGCATTACTTTACTTTGAACTGTTTTCTGTTTCAGGGCTGACGGCAAGATCTCAGAGGCATCAGATGCTAAACTGAAGCAGATTGTACTGAACTTCCTGTCCAGTTTTGAGTAATGGATAGCACTTGTCTTGTTCTTCAGTGAGCTACCTGTCTGTGTCCCCATTATGCTTATGTATGTGAACACACTGAAGGCCAAAACCTCCATGTACAGATTTCTCCAAATAAAATTTTACAACCCTACCGTGCTGTAAAATTCTTCAGATTGTGCGCTTAACTGCCGCAAGTTTAGTGTTTAGATCGGTGCCCTCAGACCAGATTTCCCCAGTGGCAGAAGACTAATATCTCATGTGAGAAGAACAATACTGATTTAAAGACATCAAATGTGTCTGAGTGTTTCACCATAATACAAAGGTAACATGCATAACAATGCACATTCAAGTCATAAGTCGTGTTTGCTGTAAGGAGTTCTTCATAAGAGCATTATGTTAAAGATGGTAAATTAATGGGTTTTAGATTGACTTGACAAGTGTCTGTTTGCTCTTCACTGGTTTCAGAGTATGTAAGGAGTCAAGTGTAAGTCTAGTTTCTCAACTCTGGTTGAAGTGATGGGGTGAAATGTTTGATACTATGGTAATAAATTCAGTGACTCTGTCACAATCTATTTTGCATTGTCCTGTCTTATGTCTTGTTGAGATCATAGAATATTTACAGAGTTTTTAATCATCTGTTTTCAAATCTAGTCTGTTTCCTAACATATAAAGCACAAAGCTCTTTTTTTTTCCTTTGAAAAGGCATAAGAGCTCTTGCATCCTCTGCAAAAGATGATGGGAAACTTCAGATTTCTACTCATTAATTCTGAATCAATGAATCTCTAATAATTTAATATTTATCTTTATTATTGATCATATTGTCTACAAAGTTTCAAAAATCTCACCAGTATTTTTTAGAGCCCAATGTAATGTCCTCAGATTGTTTTATTTTGTCTGACACTGGTATTTAATTTACAATGTAACAAAATGGACCTCACATTAGAGAACCAGAAAGAGTTTTGTAATTTAGCTTTAAAACTGAAATTTAACTGAAAAGGTATTAATTAGTTTTGCTGTAGATTGATTAATCAGTTAATCAACTAGTTTTATCCGCTCAATTTCTAAGCATGCAACCCAACACTTGAAAAGCATATACTGTACTGTAGCTGATGGAACATAATGTGCTGACTTTATATCATTTATGTCCAGTAGGTGGCCACAGATCCCACCAAAAAGACTGAGCTACTCAGACCAAACAATGGTTCAATAATAGCAGAGATGGAAGACATACTCAGATCTCACTTTGTAAGTAAAAGTAAATACCACAGTGTAGAAAAACCCTCAAGTATAAATTCTGCTTTCAATATTTAACATATGTAAAAGTACAAAAGGATTTGCTTCAAAATATTATTGAAATACCATTTTTAAAAAATCTAATTAGTTTTAATAAGAATATCATTATTATTATTTTACCAACATATATATAATACATGACTTCCTCCACATACATATCATAGAAAATAAGCAGGTGAATGAAGCAAAGCCCTATTTTACTGTCTCTCTAGTTTTATTTCCTGCTATAACAGAGAAATTGAATAAACAGTGTATATGTGTGTGTGTGTGTGTGTGTGTGTGTGTGTGTGTGTGTGTGTGTGTGTGTGTGTGTATTATTCAGTCAATAGAATGTCTCTTGTCATTAGGTTCTCTTCACAGTTTTCCTGTTGCCTCACAGGAGCTCGCCAGCCAGATTTGTGAAATAATTATGTCTGTCTTAAGTTGTGATTGCACACTGGACTCTGAGTCGCTTATTTCTCCAGCAACATCACTGTTTGGCAAGACAAAGTGAGACATGTGACAGAGAGTGAATGGAGCTGCTCTCAATAAGAACTATTGTGGAGGTCAGCGTGACAACAAGAGAGAGCTCTGTGGAGCAACAGACAACATGATCGGTCAGATTTCAGACATGGGGATCATGAAATATTCATGATAATTTCATTATTATCTTTCCTTTGTTTGTGATATATAGCTGGAAAATTGTACTCTGGCTCTTGGATGGAGTTTCTACATCTCTGTCCCACCTCTCCTTATTCATTGCATGAATATCAACAATATAGTTTCAAATTGAAGAGCTTGGGGTACCACTTTCTGATAAGTCACCATTTCTTTAGGCTGAACGAGGAAGATTTTCTGCATCCTGGATTGAATACTTTAAACATAAGCCAAGAAGTGTTGTTATGCTTCTAAATCAAATTTGCTCAATGGGGTCACCAGAGTTTATTCAACAGAGTGACAATGGGAAGTTTCTCTGGAGGAATTTCTCAAATTTATTACATCAGCACATTCCTATAAAATTACATGCTGAGGTCTGTGTGACATTATTTGTGAATGTCCAGCTTGGCAAGTGAGAATGACTGAATCTTCAACGGGAACTGAAACTGAGGAAAAAAGGGTTTCTCACGAGAGGATAGGATGAAACAAAGCTCACACATATTCAGGAAGCAGTTTGAAATTCATCTTCAGGTTGAGGTTAGAGATTATACAATTATATCAAGTATTTTGATCATTACTACCATTACTTTTTTACCACTACTTCCAGCTGAGCATTCTGTTGCTATAGCAACCACTATTGACTGAGTTCCACAGCAGTTACCCCTTAAATGACATCATCATGTCCACCATATTGTCAGATCTTTGTCCAAACACATATTAGCTGACATCTTTTCTCTGCTGCTCAAATACACTTGTTGGAGCATTGTCTGTCAGCCGACTTCTATAAAGATCTTCTATGATGAATTCCTTATGGTTAAGTGGTATTTATTTTATGTAATCAATTAACTGCTAACCAAGCTAGCCATTAGATAGCTGTTTGAGGTTAATGTGATGCTAGTGGAATATTCAAAGTAACTGCTAAGTTACTGATGGACATGCTCTTTGGTCATAAAAAAAGCTGAGAACAGGAACTGTAGAAGCAGTGTTAAAAATAAAAACACTTTTCAGGTTCACAGTTTTCAGACTAAAGTGTGTAACTAATAGTATTGTAATTGAATGTATCTTTATTGCCACAGAACACCTGATCACCTGAGAAAACACCCTAAAAAATGAACTCTGCTTTGAAATGATGTTCACAGAATGAGAGAGGAAAATGCAGTATCACATGTTCTTTCAGGTTTCTTGTGCAGAGGATCTACTCCATATGGTGGGGCGTGTATGAACTTTCTGCTCTATAAACTATTGTTCTTGAGTCATCATGTTCACAAGAATATGTCTATAGACAGCCAGCATATTGACATGATGTCCTGCATACCACCATGGTGGAAGAGCATAAAAACTGTGCACTGTGCAACATCCTGTAAATTAAATTTGCATTTAAATACATTGAACCAGTCTTTGAAATTCATACCATGACCAATATGACAAGAATGCAGTTTTAATCCTTATCAGTCATACCTGGTATAAGGGACCATGTGAGACATGTGACCACTAGCTTGTCTATACTTTTGTGAATTCAGTTTTCTTGTTACTGCACTAATTCACTTTAAAATATATTGCTATATCACTATAATTGAGTTTGTTGTCCAATACTGTTTCTCACAGTTCCACATTAGCTCTAGTTAAGATTTCACAGGCCAACCTGTGGTGGAAGTATATTTAGCTCCCTGCATGGCTACACACTAACAAGGGCAGAAGAATTACAGTTGCCCCAATGACAAGTGGTTTGGTGTGGAGCATGTAGACTAAAAGTGAAATAAAAAGCTAAATATTAAATTATTAAACCCAGGCACTTTTTCAAATTTGAGCAGATCATTGCTGCTTATCCATGTTCACGAGGACAGACCAAACAACTACAGATAGGGGATAAACAAAAGTTAAAATTGATGAGTGTACATGATTACTGTTGCCATGTGTTAAAATTATCTTGAGCCTTGTTCTCTTAGTCACTATAATAGGATTTAAACCGTGAAGCAGATCCTTAACTCGGACATTCACAGCCAAGGGTCAGCTCCTCTCTGCTGACTGAACTTTCCTTGGGTGTGGATGAGCTGACCTTCCCTTCTCTTAAAAACAGTGAGATCGTGCAGTGATAGTCTTGTTGATGTGCTGACTCATGCTTAAAATCCATATCCATGACACAAATGGGATAACAAACGCATTTTTCCACTGATGTCAGAAAAGGTATCCTTACGTTTGCGTGCCTGTGGTTTCTGTGGTCTATCTACACGGACACTGAATAATCCACAGAAAGAAGTGTTTTGTTTGGGGAAAACCTCTCAGGTCTGCATTTCTGAGACAGTTTGGTTTGTGAATCAGACCCTTGGTTTCTCTTCCCTAATGCCTAAATATCTTACTCTGCAGTCTTTTTAAAACACAAATCAGCTCCTCCACTGCAGCAAATAAGTCTTCACTTTGTGCAATATCAGCTTTTCACCATTCACTTGCATTATTCTCTACAGACAAAACACACTGGAACCATTTCCCCCCTTTGTATCAAAGTAGCAAAACGGAGCTCTCTTTATTTGTCTCATTTTTTGCCAGTACTGCTCTAAACAATACTTACGCTTAGACAAAAACATATGGAGCTTCATACAAATGGTAAAAACAAAACAAAAATGAATTTGTTTTCTATACATTACAATGAAATAACATTAGGGAAGGGACATGGCAGCAGGTAGCAGCAATCTAAGGCAGAAAATTAATGTAAAATATCATTTCTGAGTTCCGGCTCCATTTTAAATTTAAGGACAGTCCAGGTTTTCTTATTCACAGGTGCCAGGCTCTCTACAAGCCCGCTTGCAGTGCGCACACAGACGCTTATTATATTCTGGGCAAAAGGAATTTCATTCATTCAAAATGGTAACATCAGACCAATATATACTAGAAACCACATTTCCAACAAGCTTACACTGTAAAAAGCAATTTTTCTGAGGTAAACCCACATGTTGTACTGTATTTTGTTTTGTCATTCCATAATAAACTATATTATACTGGATTTACCCAAAAATGTATGTTTCTTTATATCTCAGTAAAGTGCAAGTACTGTCTTCTGTAGTACACTTTTCTTCCTGTAATCAAAGTTTACCGACTGCACCAAAAGTAGCAGGTAAAGCCTGCAGGCTGCAGCGTTGGCTCTGCGGGAGAAATGCGCAGAAACAGCCAGCAGTTAATATGAAAGACTTGCAATTCATTGATGTGTTTTAAGTCCTCTCTGACTTTTTTAAGGGACAGAGGCCCTGTGCAGAACGGTCTTTGAGGCCTCAGATTCAGTCAGTGCTGCCATAGTGGTTCAAACTAGATGGGTTTTCTTGTAAACTGGTTGGTGAGGCTTCTTCCTGTGATACCACTGGGTCCACTGGCTGTTCAAAGAAGTTGGCCACACAGAACACCTGCAGAAAAACAAGCAGCACAATTAGAACAAATTCCACTTTTAAATTTTTCAACTGCATATTGTGACTATACTGCATAAGAAATGCACTGTCTTGCTTTGCCAATATCCTAACAGACCTTTTGATGAAACTTACTGTAAGAATAGCCACTAAACCCCCTTGCAGGAGGCCAGTGAGCACATCACTCCAGTGATGCTTGTAGTCAGACACCCGCGATAGACCCACATACACAGCAGTTGCAATCAGGAAGAACTGGATGGTGGGACGCAGAAGCCTCGCCCATTCTGACTTCAGTCTGGCTTGGATGTATAGCTAGAGTAGTCAGAGGGAGAAAATGAATAAATATTTGAAACAAAAAAGCTGTGGGGTCACACCAACGCAAACACTTTATACTGTCTGAGTCAATATTTACAATATAGCTGTTGGGAGCTAATACCTTTGCTGAAGAGCTATGTAGTTTAGCATAAGTAAACTTTTTGACAATGACATTAGCTTATAAAACCAGTTAGAGGCAGGAAAGCAGATATATTAAAATAAAAACTGTTTGAGCTTTTTTTTGACTCGTGTTGTGTGAATCAAATTTAGGCTGTAAATAGTTTTTTGTAGAAGAAAGTTTGTACTTACTACAAGGAACAGCATGCAGTACATAGAGAAGGATGAGTGGCCAGAGTAGAAGGACAGTCTACAAAAGATAAAGAAAAGAGGTACTAAAATTAGGCACAATCACCTGCATAGTTTAGATTTATAACAAAGAATATTTATTTTAAAAAACTCCCTTGCTGTCATTTAACCATGCTGATATTTAGAGATGGATTAAAGGGGAACTTCACTAATTTTACACATCAAAATTAGTTTACTAGTTGTGAGGTGTTCCACTTGGCCTGTGAACAGTTTTATAGTGTTTCATTATCTGAGAAAAAAAACTCTGCCACTGTCACAGATGTAATGACTTCCAATACATTTCTGTTATAAATTTCTGTTTTATGTAATTGAAAATCACTGTCTGAGGAAAAAAGATGTTGATTGTCCTTTCATCCCTGGTTGGAAGTGGTGGACCCAGGTCTCATTCATAGTAACAAATGTTTGGAGAAATCACAACAAGAGCTGTATAATCCATCTCCTCCTAAGATTCGAAGGATGAACAGGTGGGTTTGAAAGAGGCACCATTCTCCCCAGGTCTTGTAATAATTAACCACCTTGTCCTCAGAAGTTACTTGTACAATTTAGTAGTAGTAGTAGTAGTAATGCAGTGCTCTTAGACCATTACCTGGCCTCATCTACCAGAAACTTGTCTCCAGTGCAGGTGAAGTTCTCGATGTATCCACCAGCTTTGCAGTTGATACGATCCCAGACTGGTTTACATACAGCAAGGAAGTTTGGCCGCAGGCGGCCGATAGAGTACTTGGCTATGTCTGTCAGAGACTGGCTGGCAGCGGCTCCAAATACATAGCTCCCCACAGCTTTGTAGACACATGCCATGTACTTGGTCCCTAAAGAGTGATTCTTGATGCGAGACAAGTAAACAGAAAGGCACTCGCCACATACGATCTGTAACAGGAGAGATTTTTAAACAATAAGTAACCTTTTCTAGAGCAAACAGTCACCTTGACCCAATACAGTTGAACTTCTTTTTGCAGTGACATTTAAAGACCTTTTGGAAGAAGAAGACTGTTGACTTACCACAATCAGAGTGAAGGGGATCATGACTCCTCCAAGCAGCTGGTAGGATATGGTGTCCTCTTTGAGGGGGTATCTAATGGACTCATCGTTACAGAAGAAACCCCGTTTGAAAGGGTTGTGTTGAGGTGTGAGGATAAAAAATGGAAGTCCAACTGTTAGAATATAAAGAGAGATAGAAATTTCACCTCACCGACAGATTTCAACTTGTCTCTCGTCATCAACATGTCCATCAAGTTACACAAGCAGCAATACGCAATACTACACAACATTCATGACTCAGATTTACAAGCCACTGCGACTGTTACACAATGCTTTTAATGTTATGACTTAGCTACATCTGGAAACGTGACATGTTGGGACCACAGAAGTGTGTCTTGGTGAGTGCTGCAAGGAAAATTCACTATGTTCAAGGGCATGAAGTTACACAACAAGTGAACTAAATGCTTGAGGCCTGTAGTTACAGCAGAACAATATTGCAAAAAACAAGCATGAGACCTCGGAGGGACATTTTGTAGTGATACATTCTGTATGTTTAACTTCAGATAGTGGAAAAATGAAGGTATGATCAACTGAAGCGATTCACTGTGATGTTAATCTATAAAAGAATGCAAAACACATTAAAGACGCTCTGACTTGCTTTGGTTACACATTCTTTATTTCAATCCCCCCACAGTCTGTTTTTTTTCTGCAGCCTTTCTGAATATTACAAATACTGAGGAACATGACTGTTGGCTAGACTGAAGCCAGTAATGCATTGCCGGGCATTCCTCCAAGCATAATCACTGGCATTGATGTTGTTTGGGCTAAATGAGTTACCACACACTCACAGACATTTGTTAAGGCCTGTTAGTTTTAACTTCCTGTAGAGCAAACGGCTCTAACTGCTGCCTTTTGAAATTCTGACTGAACTCAAACTGAGTGGGAATGACATCAGTGGATTATGCTGATCTGATCATGCAGTTAATCTTTCAGAATTTTATTTACTTCAACTGGGATGAGTCTGTCTTTCACTTAAAAAGGAGTCCAAGACAATCACCAAGGAAGACAGGGACATAAACAGAAGGAGATATGATAATAGTGGAATAATATCCACTATTTCATTGTTTATTTTAAAGTATTTGATTGTTCTTTCTTTCTTCTCAGCAACTAACTGTTAATTGACAATTTTTTTCATTTCAGTATACTGAAGATCTTTGACAACGTGCACATTTAGTCTCTACTGAATGTGTTCTCCACGAGCAATTTCAAATCCCTTTTTACAGTTGTTGCAAAAGAGTTATGTAAATTATTGCTGTACATGTCTTGCATTTGATTATAGTAAAAGTGAAACCACTTATTTACCACAAGTGGAAAGCACAAGCTTATGAATCCAGGAACAAACAGAGAAGAAGATAACATGATATATCTTAGAGATGGGGAAGTGAAATTTAAAAATTGATCACAAAATGCTGTAAGGTGATTTGTATTTGACATATAAATAACATAACAATGAGTAAAACAGATAACAGACAGTTAATGTCTGAAGAAGAGGGGTGCTGTGTGGTTTTATTAAACGAGGATTTATTTATTTATTTTTTTGGTTTAGTTTGTTTATAACATTTTAATATACCTGTAAAAGACCATCAGACTGTGTCATGTATAAAAAATTTTAAAATTCTCGGACTTATACATGTGATTGTCCCTGATGTTTTCACCATCTACAAATCTTTATCAAGATGGAGGCATCCATTCACTGTCTGACATGAACATATTTGAAAATGAAAATGTAACTAGAAAATTTAATCATGTAATCATGTGGGAGGGGGGTGGGTGAAGGGGAGGGAGGTCCCCAACATAATGGGGACTTTCATATTATTTTGCTTGCAATACTTGTTTACCTTTACTTAAGCTTTAAACTCTGTTTTGAATGCAGCAGAGTCTTTTTACATTCTGGTATTTCTACTATTACTTCAGAAAAATAATACTTTGAATACTTCACATCCACCACTGATTTTACAGGAGAGTCCAGGCCACAAAAGCAGCAGCACATATTGTAGAACACAGCATTTACAGAACATAAAAGAAGGACTTCAAATAAACTAGACTTAGATTTAGACTGACAAGACATGTGACTGTGTATAGAGATTAGAGATTGGTGCTGCCAGCTCTAAAACAAAATGAGAGGAGCGGTGTACAGTCAGCAGTTTGGCCAACCACAAGACGATGACTGAGCAAAGTGAGTGCAGATTAATCACTGGAAAAAGAGAGTCTGGAGGTGTGTTTGTCTAAACCTGTCTATCCTTATCAGACCTGGCAGCTAACAAACTGAACTTTGAGACTGTCCGTGGCAGTACAGACTTCTGATTCTTTTATAGATATGATTCAGTGCCTTTTATTTTCTTTTATTACAGAGTCACTGCAGCATTGTCAGATACAATTTGTGGTCCTACTGCTGCATGTCTCTGTGCTGTGATTACATTCCAAACAGTGAGCTAAAAATACAGCCTTGCTTGGAGAAAAAACACACAGGGTGGGACTTTGTTGCCTTTTTTTCCATCTTCCTGCCTGGTTCCCTCAACCACAGGCCTTCCCAAGTGTGTTTATATGACGTTCATGCAAATAATCTGAGTGAATTTGCTTAAACAACTACGTTATATAATATGTGTCCAGAGGGAACAGTCCTTTAATTTCTGTTTGGTAATAAAATAAAGTCTGCAGCCCACTGTGGAAATAAACAAGACGGATTACGCAGTCAGAGGATTACATACCGAGGATGAGACAGGTAATGTCCAGCAGGATGAGAGGGATCCCTGAGGCTTCGAACATGTTGCGTCCTCTTCTTTTCCTGGGGTCAGTCTTTGCAAAAAATGTCCGGTCCAGACTGTCCCGGGTGCTGCTGAGCGGTCGCCGGCTGGTTTTAGGCGAGACGAGAAGCAGCCTTTCTGCCGCACATGTCTCGCTAATCCAGCACAAAATTAAAACACACCAGTGACATTGCGCTAACACCAACTCCGGGGACTGTCCGAGAAGCTAAAACTGGCACTGGATATATATATTTATAGAAAAAATACAGCCTACTCTAAGTCAAAAACACGCAACTAAAGGCTAAATCTAATCTAACACCACCACACACGTGAAGAGCCTCTCACCCTTTCAACTGTTCACAAACCATCATAACACAGCGGGATTTCTTCAGCTCATGATACCGTCCAGTCCACGGATGAGACATTACCGGTGAGGCACGGGCTCAGGCGCTCCCTCTCCTAGTTATGATTAATGCTGCCTTCACGTGTAGTCGGGGAAAACGAGCGATTTAGCGGAAAAAGCCGGCAACCTGTTGATCCAGGGTCAGCAAGTAGGATCAACATGTGACCTTTTTAAAAGGATTGTTAATTTAGGAGACAACGCCCTAATCAGTAGTCAACAAGTGTCTTTTGATCACCTGATCTGAGTTTCTGTTTCTGTACTTTGCCTCAAAATCCAACTCTATAACATTTGCTGTATCCGTTTTAAGCATATGCTACATACTCTTAATGCGTTTATGTGAATTGGGCACAGTTCACACAGAGTGGGAGATAATGAATGATTAATAGGTCTCGGTTGTTTACATGACCCCCAGCAGATGCGTGTCTGTGAAATATTTCCTTTTTTTTTTATTTTGGACAAAATCTGTAATTATTTTCCCGAGGTGCACTTCAACGCAGCAGAGGACTGGGAAGTGGTAATAGGAGTTTCGGGCCTATCGCGTGCCGGCGTTGACGCTACGACAGCCGTCTGCCGATGCAGAGCTGCTCCTCCTCCCCCTGCTCTAATGAGGTTACTTCAGTTTCGCTATTAATAGGAGAGAGTTTACTGTCTCCTCATCAATGCACCTCAGATATATGTTTGTAGGAATACACATTAATGTTTGTGTATGGTTTGTAAGAGGTGGATTCATCGTTATCAGAACAGAGAGACATATTTAATCCCATCCTCCCATCCGATGCATGCAGAGTTAGATTTAAAGCCAAATTTTGAAAATCAGAAAATGCCAGGATCCTTACTTAGGAGCATTAGTCAAAAATGTCCCTCTTACATTCATTACATTCCTTTCAGGTTACAGCAGTGACAAAGGTGATGTGTAAACCTATTATAAGGCAGTGGAATTCTGTTCCTTTACTTAAGTTGGAGTAATAATATCACAATAGAAAAATGTTCTATCACAAGTAATGTCACCTCTTAGATCGTTACATTATTGCATTCCTTATACTTGTTACAGTATTTCTGCTGCTCATTCAAATTGAACAGTTTTTTATGACCTTATATCCCATTAGTTGAATCTTGAACAAACACATTTTATAAGGGTCTGTTGTCTCAATACTGTCATAAATCTGCTGAGCACTGTGACAGCTGACATCATTCACCCTAATCCATCTTTAAACTGTCAGATCGCAGGTTCACTATATGTTTTGTGTTTGAAAAACCAGTGTAAATCATAGAAAAAGTGCAATGTTGCCTAGTAAACCCTGAGGAAAAATTTAAACGTATGGAAACACTCAAGTAAAGTGAAAACCTAAAAGTTGCACTAAAGCTGAGTAAATGTACTTCCACCATGGAAGTAGGGGTAATTTAGTTCTTTTCCACCAAGGCTCACTCCCACAGTCCAAACAATAATTTCAAAACGCTGCTCCACTTAAAAAATGACTCTACCTCACATGCAGCAAACTTTGTTAAAACTTCTGCCACATCACCTGGATGCACTTAATGAAGACACTCATGAGGCAAGGACAACACTGACTTTCAGGGCGTGTGATTTAAGTGGTGTAGATCCTTTTGTCCATTGACATCTAACCTGTATTTCTTGTGGTTTAGTTGAAGGTGGTTTTCATATGGGAGGAGATTGGGAGGCAGGGAGGCAGGGGGAAAGACAGAGAGTAAGTGTGTGTATTTAAACACTGTGGATTCACATTCATCTGTGATTTCTGTCATATATTACAATGCTTGAGGCAGTAAGAAGACAATCAGGGGAAAATCTGGAGTGAAACTAAAGTTGTATTCTTCAAACAGTTTGACTTGTCAAACAGATGTAACCAATGACATTAACTGCTGCACTTTTATCTAAGAAAACCACACAAACAATTGAGTGATGAAAGTATTTTAAAAAACTTTTTCTTAATGAGTTTTTTGTGGGAAAAAGAACATAAAGAAGACCCATGCAGATCACATCCTTCATTCTTTTATTAACACAAAAATAAAACCAAACAATTTGTTTTGATGTCAGTTCCTTGCAGGTTTTTGTTCCCCTGGAGATAAATAATGAGAGTAAATCACCTTTTCCTCTTTGTTAACATGATCCTGTTCTCTGGTATAATTTCAGGTGATCTAAGTCGCCATAAATTATCATAAAAACCAGATCAAGAACATACATAACAATCTTAACAGTCTCAGTTGTCCTTGTTTATCTGCTTCATGGAGTTCAAATGAGCCTCTATCTCTCTTTTGAAGAAGAGCTCCCCCAGCTGGCCGTGCGAGGCTTCGCTCATGGCCTTGGTCTGCATGCACATCTTGTACTTGTCCGGGGGGAGCTCGTCTGCGCAGTTCTTCTCGTGCCACAGGTGGAAAAGGCCGCGAGACGGGGAGCGAATCACCATTAGCTTACTGTGAAGGTACTTCCTGTACAGGTGCACGTCCTCCAACCCCCAACCTTTGATGCTACGGTCAAAACCACCTGCCAGGAAACAGACAAAGTTTAGCTGGAGTGAGAGGGTGAGGTTTATATTACTTAACTTTAGTTGTACTTGTTCTGTGGCTGAGTTGAAGTCGTTAAAAACCGAACTTGTCCTAATTAAACTTAGGGCATCATTAAGCTAGCAGTTTTGAGACAGCGTAATCTAGGGAGACGAAAAAAGAGGAATTTTCCTTTTCAAAACACAGTCTGTACTTTTAAGCTTATGAGTAATGTGTTCTGAGTAATACTTAATCGTGTTAAGTCCTTAAATCATGAAATGGGGGAAATTACTAAGCTTTTTAAGCTTTTAAATTACCTATGTTGATGAAATCAGACCTGTACTGACATGTCATACCAAACCCAAAGTCTCTCCAGAATCCAGTTTCCTTCCTAATCACCTACAGTAAGACAAAACAGGCAGCCGGAAATCAGTCTCTTACAAATGTGATGGCAATTTGATTGAATTAATTCAAACCAATTTAGCTGTTTGTATATTATTTTTTACCTACCAGCTGCTGGTGAACAGAGGGTAGAAGCGTCTGGTTACTGTAGATGATAGATGGGTTGTATTGGCTGAAGAGCACTGGATAGTACACTTTCTTACCTACAAGGACAAAAACGGTCAAAACAGCTCAAACAGCATATTATGTGTTTTAGTCTACTGTTAAATACTTCTCTCTCTTTTCTCTCTTTCCATGGCATTTGATGCATTTTTCATTACTGGCAGCAACAGCAGAGGTGGAGTGAAAAGAATAAGAATTGTGTAGTTAGTATGAGAAACAATAACCATCTGGCCTTAACAAAGAAAGAGTCTAGAGACTCGCAGCTGGACATACCGACTGATTGCCAATCAATCTCTTAGCATGTTAACTAAGATCTTTGTGCAAGTCTCCACTCACCCTTGGTTAAACCCCCCACAGGTGTTTTCATTTACAACGCCTGATTAGATCTCTTCTCAGGTCTGTGGGGGGGTGTACACAACACGATTGATTGACATCTGCCAGTGGTTGTGCTGTAGGTGTTTTTTATATTCTTAATGATTCTTTGAGGAAATAACCAACAGCATGGACAAATTCTGAGAAAATTATCACATGGGCACAGACAGGTAAAAGGCTCACCACCCTTCCTATATGGGACCACCTGAGTGTTGTGGTTGTTTTGTCTCTTTGTGATCGTTTTGTGTTTCCTTGTTGTTGCTTTGTGTCATAGCATGACTGGATAGCATCATTACAGGAAATCCTATTGCATGATGTTGGAAAAGCTCCTGTGTGAATGTTTAACACAGCTTGAAGTGGTGCAATCCTGTCTCTCACCAGGCTCCGCGTTGAGTCGACAGGAAGTCAAGAAGTCAGCGGTGAAGTGGATGTCAACATCACAAAAGAAGAGCAGGACATTCTGGCTCCGCCTCCAAGCCCTGGCGCCCACGTCTAAGCCTCGGCCACGAGAAAACTCCTCATTCAGCTGGATCAGTGTGAAGCTCCTGAACCGAGTCTCTCTGAGGGGAGGAAGAAGCCCTGGGTTAGACAGGTACTCTGATGCTTCTTAGTGTTTTAAATGAAATGTTTATAGTGAATAATTGTTCAAAAACAACCAACCACCAACACATAAAGTCTCATCAAGGTTTCAGTTTTACATAGTTAACAAAAGCTCATAGAGGATCTACAATATTTTGCTCCCAAAAGCATATGAAATAATTAAAAAAAAGATTCTGCATTACGATTTTATCAACCCAGCCTGTACATGATAAAGGGATGTGTGTGTTGCTCCCTGGAGGTCCAGGGGCTTCAGAGGACTAGATTATTATTAGCCTGCAGCTCCAAAACATTGATACTCCCTCACTTATAGTTTTTAAAAAATCTCATGGCCAAAATATCTGCAGTGCAGCACAAAGACATAAGCGAGAGAAAATTCCAAAAGAGCTGAGAAGAAAGTACAGATTTCATCTCTGCCTTGAATAATCTGCCTTTACTCTCCCACATGATATTCATTTTTTCAGCAGTTAGTATTATTATTATCTTGACAGAGGTATAGACTCGAATTGCATGATTTTGCCTCAAGTAAGACTTGAGTTATGGATCTGATGACAAAATTAAAATAGGCTTACAAAATCACGCTGATGACCCATGATTGTGTTATTAGCTGATGCTCAAACTGTAAACTGACTATGTTACCTTGTGGTCTGGTCCAGCGTGGCTTTCACCTGGTCTATTTGATCTCGACCAAAGTAGACAACGGTGAGATGAACTCTGCCATCCTGCTGGATGCACACTTCTCTGAAGCAAAAACACATAAGGAGGGAGACATGTGTTAGGCCACCTCCTATATGACTTTATCCAGCAACAGCCATGAATTGCCTTTAACACCAAGGCAAGTTGTTTACAGAAAGAAAAGAAACAGGTGACAATACTTGGCTCCTTGAATTCAAGTGTGGTTTAAAATGAATTATAAGATAAAAACATGCTAAAATAGAACAAAACAGATAAAAAGGAGACAGTGGAAAGCAAATCCTTAAGCCCTGATTTGAAGGAACTGAGGAGAAGTACTGTATGTGATGTATAAAAACTGAAGGCTGCTGCTTCATATTTATTTTTGACCCTGAGTGTTAGTGGACCTGTGCCAGACAGCCTGAGTGACCTTAACAGTTCATAGTAGAGAAGTAGATCTGAAATGTAATTTTTAAGTCTTCTTTAACCAGCAGCTTTTTCGTCATCTGTCTTAAAAAGATGTCTGCCGTCCCAGAAAAAGGTTGAAATTGTCAATAAAATGGAGTGTATGGAGGGTTCATGCAGTCATCAGTGCCAGCTCCTCTTCTGACAGATAGTAGAGGACCACTGAGAAAAACCTCAGCATTCAAAGAGCTGAGTGTACCATTTAGATTCCCATCAGTGAAACTAACCTTTTAAAATCTCCAAGCTTCTCATTCTCTCTGAAGTGGCGAGGAGTCTTTCAACCAAACTACTCTATTAAGATAAGGTTTCACTCCTGTGCTTCCAAGTATATTCCAAGTTTGAGATCAATAATACAGTCGCAGTTTGTGCAGTGAGTGGGTTGCAGTGTGTTAATTTGTTCTCAGGCGATACCTGAAGTTGTTGATGAACTGCCTGAATGTGTCCGCTCTCTTGGAGAGAGGTACGATGACGTTGATTAGCATTCTGTGTGTGTCCACACTCTCGCTCTTCACCTTCATCACGGGACCAAATGGCCTGAAGAGCACGATCTGCGTGAAGTCCTGTGGGCCGTCGCCTTTAAACATCAGCTCATAAACTGTTCCTCTGTCCCGCTCTGTACGAGTCAACCCTGCGACAGAGAGGAGATTTATTTCATTCATTAAAATCTATTTGTTGTGGTAATGATTTGAAACCAGCTTTGGATACAGTATAAAACTGAAGTTTTTAAAGAGTTGGTTTAGATTTTTTTGATCAAGTATCACTGCTATCCTGGGTTTGATCTACAGCAGTTGCATGTCTCACCCTTTTTGCATTGTGGTTTCCTTTGTACATGCTCTGGTTTTCTATCCTGGTCTCAGACCAGTGATTCTGATTCAAATAGGTCTGGAGTTGTTCTTGTATCTCTGGTTGGAAAAACAACCAACCAATCAGGTGGGATTTCTGTGCCAGAGCCATCAAAATGGTGCCAGAAAAATAGAATGGAAACAAATGTGGATGAGTTTGATGCAGCTGTGTAGGTGGTTGTAAAGTCAACTTACAGACATAACAACTTAGAAATCTGCACATTTCTTTCCTCTAGTCGTATTCACTCAAAATGCTGTCACTGAATTGATAAAATATTGTTTCACTATTTGTATACACAAATACAGACGAAAAATGTAATAAATAAAACTAATATGCAGTCAGTTTATAGGTGAAGGGATTTTTTTCCCCCAACTTGTAAATAACTGAGGTCATAAATAATTCACAAACCTTTCTTTAAATGCCCTACAGACAGAAATCAGAACTTTAGACTGGTTTTAACTTGTCTCTACTTAAATAAAGTTATGGTACTATTAATAAATTATGCTCTGTGTCTCCAACGATGGATAGATGGACTCCAGAGGGTTTTAGCACAGTATCAAACTGAATAATGATGTGAAATGAAACCGTGAAACAGCAGTTCAGTCAGATTATCAGGCTCTTAGTTTCCTCCCAGACATGCAAATTAAGTGGACACTCAACTACCCATGGGCGTCACTCTGTAGACAGCCTCACATCTGTCTACTTGTGTTTGTCCAGCAATGGACTGACAAGTGTTTCCTGAGGTTTCCCAGCTGTCCACCAAATTTAAACATGTGAAGAAGATGAATGGCTGAACTGAGGTCTTTCTCACCCTCTATGAAGTCTGAAGGGGCGTACGTGCGCTTCCGCCTGATGTTGTCCGTGTGTTGCTGAGGTCCATTCAGGACGTGCAGAGCTGTTTCCACGGTGCCTATCAGCTCGTCCCTGCGGTCTCTCCTTGCAGGCCTCTCCTCAGGGTGCCTGGTCAGCCCTGTCTCCAGCTGGTATACCCTGAGTGATGCAACCAAAAAAAAAAAAAACCCATTCTATTGTATGAGGGTAAGACTTCACATCAGGAGCAGGTTACACGGTACTCCTAGACGTCCTGAAAGCTCTACTGTTACTGCCCTTAACAATGAACAACTGTCCCACTCACCTCCGCAGAGTAAAAGTGTCAAAAGGAATCACTGCATATTCACTGGGCAGCTTTACACCTGAGTTCACCTCCGCCTGGTTCAGCTGGGAGCGGAAGAACTCCTGGAGGACAAGATGTAACATTTACCACTACATCTATAAAGTCACACTTCATTTATCTCATCAGCCCACATGAGCTCTGCATCTTTCTTGCATCTGTCATCTTGTATCACGTTTTCCTACCTTCAGGTCAGACTGTGTCGGGGTCTTGTGCAGACTCTCCAGACCCTGAGGCAAAATCCCTTTGGTTTTGGCTTTATCCAGGGACTCCTGGAGCTGCTGCGTCCTCTCCTGGAGAGCCTCTTTCAGCTGGGCTATCTGCTTTGTCAGGCTGTTGATGTAATGCCTGTGAGAGTCCTCCCTCTCCTGCAACAAAGCCATGTATCCCTCCTTACTGGTGGCCCCTCCAGACCACAGCAGAGACTGCTGGCTGCTGTGAGACACAGGTTTTTTGCAGGCCAGGAGGTAGAACAGCGACAGACAGCAGCAGAGGCCCAGCACTATGAGGCCGACACGGGCCACCAGGGCCAGCAGCCACCGTTTAAACATGGTGGATTGTCTCTTAAAGAAAATTTAAACACGTGAAGCTTATAAAAGCATGATTGTGCTTCTGTCATGTGGAGGTGCACCCACAAAAAGATAAGCGACCCATAGCGCCAAAACTATAGATTAAAAAATACAGTTTTTAAAGAAGACATCTTCCTGTTTTCTCATGTCGTTGTCATCTGTCACATCCACAGGCAGCATCTTCACAGGGTCATTCATTTCTTTTGGACCAATGTGTGTGTGTCACTTTAAGTGCAGAGATCATCACCAGAGTGTTGAAACTGCCTACAATGACAAAAATACACATTTTAAAGCAATAGTTCCCAGTATTTTTGGCTACTATAAATCTACCTGTGACCCTGCATTACAAGTTATGGATGTAAACTGTGAGCAGTTCAACCAAAGATGATTTTTTTAAGGCCTGAAGAGGTCAGGGTATCTAGTATTTCAGAGTTTCAAGAGTCTACAGCCATGCTAGCAGCTCCGTGTGACTGTACTTCGGCAATTCATCCAACAGCTGCTGATATATTTTACTTAAAATGACAAATGTCAACCTCATGGGGGTGGTGGAGGAAAGTCATAATGATTTATCCATCTGGGACCATAACTATCAGAATTTTGTGGCAATCTATCTAAAAGTTAATGACAGATTCCAGCCTGGACTAAAGTGAACTGAACAACAGATTGACAGATCTATATACTTATCTCGGGTCCCTTTGGGGGTAACTGACCCTCAGGTTGGTCACCACTATGTTAAATGTAGTAGCCAACCTGTTAAATCATTTGCACAAATACAGCTTGATGATTGTGCACCTCTTATCTGTTGTTTGTTGTTGTTGTTGTTGATTTTTTTTTTTTTTTTTTTTTTTTTTTAGCATTTTATCATTAGAAATGTCTCAAAGGACTTTAAGGAAAGACACTAGATACAGGAAACACAAGGTATGAGGCAGTGACATTAGGATAATCTTAACTGGAGAACGCAAACCAGCCAGCCTAGTCAGTCTTGTCCTGATGGGCCTCAGTGTTTTTCGTGAGCAGCTTGTTTCATTACCAGTCCATGGCTCTCGCCCTCGTCTCTTTGGACTGTTGGTCAGGTTTCGTTTGGCTGGAGCAAAATGTATAGAAAGAGAAATAACCTGACCTTACATTCACTCTGAGTGCCACGACGCTGAAGGTGGGAAGTGACAGAAACAAGCATTTCTCTGTGTGTCTCTCCACCCTGTGTGTGTGTGTGTGTGTGTGTGTGTGTGTGTTGCCATCATCAGTTTATTCACAGCACAGTTGGCTCTTTATTGCTCAGGTAGAGGCTGATCTCATGAAAGACTTGCTTATGTTTCCAGGTCCACCCAAGCAGTGTGTGTGTGTCAGGGAACATGTATTAGTGATTACAGCTGCATGTATTCATGTATTTGTACCATGTAGACCCTTTTAAAGCAGTCCACCATTAACATCATTACATTTAATAATACATTGGACTCTGCATGCTAATAGAATCCTTCCACAGCATCAATAGTTTTGCAGCTTGGATATTACAGTTATGCTTGTAATCTTTCATCTCTCGTGGCTCATATAAAGGCCTTTCATCTATTTAAAATGACTGCAAAGCTTTCATCTCGCTGTCATCCTGGTCGAACACCTTACAGGCAGTAAATCACAGTGGGTCATCAGATTTATGAGCTCCCGTGAAGAAACTGATTGCGAAAAAGCCAAAACATGCAAACACGACCATAAAATACACAGTTTAAACTCATTAAAGCTGTTACTAAGGACTGAAAAATAAAATATACTCACCAGCTGCTGTGAAGCTCAGGAAAGTGATGACTGGATGTCCATCATCCTAAACTGCTTGTTTCTGTTTGTCACTGTTGTAGGTTACAAAACAGCATCTCAACAATGTTTGCAGGCGTTTGTCTGTCTTGCAGGAACGTTGTGTGTTTGTTGGTGTTCAAAAAGTGAGACTTGTCCAGAAATGATGCAAACAGCTCTCTAGCTTGTGAAAACTGAGAGCTGTAGTGGCCTTAGAGAAGTAAGCTGAACTACTGAGGACCTCCTCCTCTCTCCCATCCTCTCTCCACTCAGTCTCCACCTTTTCCCAGCACCTCCCTCTCCCCTCTCTCTTTTTCCATCGGACCCAGTCTTTCCCCTACCCATCCCTGCGAGATCTCACACCATCTGCCTTCATCCTGAATTCCCTCTCAGGTCTTCCGAGGCTCCGCTCTGCCCTTAAGTCTAATTAGAAGGCAACTGGAGTAAGGAATGCCCTTCAGACTTCGATGCTCTGCCACCTGCAATCTGTTGTGGGGAAATAGCTAGGTACCAGTTGGATCCCACCAATAGGACGAGGTCTTGCACATTTAATGAGGCAGCGCACAGATGGTCCTTGTTTTCATTCGGATGTTGACTCCTGAGCTCTGACTCTGCTAAATCTTGAAATTTGCTACTGCTTTTCTCTTATTTTTTTCTTGTATAAATAGAGATTCAGTGCCCAATATTAAAGCATTCATTGTAATATAGTATTTAATAATTCATTGTTATTATTTTTTCTTAAGTGTCAAACTGTTATAAAATAATTATTTATTACATATGTTTATTATTCCTATAGAGATTTAAAAATTTCACACAAATAACATGATGGTCAGTGGTCAATCTAATCTCTGATTAGGTATTCCTTCTCTGGACCTACATGTGATCAATCGTGATCACTTGAGAGTCGCTCTTAAAAGTTACTTTTACACTCTGCTGTAAGTAGGAGTAAATCACATGATAAATCTGCCTTGGGACTAACACTTTTTTCTACTTAAGTTGGTACTTTTAATCATTGTTCACAATTCATTTGATAAATTTAAAACTTACTGATATTAAATAATTTGAGACAAGTTTAGTCTTTTCGTTAAATTACTCACCTCAGGTCTGTGGCAGGGGGTGCTTCAAAACCTCACAAGAAAAAAAAGAGAACCACACAGAAATACTAGGTTCTCCAGATTTTGGTACATTATTTCACCTGATGGTGGCGCCACATACATGACTATTAGGAAATTAGGAAACAAGAGAGGCTGCGCAAAACAGACAAGTTTTATTATTGTTTTCAAGTTATTTACATCTGTTGGATTACAAAATGTGGAATGTGGCCAGAATCAAAGTGAACATTTCTCTTGCTCACGTACATTTTTTTTCTTTTCTTGGCACAAGGACATGACTACAACCTCATCTGTGTGTGTGTGTGTGTGTGTGTGTGTGTGTGTGTGTGTGTGTGTGTGTGTGTGTGTGTGTGTGTGTGTGTTTGGCTTTTAATTACAGTGCAAGTGTCTACTGTGTCTGGACAATGTGCTTCGTGATGCTTTTGTGCTCAATTTAGGCAGTGTTTTGCTTTCTGAATCACTGTAAATAACAATTAAAAAAACCTACAACCAAGGAATGTAAAACGTAATCACCATTAAATAATGCCACAAAAATGCTGTATGTGAAAGTGAGATTTAGTTGCTTCCCAGATGAATTCACAGAACAACACAGTGGGTCTGTACTGCTGCTTCCCTTATCTTCAGATGTAGCAGCATCACAGATACTTCATAGACTTTTATAAAAGATTCACTGCACCTGAAAACAAGGGGCTTGCTGTGCTGCACCCAAGCCTTAGTCAACATTTTATAAGGACAGATGCATGGAAATAGTTTTTTTTTTTTCCTTTGTTTTTGTGAATTCAAAGTGCAATATCTATAAAAACACATTCCAACAAACAACCAAATAGTGAGAGGCAACAGGAGTCCGTTCCTTCCATTTATATTAACACAATAAAAACATGTCTGAATGATAAAACATCCCAGTAGGGGAAAAAAACAACTGGAGCATGTACAGCATGTAGAACATACATGATGTTACTGTAGAGGTGGGCACCAATATGGATTTTACACTCAGTATCAGTTGAATGTTTTAGAAAAAATCTGTTGGATTTTGAGAAAGATGTCATAAAAACACTGATTAATTTGCTACAAGTTGACTACAGCTTGACCTGCTGCTTCTGGGTGACATGAATAATTTAGGTTCTACTGATGAATCGGCACGAATCCACCTCTCTCCTTAGGTCAAGTCAAGTCTAAAAAGTGTTTCATTTCCTTGAAACCAGTTTTTATCAACCCATGTCTTCCCTACAGTATCATTTATCCTCTCCTGGCCTTTGTTAAACCCTTGTTCTACCGGTTCTTTTTTAGAAACTCTTAAGAATTTGCTGTATTGTTAGCAGCGTAACTTCTGTCAACGTGAATTTGTGCTACTGCCAGGGATGCAGAAAACATCAATTTGTCTGTGGCTTTGTCTCAGAACAAGAATTTAAGATCCATTTCCCATAAGAGCTTTGATAACCACAGCCAATATTGATATTATTTCGTATAAGTACCCACCATGACACACAACACTCATCCACGCTCAGAGGGGATCCAGAGCCTCCTACCCAGCGCTTTCATCCTTCAACACTCATTTGTCCACAAAGCTGTGAAAAATGCAACTGTGTCTCCACCACTTCAGTGGTGCCATTAACCTCACTCAAGGCAACAAGAGAAGATGTGAAGGATCAGGCGGAGAGGGGGATGTTGAAAGAAGAGTGGTAGAGTGATGTGTGGGTGGCTGGAGATAATCTCTCAGACACCACAAGGTGTCGTGTTGCCATCTCGAAGATGGTTGCTAGGCAACAGCATCCTTCAGAGTCTTCCTTCGGGTGGTAACTAGGTTACCCCAACTTAGTGTCATCATGTTGGTGTTTTGCTCTGTTTTTAGCGCAAAACAGTGTCCCCTCTTCCTGTTGGTCCCTAACTTATACCAGCTGGTCTGTACGGGCTCTGGTGTCCCACCCAGGCTGGCAGGTTGTTTGAGAGGTTACACCAGTTCATCCTAGCAGTGTCCCTATGCTGTGGTGCTGCTCGGGGGGGCCAGCTATGGGTTTGTTGCACATGGGACAGACACAGCGAACCTCCAGCCACTTTACCAGACACCTGCGCAGAACAACACAGACAGGAGGAATAAAAAGAGAAGCCAAACGGAGGCCTTCATCAAATATCTAACTTAAAAAGTAAAAACAGCAGTGCCACACTGTATGATATTTTATTAAAAGTAAAAGTAAAATATACTTATAATTTCAAAGGTAAAAGTACTTAGTAAGAGTGTTCTGTTAGCTTATGCTATTGGACTAAAAAATGGAAGTAAAAATACCTCAAAACTATGGTTAATTACAGAACTTAAGCAAATGCACTAAGTTACATTCTCTAACATTTTGCTTTCATTCCTTCCGCTTCCTCTACCTTTGCTCCAACATGTCCATTTTCCTGCACTGTTAAAATCTTGACAATTCTAAATTTGATGTCACCACCACATCTGACCAATGATTTCACTGCCCACGTTCCTCCAGCCTGACTTAAAATATCATTGCAACTCTGTTACTCTGTCTTGTAGACCTAGTGTGGAACAACCTGCCACCTCTAAGATGTTCAGGGAGATTCAGCTGATAGTTTCTATCAACCACCTGCTGGCTATACTCCACCACCACCCAGTGTTTAGACTCCACTGGGAGGATATTCCTGTACAGGTAAGTACCGTGGTAAAATGATGTCATCATGATGGGATATAATGACCAGATACTTCGCATATCTCCTTCAACTTTTTCCTTCTGTGTGCACCAAACAAGTCAGATAAATTCAGTTAATTATTCTTCATCCCTTGCTTTCAGTCAGTCTCTCCTAATTGAGGTGTCACCTGGTTCGAGATAACTATAAGGAAAGGCATACCACAGTTTAATATTCATATTAAACATCAACCCATGCTTCCCCTATGAGATCCTAGTACTAGTGCTACCCAGCATCTACACAGCGCATGCAGGGAAACGCTATAGTAGTGACCACCCTGATCAGCGACGAGCAGGGAAATGAAATGTAAAAATGAATGAATGTAAGTGTTGTTGAACAAGAACTCCTGCAGTCAACTTTTGATCACTAAACTTCAGATCAAACCTTTTTCGTTTTAACAAGCCCAGGCGGGTACAAAGTGGTAACAAGAGCTCTTCTGTACTCACTTCCTGTGGAAAGCATGTTGGCATGGCAACACTCCCAGCTCGTCTTTCACTTTAAAGTCCTCCAGACACACTGCACACGTCTGCTGCATGAGTGACAGACAGGACGAAGTGAGAGAGGACAGCGGAAATTAGCAGCGGTCATTTTTAAGCTGTTTTCTCACTGTGAAGAAATCAGTGCAGATGTACATCTAAATCACATTCTTACCCCGTGAAGATTCAACTTTTTTGGGTCTCCTTTTAAAACTACCTGTAGGAGTGACAAAAACAACATATGTTTAAGAAAGATTTTTTTTCATTTAGAACCATAAAATGTGTTAAGTATTAACCTTAGACTTACTTCTCTGTATCCAAACCGCTCACTCTGGGCTTGGTGTCGTAGTTTGCTGTGGAGGGACCAAAAAAAAAAAAAAACAACAACAAAAAAAACACTGATAAATAAGTTATGTACAGACTTCAATCAACCATACTTTGCATTTACTTCCTTGTTAAAATAATAGTATTAAGGTGAGGAAGATGAGATGAGGAAGTGTTAAGATCCATTAGTTAAAAAAAAGTACAAAAACCTCTGTATAAAAATACTTAACTAAAAGTTCTGCAATAAAGTTTTATTTAGGGGCGGCTGTGGCTCGGGAAGCAGACCAGGTCACCCACTAATGGGAATGTTAGTGGTTTGATCCCTGGCTCCTCCAGTCCACATGCCAAAGTATCCTTGGGTAAGATACTGAACCCCAAAATGCCCCTGACTGGCATGCCAGTGCTGCATGAAAGTGTGTGTCAATGGGTGAATGTGAACCTGTACTCCAGCTGGTCAATATGACTAGAAAAGCACTATAGCAATGTAGTCCATTTATCAAAGTAATATGTATAAGTCCAATTTTGAGTATTTTAATTTCATAATAATTTATACTTCTACTCCATTTTAGAGGGAAATATCAGAATTTTTACTCAGTTAAGTTTATTTAATAGCTGTAGTTATTAGTTATTCGTGTTGTTGCTGGTCATGGTGGAGCTCATTTTAACAACTATACTTTTGAGTATTTTAACCTATACATACACACCATTTTTAAAAAATTTAAAAATCTTTATCTGCAATGTAACTATAGCTAACTAAACACTAAAATAGTTCCATCTGAAATGTAGTGGATTTTAGTGTCTGTGGCATTAAATAGAAGACCTCAAGTAAATGGTACTTAATTATAGTACATGAGTAGATGTACTTAGTTACTCTCCACTTCCCACTTGTTTATTATGAGATAAAACTGTCTGTATATTTATTCTAAGCTGAGTTTAACAGCAGGTCATTGGATTCAGGCTAAGATTTAAGCTTGTGTGGTTAAATTATGGGGCTGTGTAACTGAAGCTGTGTAATTGCAGGTTTTACTTTGATAATTAACTGTCTTTTCTAACAGTCTATAGTGGCCACACATCTATGGACAAATACATGTTCCTCTGCGACCACACACACACATTGTTCACACACTCGACTAATCATGTAAATACACGCACACACACACACACGCACACACACACACACACACACAAACACGGCTAATGAGTACGTTGCCTCTTTGAATCCCTGCACCGCCCCAAAAACCAACAATGGAGAGGAGATCTTTATCGCTTTGGCGAGCTGCGTCTGTTCAGGCGGTTATTTTTGGCCTCCTGTTTTTACACAACTAAACATAGACTCAAATGTCTATCACTGTCTGTGATTTGGGCCTGAAACTAAATGCAGCGAGAGCATGTGAGATGAAAGGTGAATGTTTATTTGCGATCAGATCTCCCTCAAAATAGGAAGAGAAAAAAAAAACTGAAGTACATCAAATCTCAGTGAGTCTGTGCTTAAAGTAAGGAAATGACAGTTATTCGTTGTTTTTGTCACTTGGTTTATTGTTTACACTGATTGCCGCTCACAATCTTCCATGTAGAACAATGTGAGGATACACGTTTAACATGTGCTGAGATTTCCCATGCCTGGAGAATGATGTGAAGTGGGTGAAAGGGGGGCATGACTGAGATTTCAGTGTTTCAGTTCGGCTATTGTCCCCGGTCTGAAAGAATAGAAATTCCTCATATAGGTTCTATTGACTATTTCTTACTGTATGAAGTAATTTAACAGGTGTTAACACTAAATGATATAATAAGAGATGTGCAAAACTTTTGCAGATTCATTTGGGAAATCCAGTGCTTTCCCTCTGCATATTCTACACTGCCAAAACAAAAAAGTTAACACATTGTGCATGGACGCTTGGCCACTAAATGTTTCTTGGGTAGATGTGTGTTGTTTCAACAGTGATGTCGAGAGTCAAGAGTTGCCATTTTGACTGAGGTGGAGTTGTCTGTCAGTATGAGGAGTAAAGAGGTGATCATGCAAGTGAAGACGATAATTATGTTAAAGTTATGTTTAAAAAAAAAAAAAAAAAAATCTATAAGATCAAACATAGTTGATTGCCAAAACCAACACTTGGCTATGTTCTAAAGAAACAAGAAGGTGTCCACAGTAAAAACTACAGCATGGAAAAAACCTCTTTATCACTGCACAGCAAGTCAAGAATACTCTCCAGGATGTAGGCGTACATGTTTTCTTGTCAGCATTTGTCCTCCAATTCTGCAGGTAGGATAGTGCCTGTATTAAAACTCCCAGTGGTCACAGGGCTGCAGGAGATCTAAGAAGTACTTCTAATTATTACAAGACTGACTAGATACACAAACCAGTCATAATTCCTGTTGGCTAATAAACAACCACGTTAAGCTTTAGAAACCCTCAGGGGACTTCACAGGTCCAGTCTCACTGTCAGGATCACTGACAGTAAATTAAATGAGTCAGTAAATTTATTTGGGGAAAGACACTCTCGCAACTTAATATCTCTGCCCTCAGTCTTTGTATCATCTGGCTAAAAACACCTTCAGCTTGCCCCTGCTCCTTGCGGTTCTCAAAATATCTCTCCGACTAGCAGCTCTGTTATTGACTATAAACCCAGCGCTGTTAGAGCAGATTGGGGTATAATTAAAGATATGATATTTTTGGTATGTGCTTTTGGCACCCTTATGGTTTTGCACTCTTGTACACTGCAGGTACTGCTGTGAACACCCCCACTTTGTGCCGGTATTAGAAGAAACAGAAAGGATCATGTGTGCTCAGCAAACCTCATCCTGATTTTAAGACTTTTTGGAAAACCTAATGTAATTGCTACATATGATTAAGGGAGGAATCCTTAAATAGAATAACAGAGACTGCCTTTTTCACTATAATGTTGAAATCACACATCACAAACTCCCTGACACACGATTTTGAGAGAGCCTGTCTGAGAGGGATAATAGGAAAGCTGCCCCCAACAGTGAATGGCATTCATCACTCAGTATTCATCTGATGAATCACCCAGTCTATAAATGAATTCACAATCACACTCCTACCCAAGACTACCTTCAGCATGTTAATGGGGCTGAAAGGAAGTGACTCACTGGTTATGATTCATAGGCAAGTGCTTCAAAAGAAACGGGAAGGATCCAAGCTTTTCTAAGAGAGTTGATGGTCAATTTAGTGGTGAGCTCGAGCCAGACAAAACATTCACATGATTCCAGAAATGTGTCTGACCTCAACATTACCACTTCGGTGTTGATAAATCCAAAATAAATACTGAGATGTGTTCTAGCTTCATGATCAAATTGGATATAAATACTCCAAACTGATGCTGGATTTTCTGTCTTTTAAAGCTTTTACTTGAGGTTTGACTGAGAGCTGAAACATAGGGATTCCCTGTTTCTTAACTCAACTGATGTCCAAATACTGACCACTTTTAACTGAGAAAAAGTCATCCTGTCATGTTCTCATGACACATGATTTTCAACATTAAATGGAGTTACATATGTTCAAATGTCCATTTTTTCTGACCACTTTTAGGATTTTTTTTGTCCATGTTGGCTTGAAGATCAAGGTTCATTACTGACTTTGGCAACATATGTCACATGATTTCCTCCAGCATATGGAGTTTTTTTTTTTTTTAAGTCAACATGCGCAAGAAGCCCTGAAAATACTCATGGAAAAATTACAATTTTAACACCTACAGTTTCATGACATCTGAGCAAATGCCATCTGCTGCTGATGAAGATCATGTGATATGACATAAAGCTCCAGAACAGCTGCTGAATGGATCTCTGGGAGAGACTATTTAGTCACTTCAGTTATTTATTTATTTCTTGGCCAAACTTTTGTCAAATTTAAAGCTGCAACAGCTGCTTTTTTGGCAAAATGGGGGCAGAGTTAATTGTTAATACTATTATCATCACCTTTTAAGATGATTTGCTGAACATGTACATAAACTGTACTAAATAGATCTTGTGGAGAGATTTTTTTTAGGTCAATAATGAACTTTAAACCTCACCTTTTTATGTTATAACTGCAGTTAGAAGCTGATTGGGTTGATTACCTATTTACATGGTCCAGTTGCTAGGATTCAGTTATATCCAATTCTAGACAAAGAATGAGCTGTGCAGGAGGAAAATGAAGAGGCACATACCTCCTGAATACCAGCTACCACTGTCACTGACATGCAATTGTATTTTTTCAGACAGCACGCTGGCTCTGTATGTCACTAGCCGACAGACACATTACTTTTATTTGTTTGGCATTTTGATAACACAGATGATTTGGAAAGCAATTTTAAAAAAATGTTATGCCAAAAATAGCACACCACATTAGGAGATGTCAGGTAATTTGCCAAATACAGATGCTTAGTCACCCAGAGAGAGCTCAGGATAAAAAAACAAACCCTACTGCAGGTGTTGACGTTTCCTGATGAGGTTTTGTACCACAGACATGCATGTGTGATGATTTCGTGTACTCCCACTGTGTGCTATTCAGGCCGTGTTTATTCTGAGCAGAGCTTCTCTGCAGTTTTCCTCGCTGCTGTCCTCACACATTGTGACGGGCTGCTTCCTGTTGCCTCATATCCCGTCCTTCAGACACAAACGTCCCCTCAGCTCATCAGGGAGTTCACAGTCAGCAGCAGGAGAGGTCACCCTGTTCTTCTTTTTTTTATATATATATCTCCTTTCCTCCCTCACTGTGTTTCTGGCCTGCAAAGACACACAATCTCCCTGCTGTGGAGGTTTATAGAGACTGCATTGTTGGTTCGTCAGGCGATACACATCACAGGCACCACCTTGGTCCAGACTAAAATATCTCAACAGCTACTGCACTGATTGCCACAAAATTTGGTACACATGTTCACAGCCCCTTAAGGATGAATTATCTTTGTTTGATATTTTGGTTTAATCACATACCAATCAGCCTCAGCTGTTCTTTGTGCATTGCACTTTTATTTTAAAACATTTTGTTTTTAAAATTGTTTATAACAGACTACGATGAAGCTATAAGCAGATGTTAGTGTTTATTAAGGTATTTATCAACAACTGTAACTCCTTCAGTGTACACCCATAAGTGGAGGCTGGTGTTTAAACCGATAATGAATGACTATATATTAAAACACAATTACAGCAATATTAAAGGTGTCTTCACAGAGGAAGTTACAATTGTAGACAAATACTTAAATATGTCCTTATATCTGCTCACAACTTTAGTGTCTTATAAATCATTTATTAAATGTTTGTAAAGTGCTTTGAATGCTAAAAAAGGGCTGGTTAATTTCCCCCCTTGGTGCAGTTTGTTTTGGCAGATCTTAAAACAGCAGTCATACTCAGGTGCAGACCAAAACAGCCACCCAGAGAGCCTCTAGAGGAAGCATTCTCAGCTTGGTCACAAACTCTAAAGTGGTTCGTTTGGGGTGGGAAGTTAATCCAGCCTCGTTCCAGTCCAACTACATGGAGTATTCTAAGAGTTTGGGCTAAATGGTTGCTGTAGCCAGATCCAGCAGCTAGTTGGAGAACGAATGAAAGTCTGACTTAAACTAGCAATGAAGCAGACAGGCCTTTTCTTGTGTTTTTACTCTTTCGTTCCTGCTTTTCTTGTTTTTTGTTTTTTTCCCTCTACATATTTCTTGTTTTTAATCACATTTCTGTTTCTGTTCCCCCTCACCTGATGAAGTAACAGCAGAAGATGAGGCTCAGGATGAAGACAAAGATGCCTGTCCCGAAGATGACCATGTAGATGTTCAGAGGCAGGTCCTGGAAGGTGATGGGCGGCATGGTGCACGACTTGTTGGTGTAAACCAGTCCCAGACCACAGAAGCACCCTGAACAATGACAGAGGTAAGATTTAAAAACACAAGTACAGCAGGAAGATCATAGTTAGGAGTGACGGTGTCTGCTAGAAAAGACAAGAATATGCATGCAAGAATATGTCTCAAAACACGTGACTGCAGCTGTACACATACGTATTGGCAGCTGAGGGTCAGACTGGCAGCTGTGTGCACCTCCAATGCAAGCCATAAATTGAAGCTTTATATGCACACACAACAGACACAAAGGTTTGAGGGAGAGAAGCCGAGAAAGATGGCCACTGCACTTTCCTGTGTTGTAAAATGAATCCCTTTCCATTTTGTACTTTAACATATAAAACACTCCTAATGTGGTATCCAAGCAACATACTGTGGTATCTTTTAACTTGGCAGATCTACACGCCTTTGTCTGATAACAAGTTTAAAGGCATTAAAGTGGACAGATGAGAAAATAGCATAATATAACCATAGATGAAGAGATGATATTTGCTCAACTCTCTTCTGTCTAAGACACTGCTCAAATCTAGTTCATCAGTTTTAAGACTTAAAAGCACTCACACTCTGAGAATCAGTGAGTGCAGTTTAATTAAAATGGCAGCATAACATCTCAAACCAAAATCTTTTTAGATTAAGATATCTGTATTCTTGTACATAGACGGGATTCATCCATATACAGTACACCACCAGTGACTCTAAAAATACCAGAAAAACCTGATGTTTTTATGTCTCACATTGAGTGCTTTTAGGAGAACTCTGCAGTGTGCGCCAATCCAAACAGATGGTTTTCCCATTAAAAGTGCCCGCCCTTGTCTCATCCTTCTTGCCTTGACGCCACACTCCTGTGTGTGTTTGTTCTACCAGGAAATAGATTATCAGTGTAGCCCTGCTCTCTGCTGAAGATTTAAGAACAAATGTGGCATGACATTGGACAGGCTGCAATATATGTGCAGTTTACTGTATTTGATGGGTTGTGTTTATTATGTTATTCATCATGTAAAAATATATTGTACTCAAAAAAAAAAAAAAAAAAACCTAAAAAAAAAAACAAACTATGTACTCCCAGATTGCAAGCATAAGAATCAAGAGTGAAACTCAGCCAGAGAAGCTGTTGCAGATTAGATAGAGAGAGACAAAGGTATACAGAGAGCACACTTGTGTTTTGTGCGTCTGTATGAGTAATGAGAAGTCAGTATCTGCATGTGAGAGGGGGCTTTGTGAGATCCGGGTCACACTAACCCAGTGATAATGAATCAGAGGTAACGCAGGACTCATCGTCGTCTGCTGATATGAACCTCTCAGTAGGCAGAGTGCCACAGAGACAACCGAGAGTGTCTGCAGGTTTTCATTTTGATCTAACACTACAGCAGCTGACTTCACTGATTAGCACGCCTTCACTAAGAGACAAGCTGCTAATCAGTGAAATCAGCTTGTGTATTGTTTAATCATAATACAGAGCGCCAGAGTCTCAGCCCTCTGAGCCAAAGAGCAGCAACCAGTCTTACTATAGGAACAACTGTACTGTGTGAAACCTCCCAGTTAAAAGCTTAGAAAATAAATAGTTGGATGAGTAGATGGATAGATGGACAAATGGATGTATAAATTGAAAGACAGATCATGGATGATGGACAGATAGAGGTATGGATGGATGATGGAAGGAGAGATGGCTGCATGATTGGGCTGGTGGATGGATGGATGATGGATGGATAGACAGACGATGGATGGATGAACAGACTGATGAATGGATTGACAGGTGGACAATGGGATGGATGGATGAATAGATAGAAGGATGGACTGATGACAAATAGATGCATGAATAGACAGACTGATGGACAAATGGATGGATAGGTGGGAGGTCATTTGAGGCAAATGGATGGATGGATGAAGAGATAAAAAAATTAATGGCTGGATAATTGGATGGATGGGTGGCGATGGAAAAACAGATTAATTAAGGAACAGAGACAAATACATGGATAGATGGATGGTTAAACGCATAGATGGGCATAGATGGATGGTTGAATGTACAGACAGAAGGATGGATGAAGGGATGAATGGATGGATAAAGACCTTTACCAATTTCATTTCCCTGTGATGTGTATTGTTTTCTTGGGGCACAGTTTTTTCTTTTATCGATCCTGGTATTTCTAGTCACTCCTGCCGCCAAAGTAACACATTGACATTTCTATTTGACATTTCTCCTGCCTCACAGTGGAAATTGCAGTATGAGAGGATCAATAATTCCCGCCTCTTAGTTCCACTCTCCCCAAATGAGCAGTGATGCTCCATTAATTGAGGCTCTTCATTGATGGCTACACGTTCAAGTTCCAGCGCTAAATGACTTCACTCAGCAAGAGGCGATCATCACCAGAGGACATCGACCTTTGCCTGAATTTCTCATGTCAACATGAGAGTGTAAATTAAACACAAACTGATCGAAGCACGTGCAGAGCAGTAGCTAGGAGTTCTTTGACTCTGAAAAATGTATGGAATTGTAATTGCAGTGGAGAATACTAAAGAATTCTTTGCATCAAAACTCCAGCAACATGTAGTATATCAGGGTCTATTTAGGGCCCTTTGTCCTGTTTCAGGAGTCTAGTAGTTGTTAACAGTTTGACTGAAAGAGTCTCTTGTTTCAGATCATTTAAATGTCTGAGCCCCCCCCCCACCCCCAAATTGTCGAATGATTCTGATTCATGTTACCCTTTGGAGGGCCCTGACCTCTAGATGAGAAACTAAAGCCAGACAGATACTGGATTTTTGAGGCCAATACTGATAATAAATAATTTCTTCACACCCATAATGCGTTGCTGGAATCTTAGCCTCTTCAGACTGAACCTTCCCCATAAGCAATCAAATATTTAGATATTTAGTCCTCTTTAAAAAAACAACATGTGTAGCATACACATTCAATTATAATGTAAACTCCTTTTCAGGAGATTAGATCTTCCTAAATCCATGAATATCACTGAGGGCATGACCTCAGTGTCCACAATAGAAGCTGGACACACGTGAAGACATGACTATGAAAACAAGCAGGCGTGTAAACCTAATTTTCCTCCATCACCCTTACATTTGTCAAACAATCTGCTTCACAAGGATCATCAGCAGACAAAGGGACATATGCAGCAAAAACAGGGAGTACATGTCTCTGTTCCTGTATTAATGTCACTGCACAGTTGATGGCACAAATCACCTGTGAAGCTGCTGCAGACTCACAATCCAAATCTGGGTCATTTGTATTCAAGTCTTTATGTGCGTGCATCATGTCACGACTGTCTGTATGGATGGGCGCTTACATCCTCCTCCTCCACCTTTGTATGCATGGGGAGCAGACAGCTATATGTGGTGCTTTGCTTTGGGTGGAGTCCTGCATGACCACTGACCTATATATTGGCACACTCAGGAGGCGCCCCGTTGCCATGGTGAGCCAAGAGTCGCAGATGCAGAAAAAGGATGAAGGGCCAGCTAGTGAAAGTTCTCATTTTGAGGACAGAGAGAATCCGAGTCAGTCGTTTTGCATCTCAGCTGTGACAGATTCTTGTGTTGTCGTTCAAAAAGGCAGGAAAGTCCCTCTGTGATATGACAGAGCTGTAAAATACCTCAAATATGGCAGCTTCTCTGACAGCTCCTATGAGATGCCTGGTGGGGTTTTGTCCTATATACGCTGTGCTCACACAGAGCTGCTGCTGCTGCTTCTTCTACTGCTTGCACTAAAGACAGAACTTCCCATCAAATATTCAGCAGTTCACATGGGGGGAAACACTCAAGACTGCTTGCATGGCTGCTGCTGGCTTTCAGGAAGAAAGCAGGTTGGATTCAAAACTCCCCATCACATGCATGAAAGCGCTACATGTGTCAAGCATAAACACTGGAACAAATAGGCATGATCACAGATACACTAACACACAGAGCAGACGCTGGAGCTGTGGCTGCCTCATACTGCTTCATTTTTCCAGCAGAATGTCACTCTTTGATATTGTGTTACTGTGTGTGTGTATACGCTATTTCCCCTATGAATAGCTGGGGAGTTGGGCAGCACAAAGGGAGTAATTGTTCTTGTCAGAACACCACCAAAAGTCCACCCGAGGAGGCTGCTGTGGCTGCTGCTACTCAAAAGAGGCGAAGTCAGAGGAAAAAGGGCCACTAATCCATCACCTTCACCAGGTCTCACCGTGACAATGGTGCACTGACGCACCATTTCTCCCTCAATGAAAGAGCTTGTTATGTTTAAGCACGACTGATGCGCCTCCGGATGCAAAAAGCAGCTTGTTTCAAGCAAGATGGAGAAGTTGCACTTCTCAAGGCTTTTGAAGATAACTGGTCAAGGCCAATATGAGTGATAAGTGAGAGACTGCAGATAGAGACAGTCTAAACAAGATTACCCAGACAAGTAAATGTTGCATGGGCAGCACAATGACTGGCTTTGTGTGGCTCTCAATTGGCATCAATTTAGCTGGATATAAAGGATTCTATTGATTAAGCAGTCTCTTATTGTACCAATCAATACACACATTGATGAAACATTCAGATAATATTCTCCAAAGCAAAGAAATCAATCCTATAAATACAGGGATGCTGTAAAATACAGGGATGCTGTAGGTGAGTTAATATACAACCAGAAGTACTCCTATTAAATATTTTTTAAGCCGTATACAAAAGATTTAATAAACACACTATAATGTAATCTGCCAATTATCTTCCCAATTCATCTTTTTATCTATGAAACACCATTAAATTGTGAAGAGTGCCCATTGTAATTTCCCACATTCCAAGAAATGAATTCAAATAACTTGTTTTATTTGAACAAAAGTCTGAAAATGTTCAGTTTACTGTCAAAGAAAATATTCAAATCCTCACATCTGAGAAGCTGGGACCAGCTGGAACTTAAAGGAACTTTAAACTCACTGTTAAGCATCACACAAGTCTTAATAGGATTGATTTAGTTTTTCTTTAGAATAAGGTGTGACAAATTGTCTTTTTTCACACTCGAAATGTCTAAATTTAGAAAACGGGGGTAATTCAGAGACTATAATCTGACTGCCATGAGAGATCCACTCCCTCTGAAATATAACAAGCTGTATTGCACATTTAATCACAGAGGCCTATAACAAACAGTGCTCTCACAGTATAAAATGACTGCTCACCGTTACACCACTGAAACGGGTGCATCAATGCACCAGAGGGAGTCCTTGCCGGCGGGATCCGATTCGTATGTTTACCAACAAGCCGCAGCCGCCTGTGCAGATAGATGACCGCGATAAAGTGCCCGGGTAGACCGTGTGCCAGCAGTGTGAAAGGTGAGCGAGACAATAGCACCTGTAAAAAGGTCGTAAAAGACGAATAAACAGGTGGATAAACAGCGAAAGTTGAGGCGGGTTTATGTCACATTATCGTTCAGACGCTGGCTCATTCTTGCAGATTCAGAAAGGAGAACTGTTGATGTGGATTTCCCCCGCTTCTCCTCCTCGCCGTGGCTGTTTTGAGTCTGTTATTATTAATAGACGGCATATAACACTGACCCAGCAGCAGCATCTGTGTGAGAGGGGAAAAACTAGAGCACTGGCTCGATTTTCCTACTCCCGCCCCTTCGCAGAGGCTACTGACGTCCGGCGAGACCAATCCTGATCCAGCCTGGGTCGCGGTGTGTTGTGACGGACTGCGCGTGTTTTCTGTCAGTAATCATCATCGTAATCATTTACTTATGCGTGCATCTTTTACGGGCTAATTAATTAAATGACAAAATCAGTGGGGAGATCAAAAGAATACTGAGGTTATGAGTCTTATCTCGTACAGACAGGTCTAAGAGGTCCTGGGGCAAAAATCAGCTGTGGGCCCCCATTAGCCCACTTTTTTTTCTCATACACTTTCTATCCTATGATCAATAAGTAATTGAAACTGGCAACTACTCTGATGATTGATTAACAGTTTAGGGCATAAATGCAGAGCGTGACCTCACAAGGAGGTCATTGGAATCAGCTGTTTTTTCATTAACTTGATTATGTTTAAAGTTAATTCAACTAAAATTGTCCGGTTTAATTTCTGCTCTAGTTGAGTGTATGTTACCAAACAAAATAGCTAATTATCACAAACTAATTGCCCCAAGATAAACCTGAAGGATTTTGGGTCTTTGGGGCACCATGAGTCTCAGAATTACTCAACTGGATTTTATTTAGTCACTCAACTGCTCAATTATATTTTATTTCCTTACATAAAGGTTTAAATACTGTTTCAAAGTTGTCTCCACGTTTCGAGGGATAAAATTCTGATGGGTAAATGACAAAATAATAAATCCTCTATATGAGATTGAAGGTTCACTCCTGACCTTGGAAATACTGAAAGGACATCGAGGCCTCAAATTTTAATCCAGTTTGGTTGGGAAGTCTTTGAAGTGTTCAGAAAAATGGAAATTTTAACATGTGATTCCATGACAACTGGAGAAAGTAAATCTGCTGAGAAAGATGGTGCGATATAATCGTGGTATAATCCTCTGTGACGTCTATTAAATATGCAGTGAGGTGAGACTGTTTTCTTAAATCCTTTATTTCTTTAAAAGCAGTCACAGTTATATAAACTGAGTGTAAAAAACACTGGTGCAGAAACTTCTCCTCAGTATAATAAAAAAATACACTGAATCAGCACGCACATGGCTGAAATCAGTCTTTTGTTTTGAGGCCCAGTTATTATTAAAACCAGCAGTTCTGGGCTAAAGTGTTGTGTGTTGCACAACAAACTGTGTATGAAGTGCTGTGTTGTACATGCACACAGAGTGACAAACAAAGCCAGCCACCGGATGATCTTAGAAGAAATAGAGCTGCTCATATCCTGTGAAGTTCCCAGCGTAGACAGGCGTGTAGTTGTAAATCAGTGAGGAGTCCTCTTCCTCAGGATTGTCGAAGTGATGTAAACTTCTCCTTCCTAGATAAAGCAGAAGTGAGATGCATGTGAATACAACAAAACAGAAACAGATCTCTGTGGGGACAGACCATACTGTATAAGTGTTAAAAGTAACATTTGTATTATTTGAGCATATTGTGGTTGAAGTATAATGGGATTTCTCCAACAGTATGGCCAAATTAAAACCTCCTTGGATCGCTGTGAAAATAGACTGGGATATAGTAAACTTTGTGAAAATTAAATTAAGAAATAGTAGAAAATAAAAGAAGCAGGTGTAAATGTCCACTTGTGCCTAATTACTAGAGATATTAAGGGGATGCCTTATTATTAATAGTATGACGAAATCTCTTACAGTTGACAAATTTATATTTATATTTGTTTCACCGTATATGTCATCATATCGACTCATAGTTAATACCTAATGATACTGATTCTTCTTGATGTGTGTTTGTCATCTCACCTTCATCAACAAAAAACTGAGCCAGTAGAGATGATAGCTGAACAGCGTGAGATGAGTGAGGGAAGTTCAGCCTCCTGTCCCACTGAAAACGGTTCACCTCTGGGTGCCACTGTACTCCATAGAAGGGATATCTCTTACCTGACATGAAGGAAGAGACAAAAAAATATATGCTATTATAACAACTTTCTTACGGCACAATGATTAAATTTGTCAAATTAATGTAAAAATAATCTTGTAACCTTCTATGGTTGAGACAAAGTGGGCTCCGTTTTTAGCAATGTTTGTAGACAAGAGGGAGAAGAAATTGTGCAGTTTCTCATTTTCCAAGAAGGTCTGTAAGAACATTTGTGGTTATTATTTATGCATTACCTTTCAGTATTAGTTTAATGCATTATATTTCATGTAATATTGTAGATTTTTAAGGTTACTTATCTATAAAACGTGTTCTTGTGTTTTCTAATGATGCTGTGACATTTTCTTTTCTTCTGTGGGGGGGTCTTAAGAGCATGAATAGTTATGTGTACTAGGAGCCCTTGGACAAAAATACCAATCTCATTTCTCTATTTTTCTGCGTACAGTCTTCCTGCACTGGAATACTGAATGACCCCAGGTTTGATTAAACATTAATTAATTTAGGTATATGCATCATGTAAGTTTAATATCTGCTGAAATGTAAAGGACTTATTAAATGAAATTACCACAAACCAGGTAGCACACTGTGAGCCTGGGTTACCTGGGTTGAGTAACTCAGTTAAGTAACTCAGCCTTGATTAACCATGGTTTGCAGAAATACTTAATGAATATTGCATCTGCAAATTACCCATGTATACATTTTTATCTGTACTGTTAAAGGAGTCAAACGTTTTGGTCATGCATAAGAAAAACCCCAGATAACACATTTCTTGATGCTGAAATGACTGTATCGAGTGTCTCTGATTTCATTTCTCAGCACAATAACAAGGCAAAACCTCAAGAGGGGAAATGAAACACACTGTACAGTGACAACAGAGGGATTTACACTACCTCTACTGTAAGTCCGTAGTGGTGGAAATTGCCAGTCAGAGCTTCATGGGTCAAAGCCTTCATAAGCTCGTCGGGGAAACCTGCAAACATCCTACTGGAGTGTGCCTCTGTGGGGGGAAAGGGAGGAGTACAGAAGTAAATAGACCTGTAAAAAAATAATAATAACCTAACTTTGAGCAGTGACTTTATGGCAAGAGGAACACATAAATGATTTGGTGATAATAGCAGACAGTCTAAATATAGGGCTAAAAAAAACCTCTGATTAGTAACTTGACTCTACTGACACTAAGTGGCATAACTCAGTACATGCAGTTTATGAGAAAATGTTGTCAAACAATTACTTAGTCCACCTTAAGTCTATTTAAAACATATTCCCTATATTTAAAATGTAAATCAGGGGGGTAGACACACATAGACATCAACAATACTGCATTAAGCTCTAACCTGTGGTTAGGTTGAGGGGCAACGCAATGTTCTCAGCTGTGGTATTTGCCAGCAGATTTTCACCAGCTACCAGAACAGTCAGTAGCTGCATTCCCATGCATGTACCCCAGATGGGGAAGAAATCCCCCCTGTCATTAGCCTGGAACAAACAAAGAGTTCGGCTTTTAACTTGTTTTGTGTCTGAAACGTTAAAGCAACACTGAAACTGGCAACTCCTTTGAACAACTTTTGGACAAAGTGCAAAGACTGATTCCCTCCAGAGGATTAAATAACTAGTGGATTAATGATGGGAAAAGTATTTTAATGTTGGAGCTGGTTTAACTAATTCACATATTGTCAGTTGGTTTAAACTTCATTATGACTTACGAGATTACTGCATGTTTTTTCAGCAAAATCTAAGAATGCAAAGTAAGTACAATAATAGCAATCATTTAAATATAATGAAATAAGAAGTTCAGCTACTCACTCTGAAATGCGGTGAGGTTAATAAAAAGTATTTAAAAATGAAAACAGTCAGATTGGTGCAAGAACAGTCCTTAAAAATTGTAATTAAGTCTGAGTAAATTCACTCTGGTTTCAGATAATAGTAAAATCATTAAAAATGACACATTCAGACAGGGCAGTACCAACCATCAGAGCGAGTCTATAAAAAATCTTCGCCACCCTGGCATAGTCTGATGTTTCCAAATCTACAGCTCCCCCGATGAAAAGCAAGCTAAAGAGACATTCATGCAGTTAGAGCAGTGAACCGAGGAACGAATGTAGATGTAATATAGATGTAGATGTAATTCCTCTCTGACACTGAAACTTCCACCACATTTATAGGCATATACTGCAGCTCACCCATTAATCTTCTTGAAGATATTTTCATACTCAGCTGTAGTAAGAGTCAACCTGCAGGGATAAACAAACAATGCTCACTAACTATATTATTTGACATTTTTGACAGCATGAAAAGCACAGATCACAGGAAACCAGGTGACAGAAAATCAACTTCTTCTTTTTCCACAAAAGCAGCACAAGTATCAACAGTGACATTTTATTCTGTAGATTTAAAAAGTTCCTGCTCACTGAAAATAAAATGTATATTAAAGACTGTAGAGGACTCAACCTACTTGATAGGCATCACTCTGGCGCCCCCAGACTCAGTGTATTTCACATAGGAGGAAGGTATGTAGGTCCTCCCAAAGGGCTTCATGACATCATCTGAAACTAACTGAGTCAAAATACCTGTGGGACAAAAACACAGCTGCTGTGAATACACACCAGAAAAGATGCAACATATAGTGATAAAGCTACAAAGAAAATGCCATCTACTCTATGATTAAATGTTTATATTATCTAAACTTCTCTTTATCTCTCTCAACATTCAGTCCTGATAGGATACATTTCACTCACCGATAACAGGTCTGTCATTCACAGCCTCCTGGTTGAGTGAAGTCGGCATTGCTCTGCTGCAACAGATGCAGCAGACAAAAAATAAACAAACAAATGCTGAAAATACCATGTTGGACATGTTTTCACCTCAATTTCCTCTGACCAGTCAGGGTTTAATTTAGCATATCAGTTAGAGAGCAGTGGTTTATGAAAGAAGCTGCAGCAGACTTATATATGTCGAGGCAGAAGAGGATATAGTCAGTACAGGGAAGTGAGGAATGCCCAGATTTACATGTGATGCCTCCTGCACTGCACATGCCGGTCAGACAAGTTGACTGCTGAGGTTAACATAAATATTCTGCTGACAGCACGGACTTTTTGTTAAAATTTTGATCATTTAGTGTGCAGGAAACAATGCAGCTTCATGGCTTCGGGTTTTGCAATAAAGGCAAAAAAGAAATTACATGGGAGGATTTAGGAAGGCAGCTCTCGGTTCACACGGCACACTTGGGTTCAAAGTGCTGTCAAACAGGTTTCAGTGTAAAAATGAAAGAAAATTCTATTAATAGAACTCCACTCCTGTTTTTCCTGAACATTTGGCTAATCACTCTAAAGGTTTCAGTCCATTTTATCTAAATAAATTCACAAAATATTTAGACCTTTTCCCAAAAATGCTCTGTAGACATTTTTGAAAATCTGCTTCATTTTTGGACAGCATTATGCATGTATCTCTGTAGGGAAGTGAAATGACGTGACTGATGCAATACTTTCTAAATACAGTTACATTAATAAAAGATAAAGTTTCGATTGGGTAATAGAGAGAGTAACATGTCTTATGACAACTGAGAAAACTTCACTTTAACAATTATTTTGTGAAAGGAATCTTTTGGAAAGGTTACAATTACTTATTAATTCACCGAAAGTATCCAGTCTAGCCAGTCTGTCTGCCCCATGTTCATGTTGATGTTGTTTCAAGGATATTTGGTAGTAAAATGCTGCTGTGTGCTCTGGTTCTCTTTCCAAGTTAAATCAAGATCCATTAGTGGAAAAACTTGCAGTAGCAAGAAGTAACGACATACACGTATTTAAGCACTGTGCTGCACAAGTACAAATTTCAGGTTCTTGTACTTCACTTGACTATTTCTATTTAATGCTTCTCTATACTTCTACTTCACTACCTTTCAGAGGGAAATATTGTTCTCCACGACATTTATTTTCAAACTTTACTTACTAGTACTTTTGCATCTGATTACTAAAAAAAAATAAGTAACAAAGATATATATTTATCTGGAGACGACAGGGGGTGAAGGGTGGGGGATTGATAGGGGCTTCGGTGCATGACCACACTGCATAATTTTTTATTGTTTAAGTTTCCAATTCTACAAGTATTTTAATTGTAATTGGTCCCTTGATAATAAACAAAAAATGACTGGCTCAACTTAAGTGTTAAAATGTGTTTTTTATTGGCATTTGCTAACAGTCCGAGACAGACAGAGCTTTATATTCTCAGAGTACTTGCGTGGGAATCAGTATGGAGTTGGTCACTTGTCTGTCTCCAGTGTAGCAGATTGAGCCACCAGGTGGAGACAATTAACATCAATGATAACTACAGTGCATATCAATGAACACTTCTTTGTTGGTGCAGTAGACCAGCAGCTGCTATGAGTCTCGAGCAATTATTCACATTTTATGTATTTGAATATGTGGAATTACATCACAAGTTAAGGTTATGCATATGTATATACATCTCGTTAGATTGAAAACACAGACTTTTGTATAAAAATCTCCCATACATTATTAAAAAGACAGTCAGTCCACTGAATGCCCTGTACCCAGCACCAAATTCATTAAGTCACATAAAACTTCATATATTTAGTTTAACTTCATAATACTGATCATTAATGGCAAAGATATCAGATTGATTGTGTTTCTGGCAGCCTTTGTCCAGTCTCCAACTGGACAACTTCATATGCTACAATATCAGTTAGTTTTCATCTGCAGTTTTACTCTTTTCAGAAATATTAACTCTTGTGAAATATTACATAGGCAATAGTATATTCACACAAGACCAAAGAAATACATAGTTTGGTCCTTTTAGTCACAATAGTGCAAAAAAGGAACTTCCCTGACATCTACAGCAGCAGCAGTCTCCATCTTCAAATCAAAGTCCAACTATTTCAGTCTTTCTCTGCAAAATATGCACAAAATTAAATTAGTATTTATTTCTTTTAAATAATGTATGTAGTATGTTTAGTCAACTAACTCAGTGGTCTTGAAGACTTATTGCAACTTACCCCTGAGTCTCTCTATTTCCTGACAAACATCTTTATAGACAGCAGCCAGCAACTCCTCTTTTGGCTTCAGTCCATCCAGAAATACTAAAAAAAAAAACAAAAAAAAAAAAAAACAGACAATGAACATATAAATATTAGGTATTTCATTATTTAATATTAGTACAAATGCTACAGTGGTAATAGTTTAATCATTTATTTAACTTTTTGAGATCTCAAACACATAAATACCTGAACTGCTCCAATAGCCACAGTTCTAATCCCATCCACAGAAACTGAACACATGACATCTTTGACTGGACACTCACCAATTCCAGACGCCATGCTCTCCATCTCCTGGTGATTTTTGAGGTACATTGGCCACACGTGTCCGTCAAAGTAGCCAGGAGGATCAGGAGGCGTGTATACCCTCAAGCTGTCAATCAAAGACAGCAACAGAGGTAAAAACATGAAGAGGCAAACTCAGTGGAAACAAAATCCATGTAAAGGTACAGAAGAGATTTTTGGTTGGAAAATATGACACCTTCGTCTCCTTTTGCAGACATCATAAGGTATTTCCATGAAGTATCTTTTGTCAAATAGCTCATTCAGAGGCCTAGAAAGTAAAAATAAGTTAGAGGCATGTCATATTACTGTTATTAGAATCTTACTTTTCATATTATATTGAATAAATCTTGGGGAACAGGTAGCACTTATGGTCAGAGATAAAGTATGAGATAAAGTGAATGATTACTTTTCAAAACAGTAATATAATTTTTGGCTAGTGAAAGTATCCTTTTTCAGTGATGCTTTACTTTAGAGGTCTGTAATTTATTCATCATTATCTCTTAGGTTTCTGCTAAGTAACTGTAATTTGGCGGTAATGACAGAAAAAAGAGACAACATTTATTTGTTTAGCTTAGTGTAGTTGTGTTGAGTGTTGCTGATTTCCAGAAGAAATTCTGCTAACACTTTATTTTACAGATCACAAAATTCCAATTTCTTTGTCCTTCTTTGTCATCTTCTGAGAAAGAAAAGTGATCAGTGGGTACATTTCCAGTTATTTCTAAATGCTAGCACAACCTTGAGACTTTTACACAGAGGATAGCAGATGAGTTACATATAACTGAAATAAACTCAATAACTTCACTAAATCCTCCCTGGTGTACCTGTAGTTGAAAATGAGGAATCCTTCCACTATCAGCACATACACCTCAGTGTCGACTGTCGGTGTTGTTCGCTCTGGGTTCAGGCCTCGCTGTTTCAGGAACGACTCAGGATCTCTTCGCCATGAGTCCACCTCGCTCATCAGTGTGTCCATGTGCAGAGCATCGAGCACTTAAACATAATTACATATATAGTAGAAATGCTACTGAATCTAATGGTTATATAAGGTCATAGGTCAGAATGGCATGAATGATTAAAGACTAACTTCCTTATTTAACTCACTCTTAAGTGATACAAACAAAGAGGTTTACTTGTGATCCAACCAGTCTGAATCCTGAATTAAGTTGAATAACAAACACTTAAATAAAGTGTCCTTACTGTCATATTGCTTAAAGCCATTGCTGTCCACTGGTACCACAGAATCATCCTGAAGAAAAAAAAAAGCATCCACTGTGATCACTCAAGCTCTCAGATTTCCAGCATGTGTAAAAGCAGTGATATGAACAGTCTACCTTAAAATACGAATCCTGTGCAATGATGCAGCTGTTGGGTATCTGCTGGTGCAGGCTCTTGGAGAGAGTAGATTTTCCTCCATTGGTCATCCTGAAAGAAAAACAGCACACATCACCTGCTGTAATTTTACATTTTAAAGCTGCACAAGTACCACTGGAAACGCTGGCTTTGCTGATCTCTGGTGGTTTAACTTCTCACTTTGCTCCAGTGATGTAGACATTTACGCCAGGGTGGGTCAGTACTATAGGTTGACTAACAAATTTTACAGGCTGATAGTGTCTTATCACAGTTAAATCAGAAAATGTGGTTTTTGTGATAATTTTTTTCATTGCTTTTCCTACACACTTAAAGCATACATATATATTATGTGTCCTTGTGCTAAGCAGTGTATCCCCTATTTAACAATCCTTTCCTAAGTGGAGTTTACAGAAATTAAATAATAAATTGATAAATAAATAAAGTAAGGTATATTCAGTAGCATACATAAAAGACATACAGTTCAGTTGTTTTGCAGAAAATATTTCACCTTATCAACTACAGAAGTCAACATGTTGCCAGTATGTGCCTGGTCCCATGCATTCCTCTTATTTATATTTACATATAAAGAAAAAAAGCAAGGATTCTGTTACAGAGACAATTTCCTCTGAAGAGTAACCAACTCTTATCAGTTAGACTGCCACATGGTTGTCACATGCTGTATTGATCTGATAGTGTCCCTTTAGCCCCTGCTGCTTGTACAGTATGTCGCCCATATTAATATACAATTTAATAATATTTCCTGGTGCCCCTCTGTGAGCTGTTGTCTTTTCTCCCTGTATTTCCCATTTACACAAGAAACTACCAAGGGGCATTTCAGAATCTCAAACTTAGTAAATAAAGGTTCAGTGTAAAGTAGCCTAATTCTAAAAACTCAAAGGTATTTTTGTTACATTTCTAGTATCAAAAATGGTATCCGAGATCCAGCAGGCTATCTAGAGGCAGAATGACCCAAAGAGGACAATAAAAGACATGTTTTGGAGGGAGGTCAACATAGAAACACATTAATGTTTACAATTCTCCCGACTTACTTACCCGCCTACTCCTACAATTAGTGTCTTCATTGCAGTTGGTTGTGCTGCTCAGCGCAGAGTTTCTGATATATAAAACCGGTGATGGCAAATTAATTAGCAGTCTGTGTGCAAACTTAACTAGTAGCTACAGGGGGACGTTGGTAACTTGCGCTGCGATTACTGTGGTCCGTACTCCCTGTTGCTTTTCCGCTATTGGGCGCTTGTGATTCGCTGATGGAGCTGCTACGTCACAAACGACCCGCCCATTGAGAAAAAAAAAAGACAAACACTAGAGCATGATATAAACTCAATACACTGTTAAAACAGAGTTTTATTTGAACCAAAACAAAGTAAAAGTAACTACAGACAATAGTAATGTCAAAACATCCAGTCATAGAAATGAAAGAATAATAGAATAAAATAAAGTAAAAATAAGTTAAAGGTAAAAGCAAGTTGAAGTTACGTAGAGTAAATTATATATTAAACTATGATAGTATAAATTAATAAAAAAAATAAATTTAAGAGGTAACATTTCATTAAATAAAAATTATAAAATATATTTTAAAGAATTCATTTGCAAAAACATTTGAAAATATTTTGAGAGTTCTTTTAGTTAAAATATTTTCAAATATTTACAAAGTCGTCATTTTAACAAATTAGTAAAAGTAAAATGTAAAGTATAGTACTTATAGTAAAATATAAGAAAATAAATAAATAAAATAAAATCGCTGCACAGAGTTTACATGTGAGCCGTTGCAGGCTGAAGAAGCGCATGCGCAAACTAACTTCTCCGCCGCCTTACTGAACTTCCTCATTGGCAGTGATAGCACAGTCCTGCGACGTTTCTGTCTGAAATAACACATTCCGCATTTCGTTTTATTTCATCTCCAAGCGTCGAAATGTCCAAGCCTCCTCCCAAGCCGGCCTAAGCCAGGTAAGACTAACATTATCAAAGCTGTTGATTAAATTTAGCCCAAACTTGTGCTCTGTGTTTTACGAGGACAACACACCTTGTTGGCGATTTGAGCTTCGTGGGCGGGCGGGGAGCACTTCAGTCAGTGAAATCGGATGATTTCTGTCATTTGTCTGTGAAACTTTTATCACCCAGTGGAAAGAAAGCCCGCAAACTCTGATTAATAACAGTTCCCATTATTACCGAGTGGAGCAGGGCTAGAGTGGAGCTGTTAAAAGTCCTTTCACTGCTGATTGACAGGGGGATCCAGCTCTCAGCAGCAGGCCTCTGTGACTTCCCTATTTCCATCACTCATGCACGGAAAATGCTGTCATTGAATGGCTCTCAGTGGCCTTAGGTCGTAGGTTAAGAGTTGATGATGAGTCTATAAGGTCAGTGACATCAGCCTTAACTTCCTGCAAGCTCAGTCTTGTTGCTATTCTGGTAACCCCTTCTCTAAGATTAGGAAATGTGACTCACAAATGTGAATGTGGCTCACAAAAAATGTCAGGTGAATGCACTGTGCATGTTTTTTTTTTTTTTGTTTGTTTGTTTTTTTTGTGCATGTCATGTTTTAATGTATATAAGTTTTACTAAACTCATTTAGATTGGCATAATAAAAGAAATGTTGCAAAAGTAAAGCATAACAGTAAAAGATACAAAGAAACTGAACTGAAACTGCAGCTAATGATTATTTGCATTATTGATTACTTTATTCTCATTGATTAATTAATGAATCTACTAATTAATGGGTAAATTAAACAAACAAAACTATCTTCTCACAACTTCACAGAGCTGAAGGTTACACCTCCAAATGTCTAATCAACTATGACAGCATATGACTAAGAAAAGCAGCTAATCCTCTCATTTGTGAATCTGAGAGTTGAGTTTTTTTTCATTTGTTTTGCATGAAAAATGATTAATTGATTGTCAAAATAGTCATAGTTTGTTGATTGACTAATTTGTTTTAGATCCACTTCCAATGCTGGAGATATCCGGCTCAAAATTTCTTCAAAAAGTATAAAGTCATCAATTTGGGCTCAAATTGTTGTTCTTTTTCTTTGTTATGAAATAGAAATTTATTCACGTGTTGTGGGCCCTTCAGACACAGAAATCACAGTTTATTAGGTGCACCTTTTTAGAAATAATGTAGTCTAATACGACAGCCCTGTAATAAATTACAACCTGCACAAAGGTTATAATGTTCATTTTTGTTGAATCCATGTGTTGATTGTTCTGTGTGATCTTTTTGGAGGATGCAGCGTGTGGTGCTGCTGTGTTGTATTGCATTCTACTGAAAGGTGTTTCAAATAGCTACTCTGTCCTCATGGATATACACTAAATGATATGGACAAAATATTAGAAACACCTTTCAGTATAATGCAAAATGACTGTAAAGTTGAATCAACACCTTTCTAAAACAACATGGACTTTTCACAAGGACTGGACATTATAACCTCTATGGATGTTGTAGGTTGTACTGCAGAGATGTTGTGTGAGAGTGTACTATTCTTAGCGATGTACCTAGTAAACTGGCAGCTGAGTGTATTTTTTCAGATCACATCTTGTGCATCAGAGCTTCACATGCAGGGAGCAAAAAAAGAAAACTGAACTATCTTCACATATGAAGTTAAAGCTGTTAGCACATGATGTTGAAGCGTACAGGATCAATATAGTTATGTATGTCTATAAAAAAAAACATGCTTTGAAATTCAGACAGGCGCATTTCAGCAGATGTCTGTAAGCTATGTTTTGCTCGCTTGCTGTGGCCCAGTGATAGCACTGAACAAAAAGCTGGAAAGATTGATGTGTTATTACCATTCACATGTTTCATGGTTATTCATGATTCAGCTCCATGACACCTCACCTGCTTGTGAAGGCAGGTGAGATCGTCTGTCCCTGTCATCATGTGTCTTGACAGATGGCTGGTTGACGTGTAGAGGGAGAGCTTCCAGTCTGCCTCACATGGTAACAACTGATGTAGCTTTATCTATGTGGTAATTCACGTGGAGAAACACAATTGTGAGAATGGGAGACTAGCCTCTGAGGGACATAGAACATCCCAGAATTCAGGTATAGGTTACCTGAATTGCTGACCAGTCTTTACCCACATGACGTTTACTGCATCATGAGCAGTTTACAGTAGATATATTTATACTGTATGTGGTGGAACAGAGATTTAGGTGCAGTTTCTGGTTCAAGTCTCCACAGTGGATCATTTTTAAATGATTCTGTCCTGGCTTCAGGAGTGCTGGTCTGTAACTGCCCCTGTCCTGAATAATATAATTTCTCTACAAAGATGAAATTTAGAGCTGCTGCAATTAGTCGTTTAATCCAATGGTCGATCGACTCAAAAATTATTTGCAACTACTCTGATAATTAGTTAATCTTTTCTTGCAAAATTAGTGAAAAAGGGGCAATGTATTCTCAGGTTCCAGGTTCTCAAATGGCAAGAACAAAACAAGACATTTGAAGATCTCACCTTGAGCCCTGTTAAGTTGTGATTGGTATTTTTTCCACTACCTTTGACATTTCGTAGACCAAGATCAATTAATGATGTGAAAAATAATCAGCAGCTTAATCACTAGTGAAAGTAGCCTTGATAAAGATCTCTTCAAAAATGCTTGAAGAGATCATTGGCAGTACATATGCTGTGATAATGTTTTTTAATACCCTGAGCAATGTACTTTGATTGAGCAAGACTGGGGTTGTGTGGTGAAATTTCTTGTGCTCCATTTTTCTTCCTTCAAAATCTGTGCTTTTAAAAGAGGAATTTGTTTAATTTTTTGTGTTAACCAGGTCATTTCTGGACTAATGACTCTTTAGTGAGGCTTAGATGGTTTGGTTTTTGGGTTGGGCTTCGAACAGGAATGGAGAATCAAGAAGCCACCAAGATCAGACATGTTTTTTTTTTTTTTCTTGGAGGGGGGGGGGGGGCAAGACGAGCTGTTGGAATTGCACTTGCAATAAAATAACACAGATGGAAATCATCAAAAAACCCACAAGTAAATGAAATATACTGACAGTGTTTTGCTCAGACACTCTTTATTTATTTTTTCTTTAGCTGGAGTAAGTCCATGTATGTGCCCAGGGCTTTAAAATGCAGAGAGGAACCTGGACCAGTCAGCACAGGCTTTTGTGTGTTTTAAGCGACGTGACCGGGCCTGCAGAGGAGACATGCTTGCTGCGTTGAACAGAGCTAGGCTTGTGCAGGGGCTCAGGCCCTCTCTCATTCTGACACACTGAGACTGTGTGTTAACTAAATAGGAACTCTGAGTAATGGCAGAGAGTTACAACCATCCAACATTTAGTTAGCTGAGGCAGACGAAGATGTAAGACGCTTGCATACCCTTATGTGTCTTGGATCCAAACATATGAAACAAATTACTGTAAATGCATCAGTGTCAGTCTTGAATTAGTATCTTAAACACAGCTTCTTAAAAGTCTGGCTTGTGAGGCTTATGAACAACCAAATTAAGCAAAAGTTAAAACTTAGAAGAAAAATAAATAAAATCTAAAGCACATATAAACATCACCTAATAAATGCTATATTTATAATGTAAGGTGCAGCATGGTAGCAAATAGATGAAGCAGCTTTTGTAGCATCCATCCCTAATTACTTTTTAAAATTAAATAAATAAAGCAGGTTATTGACAATAAAGATATGTAAAACAAGAGAAATCATTGAAAGGGAAGTCAGTAGAGTGAAGTACTGAGTCATGTTTGTCTACAAATTGGATACAAATCAGAAGAATTGCATTACTTTACACCAGTGCTGAATGAGATTTGCTCTGGTCAACTAAAAACAAACAAACACTGGTGCTTTGGCTTTCAATGTAACCAGCTCATTATGTTTAGCAGTAAACATAGAGCACAGCGTACTACACATAACTTAAGGTTTTGTTTGGTCCCAGAAATAAATAGCTAGGAGGATTATTTAATAATAAGTTGGTGCATGTCACTGTTCCTTTAAACTCTTTTGTACGTCTCTGTTAACTAGTTCAGCTGTCTGCTAAGGCCACAACCACTCTGGTGGCATTCCAGCAGCAGAGCCAATGTTGGGCTCGACTGTGAGCCATCACAGGCCCTGAGGGCAGTTACCTCAGGCCAGCGCACACACACAAGAACCTGTGTTTTTGTCCCCCACACTGCAGCACGTAAAACTGCTATTGACTGTAGAAGAGTTATTGCATGCCATGTGCAGATCTCTCTTGAGTGAAGGGGAGGATGATTTCACTCTCTGATTTATTGTATTATGTGTCTGAGGGGAATTTACCACATTAAAGCTACGCTCTGCACTCACCTGCAACAGGCTCACTGTGGTGAAACTAAGTGCTGTGAAGAGGCAGCATGTGTGGTTTCACCTCACTGTGCCTATTCTCAAGTACAACCTGCCCTGTTTGCCACTGACACATTCAGGGAGTGAAGTCAACTCACCACAAACGGTCTGCAACTGTTTCACCTAACATTACAATCTGTGTGGTTTTTCTATTTATTAGGCCAAGTCAAGGTGTTCAGGGCGTTGTTCACCTTTGACCCCAGAACGGTAAGAGCTTTTTGTTCAAGATGCATTGGTTTTTTTTGTTTGTTTTTTTTAAATAAAATATTCCTTGAAGGTTAAAGTACCATTCAGATTTCCAGCCTGAAAACAACGCTAAATCTACAGCCCAGAATGTGCAGATTTTGTAACGATGATGTAGAATAATGAAATCACATATTTTGGTACTTCCCTCAAGTGACACTGTTCTAAATCAAAATTCAGATATAGTTAAAAGAATGCGATAAATGCAGAACTTGTCATGCAGACTGTACTGTGATTTGAAATGTGTAAATATAAATAATATTTTCAGCACAAGCATGGAGTTAAACATCACTGTACAATGTTAAAAGTATGCTGCCAGATTTGAAGAACTGAGATAAACACAGGTGGCAGTAGATGGATGAGCTATTCAATTTATTATCTGGTGAATGTTTGGCCTCAAATAATGACTGAAATGAAGAATAGTAGGCGATTCATTTTCTCTTGTTTCAGTTTTGGTTAAAACCACTTAAATGCAGATGTGAATAAAAATTTCTCACCGACCAAATTTTACCAGTAATCCCTTTTGATGTCCTCCATCAGCAATTATGTGTCAAAACATTGAAACATTGAAATGTAGAACTCATGATTGTTGCAGTTGGTGGAGGAAAAAGGGGAAGGTATGGGGGAGGAGAAATCAGGTGAAATATAAGCATTGAGGTCAAAATGCTGCCAGGGCATTAAATTTCCTGAGCAACTGATCAACTTGCAGTAACATTTGTCCTATTTTTTTATTTTGCAGCCAGACGAGCTGTACTTTGAAGAGGGAGACATCTTGTACATCTCTGACACAGTAAATAAAACCTCATAGATTTGGCTGCCATCTTCTTCAGCAAGCCCTCATATCCCATTCAGTTTGAACCTGAATTTGCACTTCTTCTTCCTCTTTCTCTAGCACTTTTTGCATTTCATGTCTCCTCTCTGCTGTATCTTTATTTGTTTATTTTGTTGTCATTGCCATTGTCCATCTTTAATCAGTCTTTTCTCCCCTCCATTTGTCTTTTCCTCTCCCACTTCTTTTCACTATTTTCTTTGCATTCATTTTTGTTCTGTTGTTTTCATTCTGCTTTGTCCTGTTCGTCTCAACTGATTTGTGTCTGTTTTTTTGTTGTTGTTTTTTAAATGTTTTTCTTTTTAACTCTTCCTTTAACTTTCTGCATTGCTATTATCCTCAGAGCGACACTAATTGGTGGAAGGGTACATGCAGAGGAAGGACAGGACTAATTCCAAGTAACTATGGTGAGTAGTAAACATAGAGAGACCAATTTTGAGTTCCATTGTATGTATGTGGTGACCAAAATATTACTTATACACCTTTGTCTCTTGTAATTCTCAATTTTAGTTAACACACTGATGTTGTTTTGTGTTTTTTAGTCGCTGAGCAGGCAGAGTCTATTGACAATCCAATGCACGAAGCAGCCAAACGAGGTACTTATCTACATTTTCAAATATCTCCTTGTGTTCTTTTATTTATTTATTTCTATGCAGCAGTTCCTTCTATCCTCAGACAGTTCAGTCTCTCTGGAGACAGTGAAAGCAACCTTGACCTTGATAACGTCATTTCGCTTTCTGCTGAAGAGCTGTAACAAGGTTTGCATTATTAGTAACCTTGTCTGTTTGACTCTGTGTGTTTTTTTTGTATTTAAACAGGTAATTTGAGCTGGCTGAGGGAATGTGTGGAGAACAAGGTTGGAATCAATGGGTTGGATAAGGCAGGAAACACTGCCCTCTACTGGGGATGCCATGGAGGACATAAAGGTAATAATCATTGGATGATAAAAATATTGAGAATGTACTTTTTGGTAGCACCATTGGATGGGTTAGAGCCACAAAATGGCAGTGATATTTGGATTTTTCAGATTTGTGGGGTGATAACTGGTCATACTCTGTTGCGGCAGAAACTTCAATCTTAAATTGTGACACCCAGGCAGATTTGTTTTACGACAGAAGTGAAGTACACAAAAGCAGGAACTTGGTTTATGAAAGTGTTCCAGTTCTTCTGTGCCCCTTTCATTGTTTCTGCATGATTGTTACGTGATACATGTCATCAAGTCTCCAATCTGTCACTGAAACTTCTCCTTTTTTTCCTGCATCAGATGTGGTGGAGCTGTTGCTAAGCCAACCCAATGTGGAGCTCAACCAGCAGGTGAGATGGGTTTTAAAAGGAACTTCACTAATATGTGAAAAACATCAGGATAGAAGGACCAGTCTTGAAATCATCTGGATTTCTCACCCCATTTCATATAGCAAGAAGTGCATAGTGATGACTGAGAGTGAAAAACTTCTAAGGATCAAGGTCCAGATAGCAAACCCTGAATCAGTCCTTAACACTTTCCTTCAGATGACCTGCAAGCCGAACTGATGGAGGGGAGTACATGAATGTAGATTTTGTTTCCTGCAGGGATAGATATTTCTGTCAGGTTATTTACTTAGCTTAAGGAGTTTAATCCAAAATAGAAAAGGGTAGTTATGACATCAAAGCACAAGAACTTTGAACAAGCAGACTTCACTTTATCATTTGGTCCCAGTTTTATAACTAATACTCCAAGGGGTATTTTCCAACCAAAAACAGTCAGTAAAAGAAATACCTGAATAAATCACTGGTGCATCTATCAACACTAGTGTTGTTAGATGTTTTGGACGTTTCAATGAAGGTTTGGAGAAGGGTAGGAATTAGAATAATAATGGAAAAGACCCTTATAAAACACAACACTAATATTAACATGTCATGGACAGTTTGCCATTCCACAAATACTTGTCATAGCAAATTAACAGAGGGCACCAAGGGAATAAAGTGCACTCTGGACTCATATCCAACTATTTCAGGAAATGGTGTAAGCCTGAAGTTTGTAAATCAGAATACAGGCAGATGTATTCTATTCAGCTGGTTAAAGTTAAAGGCCCTAGAATCAGCAAACTAGCTGTTTGTATGCAGATGTGACAGCATGTGGTTTGGGTCACAAGTTGGGGTGAGATCACACAACTTAGTTGAATAGTGTCAAAGTTAAAGCTTGCCCGGATGTTTGTCAGTGATGATGATGCTTTGTGTTTCAGAATAAACTTGGGGACACTCCTCTTCACGCTGCTGCCTGGAAGGGTTATTCTGACATTGTGGAAATGTTGCTTAACAAGAGTGAGTATATCTCCATCTTTTTTTTTTTTTCAAGTCATCCTCCTTATTTGGATATTTATCAGGAAAAACACAGAGTAAGATCCAGAAAGATTTTTATTAAACCCTAATATGAAAATGTGTAATTCCAGATTGAGGAAACAGGAACCACATTTTGTGTGTGTCCTCACATGCACAGTTTTATTTTTGTGTCAAGGGTTTTTTTTTTGGTGCCCTCCTGTATGTAGTTTCTATGTGACAATGTTTGTTTCAGATGCGAGGACGGACATCAGAAACAATGAGAATAAACTGGCTCTGGAGATGGCCACCAACGCCCAGTGTGCTTCACTTCTCAAGAGGAAGCAGGGAAGTAGTAAGTACAGCTGCCACTGGGGGGCAGCCTCGCAGCACTGTATCACTTGGTCAGGCCACACACCCATACAGGGGACAGAATAATGTGCTTTTTTTTCCTGAGTTGTCAGCTGTCAGTGGAAGGAGATTGTCCAGCAACAAGCTTACACAGTCCACCTTAAGATCAGCACCAGGGCCTCAGTAGAAACTGTTCCAGGGATGAACAGTAACTGGTTATGCTCTGCTTATTTTCATAAGCTTCAACCATTGAATAGATAGTCATAACAGAAACATATATCAACAGGCTGTAGAATCCCGTAAGCTTAAAACTGCAGACAAATAGTTAACAAATTTAATGTCATCTTTATACCTGAGACAGATTATTAGATATAGATTATTAAATTTCTGTCATGTGAATGCCACATGAGCCATAATTTATAATCCTGCACCAAAATTGTCACTTAAGTCTTTAGCCAGAGTTTATGAAACTATTCAAATGATGGATTGCCACAGCTTGGCTTATTGTAGAAATCAGCTGTCCACTTATGTGACACACAGCCTTATCCATGACTCCTGTTCCTGTGTTGTGTGTAAAGGGCATGGAATATGGATACTGCATGTATCCATATATCCCCAATATTTTTGGGGATCAGCCCTGTGTTGGCAAACAGGTTCAATGCAGGTACTTGTTGGTAAAGAGGAATGAGGGACAAGAGATGAGGTGGCTCTTCAAGTCAGGGAACACTTTCAATGCTGTGCCACACAGCTTCTTAGCTGCAATGTGGTCATTACGGTCATTACATTCAGTGTTGAGGTTTATTCATATCATGGATGAGACTCTTATACAGGGTATTTATTGCGAACCTCATTTACAAAAGATGCAATAGACATTAAGCCAATGATATTTTAAGGTACAGCGGTTTTGCAGATAGGTATAAGCAGTAAAATGTTGCAGCATTCTTGTCATTAACTGTTTGTTTCTCTTGCTACAGATTTCACCCGCACACACAGCAACGCTGAGGAGTATTTGGATGATGAGGACTCGGACTGAGCCGGCCCTTTTGAAACATCATTGCTGTCTTCCATTGGGTTTGAAGGGGTGGTCGTGGAGCTTGGAGAGTTTTTATTACAGACCTAAAATGGATTTGCTGCTGTTTTCAAGTGTAACTCCATTTTAGCTCAATTAATTTGTACAAACACCTCAGTTCTTTGCCCTCTGCATAATGTCAGTGTGAATTTCAAAGCATTGAATTAAGGCATTTTACAGTTTGCCTGCTTTGCCAAGTGCATTTCCACATGTAAGGAATTTGTCTTGCAAGCATCCGTCGCACACTGTGGGCTGAGGGGCAGAATATGTGTAGTAGTGGAATAATGGACCAAAGCTCTAAGAAGCACATTCCAAGCATACAGATTATATTTAACCCATTTAAACTGGGAATTAAAGTGCCAGTGCAGATTAAAAGATTGATCAGGGCTGTGTCTAGTTTCGTTATCAAGCTCTGCTTAAATGACCAAACTACAGAGTCACCTTAAAGGAATTGGGAACACATAATCTTTTGCAGTTTACAAGGCACAGTTTATATCTATTTATGTACATCAGGGAGGCAAAGTAATGTGTATTTAACCTTAATATTTCCTAATTAAATGGGTTGTGCTGAGGGACCCAATAAGACTTTTTCCAGCATTATCTGCTTGGTCAACTTAAGGGTGTCACTAATGTGCATAAATGGGCTTCATAGGGGAAATGTATGTGTAATCTGCCTCTGATGGCAGTAATATTCCCACCTCCCCTTCATAATGTCATGAAACTCACCCGTTACTTTTTGCGCTACATGTATTTTGGTCTATGTTATCACATTTCCACTGCCGTTGAACATCTTCTGTCAGTTCATTGTAAGAAAAAAAAACTGCCCTGTATGAAACAGACTTTAGATTACTCTTTCCTCTTTCAAGCTTTTGATGGTTTGATTCCATCCTGGGAGCAATTTTTCTGGTTTTATTGCTGCTTTCCGACAAATAATATTAAAAAAGTGCCTTAAATATGTGTAACAGAGTGTGTCTATGTGTGAACATTTATTCTGAATTTATTAAGATGATTTTGTCCTAGATTTCTATCTGCTCTATCTTTGGTCTGCAATAAAAGATTTGAAGTTAAAAAATCACATTGAGTGGACATTTTTTGAGGTGGATAAAAAAACATACATATGGTTAAAAGACAGTCAAAAATAGTTGTCAACTATGAGACTAAATGCTGTGTCAGGGCTTAGATGTTTTCCAAATTACAGAAGCTATCCTAAAGATTGTAATTACTCAAAGCTTCTCTCAGCAAGCCTAATTCCTCTGATTAAGTGTACAAACAAACCTATCCTTTACATAGAAGGTATTACGACTGTAGGCTGTGCTAATCCGAGCAGGAATGCATACAAATAAACGAGAGAGAGAAAAATAAGACTGCAAACCAAAAAATATGTTCAAAAGTCAAAGAATTCCTTTATTACAAAGTCAGCATGTTTGACATTCCAAAGAAGGCAGAAAGGGCAGAAAATAGATGTGCTGACAAAAAATACAGCGAGTCCTTCGTGAGGGATTTGGGTACATGCTACATAACTGCCAGACCAGAGAGGGGGGGGGGGGGGGCAGACTGGTAAAGCAGAGAAGAGGCTCCGTACTTTGAAATGATTTCCTTTCTTCAACGTTTCTCCCTGACTTATCAACATAAACAGGAATGGCTACTTCAAGTGAAATAAAATTCTTCCTCTTTGCATCTCTGTTTGATGCCAGACCCAAAGAAGCAAGCATTTCTTCAACTCAAAATATATATCTATAAAAACCCCACCTCTCTGCACTTTATGAGTACATAACATACAGCAGAGGAAACAGAAGCAACTGGTATTTATCAAAAGCAGGAGTGCTGACTAAACCATTTCTGCCTTTCAGGTCATTTTTAATGAGCTGGTATTAAAAAAAAAAAAGCTAGTTATTTATCCTCGGTCAGCATTCATGTTGGATAAAACGAAATCTTGCCTCTTGTATAAAATCAGAAATCTCTCTCTGAGAAGAAAACAGAGGAAGTGACTGCTGGAAGCTACTTAGTATTTGTGAAATATGTCTAAAGCCTGAATGTCAGTCTGAGGGCATCCTGCAGCAGCAGCTAGTCGACAAGAGGATGCAGGGGAGGGAGGTAGCATCTTCACAACTGACTGCCCTCTGGGAATTTAAATAACACTGAGCCAGACTGAGGAGCAAACAGCAGGTCAATGGTGTCTGAGCGTGACTGTACGTTTCCTTTGGGGTTTTCATTGTTAGGAGTATCAATATCATTATACATGACTTTACAGTACAAAAATGCTATTAAATACACAGTCCTTCAACAATAATGCTCTCTCTGGCAGCAGAGGGTATAAAATCTGTTATTTGGAGGGGGAGGGGGGCTCTGATTCATTGATAGGCCTCCAGAAATACAAAGAAGGTTCAGTGTAGTGAATCACACAAACACACATACACATACACACACACACACAGGCAAACATAAATTAATTACATACTGTCACACATCCACACAGACGTGACGTGGTCAGAGTGAAACAAAACAGCAGCATTTTAGGTTCCACTTTTAGTGAGAAGCTTTGCTGATTCTGCAATACTGTACGCTTGATGTGTTGCACTCAATATAAATGATCAAATGTTAGTCAACTGCTGCACATTACAGCAAGTAGGGAGGCAACAAACGGTTATTTTTTGTCATCAATTAATCTGACAAATATTTTCTTGATTAATTGATTAGTTGTGAAAAATGTCCATCCCAGTTTCTCGTAATCCAAGGTATTGAAATCTTCAGATATCTTGTTATGTCCAACCAAGTCAGACAAATCATACAGTTTACTACAATAGCAGACTAAGGAAACCAGTAGATAGTCATATTTGAAAAGCTGTAACTTAAAACGATTAACTAATTATCAAAATGGCAGAAGGTTAACTTTAGATTAATCAACTGATCAATTAATCAGCTGATCAATGCAGCTTTAATAGCAATCATTAGGAAGTAGTTACGCTGAATGAATTTACTTTGTGGCAGAAATAATAAGATTGATACAGCTCGTATTTGTCTGCTAAATACAAGACAGTCAGCTATACTGACTAAATAACACATTAAATTTAGTTTGTTTAAAATCGATAATTCACAGTCTTACACTGGCTATGTACTGGGCTGTTTCTTGGCTAGACCTGTTGCCAGGCAACCAGCGAACACAAGCTGCTATGCCTGTTTAAGAAATAGTGCAACACATAACTAATGCACAACGGTGAATTGTGCTTTTCACATCTAACTCTCATCAAAAAATATGCAAATTTCTTGAACATCTCTGATGAGAAATAAGGGGGTTATCCTACAACATAAATCAACAAATCAATCTCTCTTTTTCTAAAGAGGATTTTTTTAAAATATGAGGCTAGATAAATTTCAGCATATGTTTCAGAATAAATAGCCAGCGCTGTGAACTGAAAACCTTCATATCATCACATGAAAACAAACAAATCATAGCCAAAAGGACAAATATGAATCACTACTTTCAATGATTCTGAGTTTTTCCTTCATCCTGTGATTTATCTCTACTGATGAGAGCAATAAAGGATGAAAATGCTGCCCCATTGACAAGGCACATTTGAGCGTAAAACTTAGCTATGTAATAATAATAATAATAATAATAAGGCCTTTTCACATACAAGCTGTGGTTATCATTAAGCTGTTAAAGGAGACTGTATGACACTGTCAGCATGGCAGACAGTCAAAATGAATCCTCAGAATCATGTTAGTAATGATAGCCTTTGCTCAAATTTTTGTTTTTAAGCCAAAAAATGAAGAAATACAGACATACAAAGGAAGGCTTACACTTTGTCTTCATGTCAGTTACAAATATATCGTCACTGTCCTGTGTCAATGCGTTTTTTCAGATGATCCAATTCATTTATAAATGGTTTTATTCGGCCTAAACTGTGAGAAACACTGGAGACGATATATTGCATCAAGTGTTTTCTAATTACCCAGAATAAACAAGCTTTTTCATTAATAAGGAAAAGATCAAAAAGACATGGTTAATGCAGTAATCTTGACATGAAAGTAGGTTTGCAGAAATAATTCTGTATAAAGATAAGACTTCATCAAAGGGGAATTTCAAACAAACATCTGAGAACATGCTGTTCAGTGGACTCGACAAGGCCTCATTCAAACACCTGAACATGAATCCCTTCTTTCAACCTCTCTTTGAAGAAATAATATCAGATATGACTAGAGCACTAGAGTAAAACTGATTTCACTCTGACTAATCGATGATATGATATTTTAATGACAACCAAACAGTGAGGATGAGCAAAGGGAGGGAGCATTTGCTGGTATTCAGACCATTTAAATGGAGACGGGAAGGTCTGTGTTAAGACAGCAATACTGACAAATTGATGCATACTATCTGACTGCCATGTACATGCATGCATTATGAATACATGACTAAATTATTGCCATATTGCACATTCAGTAGAACAGCGAGTTTTATGACACTGAAATCCTAACAGACCTGTTCAAGGATGCTGAGACCTCCTACTGATATTTTCTGGCATAAAGACATCAGCCACATCGCGGCTAAAATGTGCAGCGTTTTTGCGTGCTCAAGTAGCAAGCGGTCTTTTTTTAAAAGGACTGAAATATTAACTGACCCCAGTCTGCATTCCAGTAGATACAACTTGGTGTCAAAGCAGCTCCGTTTCACAGATCACACAACTTTAAACCAAGACTGAACTTAAGACCTTTCAGAATCGCATCATAAATATTCAGACACATAAAAAGCAGTTGCAAATATCTGAAATCAGACACAAACGTCAGAAGCTGAGAGACAGTATCATCACTTCATGCGTAAGAGTTGAACTGAGAGATTGTGAAACCTATATGAGTCTAGTAGTGTGAAAAGTCAGTTATGACCCTGACAATAAAATCTTGACTCAAGATCCACTGATCCCCTTTTTAAAGTCTGAAAAAACTCAATCTTCTAATGAAGGCAGTAAGAAAATTAAGAGAGGAAAAAGTAAGTGGACCTTGAGTTATAATTTGTTTGTCAAAAACACATTGATAAAAATGAGTCATAAAGAAAACCAGCCAAAGTGTTTATGCCTATCCAATCTGCTTAGATCTATTTAGCACTGTCTCTCACCAGCTTTAAGAAAGGGTTGTGACAACAATTTGAGGCTGTATTTTACTATTTTGTGACATTTTCTTTTACATCCATTTCCACTCTGCCTTGACCTCTAGATAACACAAAGGTCAAGAGAAAGTTGCACAAAAAAAAAAAAAGATTCATATAATTTAAACACAGTCTGAGATTCAGAAAGTGTGTGTGGAAGAACAAAGTCACTGCCAGGCTACAAGTATAAAATAATGGAACTCTTTGTTTAAATAAATAAAAATCTTAGGATGTTTAAAAGAAAATAAAATAGAATAAAATGAAATAATTGGGATAAAACACATAACATCTTGGACCAGCAGCTGATAAAAATTCCCTCCCAGAAAATAATTTCTTTCACTGATTTTTCTCTTCTTTTCTCTCTCTTTTTTTTTTTTTGCAAAAATGAAAATATAGTTTTTTTTCCGTGTTCTTTGCAAGTATCCATTTAAAAAAAACATAGTACCAATTAGTCCTTTTTGAAATATATCTACAGCTGTACAATAGGTCTTGCAAGTGAATTCATGAAAAAAACAAAAATTAGCGCATCATTTTACATAAAAAGCATCTTTACAGATATGGGTTAAAAAGGGTCATAATAAACAATATAAAAAGAAGATAGAAAAACAGCGTTTGCTAATGAGATTCTTGGAGATTTGTCTTTTCTTCAATGGCCTGTTTCACTATTTCAGCCAACTTCAAGCGGTCAACTTTATCAGAGAAGGCTCGTCCTGCAACAAGAAAGCTGGTGGTTAAGGACCTGGTAATAATAAATAACTAGATGAGCAAATAATTTACATAAATCAGTTAATGATTAGTGCCTTCAGTTGGCAGAAATCAAGGCTGTACTGCCATTCAAGATCACTTCCAGTCTGTGCTGCAATGTAATGTTTGATCTTGCCTATTTATTTGTTGATAAGGACAACCGAGTTCTGTTTGTAACTGCAGCTTTTTTTTTTGGGCCGGCACATGAAGCAAAAAGGTCAGGTAATGTAAAGAGTCATTATAGATAAATAAATATAAGGGAAAATAAAAATATCCAGTAGTTATAATTATGATGTCAGAAGAATAACAGAGGGAAGACAACCTTTTTTTTCTAGATGTAAAAAGGTAAAGCAGCTGCTTGTTTTAGTATGAAAGAGAATAAAGAAAAGTCAAGAAGGCATTTGCCAAATAAAGAGAAGATGAAATGGTACTGACCGTCCCAGCTGAGCCCCTGCAGGCCTTCTCTCAGCAGTTTACAGTCTCTGTTGAACCTCCAGGCTTCATACATGACCTCATTCAGCTTCTCATCCTCGTTCTCTCCTAGACAAACAAATATATATACCTCAGAAGCTGCTGTCTTTCTCTCAGAGCTATTTTGCATCGTCAAGCCAACATCAAGCCCGCATCACTTAAAGACCGATGTGGACAGGCCTTCTGTAGTTTTGAGCAAGTTACACCAGTATATAGGGATATGCAATATATTCAGCGTGCAAAATATTATATTAATTTTTAGTTATGTCTGCAGTAAAATCTGGTTGTGGGTCTGTAGTTTCTTCAACACCAGGGTTTACTTACCAGCTTGTGGTAGTATACATTGTGCAATGACATCTCGTAATTTTTCCAGCGCTACGTTGGAGTCTTCTCCTCCGTTCTCTGGGTCGTGAATGAAGAAACCATCACTGGGCTTGGGGCTGCAGCATGGACACCAAAACACATATCAGACAATTTTAATTAAATGCATGGAAATAACAAAGACTACAGGCTACATGGAGTAACATACAGTAACTGAAGAAAATTTGATTTGAAAACAAAAAAATCATTGTAATAATCATTTCAATTTAAAAGTTGACACAAGCAATCATACCCTAGTAGTTTCCGCTTCCTGAGGATTGGGTTGTTGACAGAGTTTAGGGGCTTCAGGCTGACATTCAGATCCTGAATTCTCATGTTGGCCAGCTGCTCTGCATGGGCCTGCTGGATACCTGCAACTACCGCCTGGGAGGTGAGAGGGTGGACAGTGAGGAAAGGTAGAGGAGGACAAAGTACTGCATGTTACAATAAGTAAGCTGAGTAACTTTCTATAGTGGCCTCTGCTGGTCAGTTCACTCAGGATCAGCAGCGTGACTGTGCCACACTGGTGCAAGTTTTTTTTTTTTTTTTTAACACCTTTAACTTCCCACTCACCTTGTCCATCATCATCTGGGCGGAGGGCAGCACGTTGTCGAGGGCCTCTGTGCAGTTGAGCCAAGGGTGAGCCAAGACTCCCTCAATAGTCAGCCTCTCCTCTGGCTTCACCTTCAGCAGCCTGCGGGGAAGAGATGAGGAGGGGAGGGAGAACAAATTATTGGACAGAGAAATGATGAATGGGTGAGAGTAACAGAGGGATGGGATGAATGAAAATAAGGAAGCAGGAGAGAACCAAGGAGATGTGGGAGGAGGTAAGACCAGTGAGGAAAATAGGGACAAGATCATACAGGAATAAAATATGAGATGCAAGCAGCAGTCTGATATGTTCTTGCATACTAAAAAACAACTTGGACACACATTTTAGTCACAAAGTACATGTGGAAAAAAACTGTGTGCTTCAGTCTGCAAAGAGCCATCAATAGCCATTACTGAGGCAACTAATGAGTCTACCCAGGTGATTCAGCGGTTTCAGAGGAGAGACAAAGTGAGGGAAAGGAAAAAAGACTTACTTGCGTACAATGTCCTTAGCCATCTCTGAGATCTGGCTCCACTCATCTTCGGGGAAGTCAAAGCTGCCAGTCATAATCTTCTTCCTCATGTCCTTTGGGATGGTGCGACTGTGGTGCTTGGAGTAGAACGGAGGATAGCCACACAACATTACGTAGATAATCACGCCAAGCGACCACAAGTCACAGCTCTGGAGAAAGAAAAGAAACATCTGTTTTTTAAAAAACAACACTGAGTAAAATTTGGGGAATATGGCTTGCAGCACCTAGTGTAAGGATTAATGCTTGGTTCAAGAGATGTTTCACCTTGTTATAGGTATAAGGAGTGGGTGAGGTAGGTATGATTCCAGACTTTTCTTTCTGGTGTCTTCTTTGAGCCTCAAGTACCTGAACAGAAAGAGTTTCACAGCAGATAAATCAAGACAACATGAATTCTATTATTAATGCTGTGTTAATGTTCCTAAACCACCAAGACATGCGCATGTTTTATGTGCTCTGTGTCTGCCTTTTACCTGAGGTGCTACGTAGTAAGGAGTGAACTGAGGGGTCATCAGGTCTCCTTGATCAATTTTGGCGAAGCCAAAGTCACATAACTTCACAGGTGCATCCTGTGGACACGACACAGTGACACATGAATGTGGAGCGAGCACAGAAACATCTTTTAGTAGCTTCCTGTAAAACATTTAAGTTTGTTTATATCTCAGTGGTTTCACTGAGTTTCACTTGATAGGGTTTCTTCTCTCCATTACATTTGGGATGTTATTGAAGGTGCTGCTTGATTTGCCTGTCTATCATATCAACTGCAAATTGGATGTTTCCAAATCTTCTGCATTATCTTGGCCATGGTCTCCTTAAAGTCTCTCAACAAGTGAAGCACTGGCTGCAGACTACAATTCCAGCAAATTTCTATTCCTTTGTAGCCAATACTGTATTCTGTGTGCACAATTAATGAGCTCAAGAGCATAAGCAGAGCATAAGCAGTGGCACTGGTATATTTTTAAAATTGCAGTATTCTTTGTCCAATGCCGTGCAACTCCAGATACTTACCAGAGAGTTATCCTTGAAGAGCAGATTCTCTGGCTTCAGGTCACGATGTGCAATATTTAGGGAGTGACAGTGTTCCAACGCTTGACTGATCTACAGAGGGGAAGGGACATAAGATGGAGACGCCATCATAAATGTGTGTGTTGAAGCAATTTCTAGACAGTCGATCTGGGCCGATGTGTTGCTTCTTTAGACCATGTGTCTCACTGTCAGACTGCCGCATGAGCTGCTTGATCTCAGCAGGGGGATGTTAATGACATGGAGAGGCCGTGAGACAGGCTGTTAGCCACAGGAAGAAAATGCGTCACACAAAGAAACACGCAGACAGACGCATCTCAACAGAATGATACGGACAGGAAACCACTGATGGACAAAGACTGACTATTGACTGTACAATCACATTCAGAGAGATTAAAGAAAAGCAGTCTGTATTGACTTGTTATGCTGGAGTATGTATTTATGTGTGCACATATGTGTCTTCACCTACCTGTTTAGTGACCTGGCTGGCCATCTTTTCAGTAAAGTGCCTGTGCTGACTGATTCTGTGGAACAGCTCACCACCCTCCATCATCTCCATAACTATCAGAAGCCTCGCTCTGAAAAGAAAAACAAAACACAAGAAAGGAGGTGTGGATGGTCAGAGGAAACAGTAAAATAGAGGAGATGGACTGTTAAAAAAGAAATGAACAGGATTTTACATATGCAACATAATTCACACACAGAGCTCTTTACCTTGGGCTAGACTCATGTGGGAACTGGACACTATTGGCATAAACCTCCAGGATTTGCACTATGTTTGGGTGGTTGTCACACATCATATGGAGACGCACCTGCATGGATCAAAATCAAACACTGTATAGAGCAATTCACTTAAATATATGGGCCTTGTTTACTACTCTTTCTACTCATTGATTGTATCTATCATAAAAGGTTAGAGGACAGGAAAGAAACATGTTTTATCGTCATTAATTCTGTTCTGAACTGTTAAATAAAAGAGATTCGACAAACAGAACTGCAATTTACTGCAGCTAACAATAAGGAGGCTTCTTCCAACTAACTCACTGCAATGATGCAAAATTATGCAGTGTGAGACTAAGCAAAGAGTAATTTACAAGACAGACTGAGAGAGTGTTACCCTCAGAAACCAAACATGTAAACTGAACTCTATCTCTCTCTCTCTCTCACACACACACACACACACACACACACACACACACACACACACACACACACAAAACCTCACCCTAGACCCTCATTTGAAAAAATGAGCCTAAAAACACATAGTGTTTCGTGGTAATACTCATAGTGCATTTGCTTGTCAGTGACAGCTTTCCTAGTTCAGCAGCAAGAGCTTGTGTGAAGCGAAGTCTGTGTTGCTTGTTTTGACTGCCTGTCTCTCTGCTTAACTGCTGTGTAAGCTGCTTGATCAAAACAGAAAGCTGCTAATGACATGGAGAGGCTGCTAGACAAACTGCTCATTGCAGGAAGACAATGTTGCAGGCAAAGACGCCCATATGGACAGACAGACAGAGGCATGGAAGACAGATTGACAATGAAAGAAACACAGAAATTAACAGAGACAGATAACAGGCGTGCAGACAGAGCAAAGCATATTGATACGGTCAACAAAGACAACAAACAACAAGGGCATTAATCTGAAATGCAACTGTTTCCTCTAACCTCATTTCTGGCTTTGGGGCGATCAATGAGGATCTTCAGGGCCAGGCGTTCCTGAGTTGACTTCTTCACACAAACTCTGAACAGGAAGAAAACAAGGGTCAACAAACATGTCACTAAACACAATGACCAAATCAATGTGATCATGTAAAGGATCAATAAAGTGGTGCCTGTAGTGTTCCAGGTGACAAACAGTAATCATGTCATGTGTTTTACATGCATTTCTGCGAAGGTATCACTGTGTCTGTAATAAATACACAGCCAGGCATTTTGCCAAAATCTTATCTGTATTATAAAAGAAACACAATCAATGTCAAGTCTGTTTTATTTTAATAGCCCAAAACCACAAGTTATCTCAGAGGACATCAAGTATTAAATAAAATGCCCGACAGCCTAGCTGAGCAACAGCATAGCTGATATCAATGTGAGAGTGTGTAGTCTAATAACATCTGGGAGCTCTAATCCTCTTGGTTGATGCTCTGATTTTTGTTACCTGGTTACCTTTTCTGTCTGTAACATAAATATGCAGTATGTTGCCTTTCAAAGTAGCTTTATGGTTGGTAAAATAATCTCACTCTGCAGTTTCATGTATATACTGTTCTGTACCAGCTTGCTCTAGCTCTTCATTAAAGTCAAATGATGTTCACGCTGAGTGAAATATTCAAAGCCAAGACTCATTTTTATGGCTCCATCAAATGATGGAATGAAAATGAAATTATCTGGTTTTGTTTTGTGCATCAGTTCATACAAATAAAAAAAAAAATGCAGCTGGAAATGTTTGGTATTTACTTCTCCCCACAGACTAAGAAAACCAGTGAATATTCCAATTTGAGAAGCCACAAGTGGGGAGCTTTGTGCCATTTACTTGAGAATGACTCAGTTCAATTTTAATTGTAGTTGCAGGTTCATTTTCTTTTGATCAGCTAATGTACTAATAATCCTTCCAGCTCCAGTGTTTGTATTATGTTTTACATTTTATTAAAATGTTGTTGTTTATTGTCAGTTTCTGTGTGCATGAATGTTGTTTTACAGCTGATACACATTGGCAACCGTGTTTAAGTCTTGATCATATGTGCTGTGAAATTAAATTTATCTTAATATAAACACAGAGACAAGACAGCAGCTGCTATTTTGTCAACACCACAGTTTATTATGGTAAATATGAATCACGCCTGCATCTTTGTAACACGGGAAAAATCAAAGAAATTCATCTGTGAAGGTTTTTTTCATTGTCACAAGGTTAAAATAAATTGAAAATCCCTCGCAATGGTTTCCTTCAAACTACAATTTAGGACTGTAGCAGTTAAGGTACAGACTGTGGACACTTCATTTTCTTAAAACCCCATTAACTCCATTCTCCCTCCACTAAGCAGCAAGGACTCAACTATTCACTTTAAACAGCAACCTCTGGCCCTCAGATTACACTAATAAAGCATTACAGCGAGAAACGTTCTGCTTCGGCCAAAGTTCACTTCAGTGGAAAGCAATACCTACCTAATGAATCACAGTAAGACAGAAAGGGGCTGGTACAGTAAAAAACATGAATGTGTTATGAGACAGAGAGATGGGAGCGTGGGGGGTGAATGAGAGAATCAAAAAATGTTCATATTAAGACAAAAGTGTCTGTGAATCAGACATGAAATACAGAGTCAGAAACACAAAGAGACGGGGTGAGTAAGTGCTGCCCAAGTTCACATGGAGGGCTGATGAGTCAGTTTTTCAGCATTCTTGTCACTTGAGGCCAAAACTATACAGGTTAGGAAATAACATGTTGCTCTCTGCTGATCCAGACCTGTGATAGCGTCCAAAGTGCAGAATGGGCAGGAGGAATCAATGACAGACATTGATATATTATAGCTGGAATCAGCAGGGCAGTCAGACTTGCACAGAAGAAACTGCACATGGCGCAAACAGACTTAAAAAGCTGTTGGAGCAGCCACTGCCTCTTTGTAACATTTTGCAGTAACTGAATAAATCTCGAGGCAAACAGAAGTAATTTATATGAAGAGATTATACCAGTGACAGCTGAGGCGAGGGAGGAGAATACTGATGCATACAGGCATTTTTTTTTAAAAAAAGGAGAAAACAGATGTACTCATCACTGGCCACAGTCTGACAGAGATATTGCAAACAACACAGCTATTAACAGGTGTTGATTCAAGACTGATGACAACTGTCAAGAGTCACCACGTAACTTCATGAAATGCATAACAGTTTAGATGTAAAAAGGCTGGAATCACTGCTGCTTGTTGTTATTTTGGAAATATGTGCTTTCCTGTGAGTGGAAATGATTCAAGAGGAGGATGTAGAGAGAAGTTCATAAGCATCCGCTATTAGATCTGAGTGCAGCTTGTTCAAAAGAGGGTCTTGCCTATAGCATATGGACTAAAACCTGCAAAAGCCAAAGAATTAGACATAAGACACAGAGAGACTTTCAAAAACAGGCCAGGACACTTCCACTCATAGGTGTGAAGGACAGAAAGTTGTGTGTTGGGTCCATAGCTTCAAATGTTGCAGTTATGTCTGAGCCAACTCAGCCACCACCAGCAACCAGAAAAATCATCACAAAAAAATCTCTGTATTAAGCCTCCTTTTGTGACGTTGTTACACACACTGGTAGCTGGTCAAGTCTGTTAAAACCCAGTCAAGTGACAAGCATCTAGCCCTTTCATATTCTCAATATGTGTTAATGTGTCGAGCATAAGGTCAGACTGTGCTGGTGAGCTGGTGCCACAGTGAACATGACGCAATAAAACCACAGGAGAAGCAGTAAGCTGCAAACATCAGAAACATGTACAGAGGTTTTCTGGCAGCAGACAGAAAGTTTGTTCAACAGCCCAGTTAGCAAATAATCTACATCTGATCTGACATCATACTTGAACCCTGCAGTTCGTGTGCCAAAAGCGTGGCTGCAACCACCTCTGACGCACTCCACAGCAGCATTCGCAACGGTGGTTTAATCATGTACTGCAGGGACTGGGCAATATATCAATATTTATCTCTCTTAATCCTATCACGGGATTTTAGAATATGATGAGTCACAATACATTTCTAGAAAACTAGAAATCCGAGTGATCCTGGCTCTCCTCTCACAGCTAGTCTTAACCAAGCATGTTAGATTTCTCCCAGTATGATTTTGGCAATCCTAAACAATGCCAATCCACAAATGACAGCTCCAATAAGATTATCCACTCCCCAACAACTGATTTCTTAATCCCAAACAGATACCATGATGATGCCTCGTGATTATGCAATACCACTTGCCGTGGTCCTGGTATGATAAAAACATTTTGTTCTGAGGTCTGTCTATGAATTACTAGCCCTGCAGCACCAGTTTGACATTAATCTTGTGCAGCATAATCATAGTTAAGTCAGTAGAAAAGATAATATTTAGAGACTGGAGGACGATGTGCTCACCTGACAGGTCCGCTGATGCCGGCTCCCAACTTCTGTGTCCAGTTTATGTTGTACTCGTCCAGAATGGATGTCTCCTGTTGGGAACAGAAGCCATACCAACAACATATCAGATGTTTGAAAGAAAAAAAAAATAGACAAACATTTGTGCAGAACTTAAATATTTTACAAATCTAGGATTAAGTTTATGGATCCCTTTTTACTTTTCACAGTTATCAGCATAGTTTACATCATGCTGCAGCCCACTGCCACCCACACCCATGAGATTGAAAAAGAAAAAACTTACTGTACAAGACAGACCATTCCTATTCAGGGTCACTACATATATCAACTGAAACGGCTGTTTTTCACATTTTAAACAACATTCACAAGTTACACTTACAGAGTAAGACAAAACAAGACTGCTATGAATTTTCCTCCCTTGTATTAGCACTGGGCTGTGTAATAGCTACCTTATCCATTATCACCTGTCTAGATTCTCAATAGTGCTAATCCTCAACACAGATTCTTCTTGGGGGAAAAAAAAAAAAAAAAACGAGCTTGGCTTCAGCTTGCTATAAAACACGTTCATGTCATTAAGCTTAGTCCCTGTTGCCTATACAAGGATTATAAAAAGAGGATAGGATGCTTTCCTGGAAGAAAGGAGTTCTTACAGTCAGACTTGTACTGGATCTGAATATATTTTTGCTTTGTCAACATTTTCAGCTTTGTAAGGTATTTACAGAAAGACAATAAATGATCCATCCTCCTAAGTTAGAAAACGATTTGAGTAAACGTTTTCCTCATTTCCTGAGAATATATTGGTATTGGCCAGGACAAAGCGTTTAATCACGAGCCACTACCAACAGTTACCATAATGTCTCCTCCCTACCCGCTCCCCTTGCCAGTCCAATCTGCTGGGTGTAAACACAAAGAGGCTGATGATAATCAGTGCTCATGATTATTACGCAACACAGGACAAGGGGCTGGTATTTACTACACAACAGCCCAGGGGACTGTACCAAAAGCTTCCCATCTCTGAAGAATCTGACTTCACTTCACCCAGCATTAGCAGCCCTAGATATTGGGTTTAACAAAGCTGAATATCAATTATATCTAGCATATTTTAATAACTTTAGGTTTCTCATTCCAGTTATGAGCAAGTTCATATGGAAGAGGCACCATACACCACCAACAGATCAGGAGCAATGTATTTAACACATGATGCAACTGTTGATTCTTGTAGAGCAATCGTGTTAGGCAAAAACTACAAAGACTGTTTGCTTCAATCCTCTGAAGTGAGCCTATTAGCCGTGCACCACGGGTAACCATCATGATTCTGTGGTTTAGGCTGTGCCAGGGTTTTGACACCAGAGAACCTGGATTAAATTCACAGTCATCTCACAGTTATCTAGCTAAAACCACTAATCTTTTTTCATGATAACTGCCCCAGTCAACACTAAGTGTGTGTTCAAGTTCCTAAATACCACTTCTCTCCCAACTGTGAAAGCGGGGGCCAGGGCCACTTGAGATCACATTTTACTGCTGACATAGATGCCCGGGCAGTGACACATTGAGGGAAGCAGGCCAAGAACAAATCCCAGAGCCAGAGTGGATGGAAATGTTGCCGGTTGATGACCATGACCCTGATAGATAGATCCAAACACCACAGTAACATTTACCATGGCTAAAACTTTCCATGACACACTTTTCATGATTTACTGCTATTTGTACGCCACAAAAAAACTCAGGCATGCAATGTCAAGTATCCTTTTTAATGCGGTCCTCACTGCAATCATTATTAGAGCAAAGTCAAATCAGCCTCTGCAATACTCTCCAATCCCAACAAATAGGAGATACTCTCATTTCCATCATCAAAGTTAACTGTTGCAGCTTAATTTGGACTTAATTAAATATGGACCAAAATTGATTCCTGCTACAAAAGTGAAAGCCATTACAACGTTTACTTACATGAAGACTCAGATATGATTTTGGTTAAATTACCTTAATGAACTTGTCTGCGTTATTATCCTCCGACATGGTGTCCTGCTCCGGACAGATGAAGTCTGCCTCGCCAATCTCAGACAGCTGACAGTGAAAACAAAGCGTTTTTCTCTGACCTATACAAAGATTTGGACTTGCAACCTTGGGCTGGACCAAGGCTTGTTATATTACTATTGGTGACAGGAAAAGGCCATTAGGGCAAAATGCTGTTGTTCGGCCACCGATCAGCCACAGACCTGAAGCCCACCGGCCGGTGCGATGTAACGTTAGATCAGGCCAGCTCGGCTCACAACCTCGGGGTCCGACTCGCTCTTCCAGTCGTCTTAAATTCACTGTAGTGACCATGTAGAGCGCCAAACTCCGAGCAATGTGACCAGAAAAGCCGAAGACAAGTCCAACGTGGACTAGCCCACCACTTTTGGAGGGGCACTGAGCATGGGACAAGAAGTGTATTTTTAGCCAGCGCAATGAGAGCAGTGCTCTGCTAACGTTGCGAACACACCGGGGACCCACCGGCTAAGTTGCTAGCAAGTGAGCTGGTGCCACGATCGGGGCTGATGATTACAAAACAAAGGCAATGTTGAATGATAAGATAGAGCGGAGATACTCTGTGGAAATCACCGGTAAAATCCTTGGCGAAAGCTGGGTTGATCTGACACAACGAGCACACCTTGTTCCCAAAAGCAGAACAGCCTATTATGTCGTCGAGCTTGGTTATGCGCTAGCGAGCGAGTTAGCTCAGCTGGCAAGTTAGTTTCCCAGCTCTGCTCAGTGCCACGGGTATTAACATTTCTTCAACGAGAAAGCACAGCAACTATCAGCGCCCGTTAGGAACAATAACGCTATCTCAGAAACGGAGAGGGTTAATGAAGAATGTTTTCAGAGGTGACCAAGGAGACACACGTATCTCTGGACTATTTTGCTAATCCCATAGCTTCTTGTCAAAGGGGATACACAACCCGAGTCGGCACTACGCAATAGCGGTCCGCGGAGAACGCCTGATGAAAATCATTCACACGTTTAGTAAATTCAGACAAAATGTGGATATGCATTATCTTTTCTATTGATAAATACGTATTTATACATGTATTAAGCGCAGTTTGAACAGCCTGTGTATTTTAAACAGAATGCTTAATCATATCTATCAAATAAGTTTGGAATGGATACACTCAGATAGGTCCGGATGGGTCCTTATAAGGTCCCAGTTTTTAGATACATCCATGGGCTCAAGGGTTAAAATAAGCCTGAAGATAAAGTATTCAGGAGTCACTTTGCATAGGATTAACACCCAATTGATTGTGACATCCATCAATCAGGTCACCGGGTTACCCCCTACTGAATATCTGTTACTGAGCATTTGAACAACATTCCTCAATAGACCTGCAATAAACAGTGATGGAAAGTAACTATGTACATTTATTCAACTGCACTGTACTTAGTGTACTTGAGTATTTGCATTTTCTGCCGCGTTATACTTGTACTACACTACACTTCGGGGATAAATATTGCACTTCTCTTTTATAAATAATATTTTATATGTATTTTTTAAATAATCGTTTGCTAGATTAATCATTTCCTGTAGAATATAGATAAGATAGGGTACTTTTTTAATCACGGAGGGTAATTGCAGTGTTGCAGCAGCCACGTATCATAAATCACTAAAACAATGAGACAGGTAAACAGTGCCAATATATAAAGTATATCGACTAATCATTATATCATATTATATTAATTATATTATTATTTTTATAAATCTGTATAAAGATTAAAATTAATTTCTATTTTATTATTATATTTTGATTTGTGGGTGTTTTTTTTTTTTTTTAATCATTCTTATGTTTTTTTTATTTCCATGCTTAATTTATTGTGCCTTCTGGCAAATCTGTGTTTGGCCTGTGTCTTCTTGTGGGGTGCTGTAACACCAAATTTCCCCCTGGGATCAATAAAATGTTATTTTATTTAATTACTTTATAGATTCAAGTTCATAATACAAAATGTAACCAACAAAGAAATTACGATGTATTATTACAGATTAAGATAAACAAAGGATGTTAATGTTTCTCCCATGACTTTGCAAATCTTATTATGTTCAGTTTTTGTTGACATTGTGTTTTTATTCAACTCTGTAATAATTTTTCATCTATAGTTGGCGATCGTTATTACTTTTATTGAAAGATGTTTCTATTGTTTTGTCCACATGAGGGGGACAAAATATCTATGTGTTTAATAATCATTCAATTTGATTCCCATCTAAGCATGTCAATTCTCAAGTACTCATGGGTCTTTTTCTGTATGTTTCATTATGCAAATTATGATTGAATATATTTTGAGCAGACAATAAACTACTACAGATTGTGCTTGAGATGTATAGGTTGAAATGGAAAATTATAAATTGCATGAGATGCATCAAAATTTGATCCTGTAAATTTGGAAAGGGATGGTCAAAATTCATATGGAATTTTTATCAAAACTGTTTTAAGGTTTGCTTAAAACCTATTTTACTGCTTATTTTTAACTTTGCAAAACATGCATCAAAATTGATATGTAAAATACAGTATACAAGGAGACAATACAGGAGACACAGCACAGACACAAGGAAGAATGGATTCCACAAAATATCGGGAAATTCTGGATGCTTTTCATGACTGACAATCTTTGGCTGTCAGTCATCAAACTGAAAGTGAAAAGAAGCTGGCCTCTATAGCAGGACAATAAAACAAAGCAGACCTCAAAATCCACCATGAACTACTTCAAGCTGAAGCTTTTGGAACGGCACTCACAGTCCCCTGACATCTCAGAACTTGAAATGATCTCCAAGAAAGTGGGTGAAAAATCCTAAATCAAGAACAGAAATACCTTTATTTTGCAAGCTGTGATGTCTGCTAAAGGGGAGTTACTAAGTAGTAATTTAGTAGGGCGCCGAAACTATTGCACATGCCACATTTATTTATTTACTTTTTAAATTCCTGAAATAAAAAGTAACACTGCATTAGGAGGACTCATTGTTTGCATTTACTTCTTTTTTACTTAAGAAAAAAATACTCAACAAAATAGGGAATTTGCACAGGGCTGCCCAAACTATTGCATATACCTGTACGCAATTTACCTGCGCAACCAACTCCAACTAACTGTATTTTTTCCCAAGTTAACGTCCATCAGGATTGTCGAGGTCAGACCAATTCTTTGCAAGATGGGTATAATTCAAAGTGTCATCTTCATCCGGCTAACTGTGAGCAGTCATGTTTTAATGTTAATTTTGTTGCTAATAATATGCACACAATGTCAGTGCGTAAATAGCGTCTCTGTATCGTATGTGTGCGGTTGTGTATAGTGTGTTCGCCGGCTCACGTGGATGCCACAAAACAGCCATTGAGGTTTCATGGACTTCCTGAAAGTAGTGCCATGTTCTCGGCGTATTTTTTTGTAAACAGAAGAGTATCTACATGTTTACATTGGCGGTCTAGATTAATATGACCACATCTATTCCTCTTTTTTTTTTAGCAGGCTGAGGGTTGTCAAAGATCACAGTGTGGGAATTATAGTTAGATGTTATGAGCCGTTGTATCTTTCATATATCCCTCCGCCGTTTTTTGTCCCCTTTCAGACTGTTTTGGTCTTTTCGCTGTTAGCAACGGAAAGAACCCGAGATAGCTGTAAACCCTATTTTGAGATAATCTAATATTTTGTTAGGATTACATAACAAATTGACAAGAGGTGTAACACCCATGTTTGTTTTGAAAGAGTGATTGGCACGTGTTGTCTTTTTTTAAATATTATTTTTTTCTGTTTTAATAGGAATTGTACAGATTGCTAATTTAGCTAGCAGCTGTTAGCCAGCTAGCTTCTTAGTATAGCATCTTCCTCAAGAGGCACGTTGACATTAGCCTGCCAACTAGCCAGATCTTAGGATCGCTAACGTTAGCTAGCTGTCACACAACCACACGCCGCCTCGTCGTCAAGAAATTGCGGTGTGAAGTTGGTCGTTTTAAGACGCCGTCTTTTATGGGATCACCATGTCAATGAAGGCCGGTGGAAATCGCAGCAAGCCTGGCGGTGGCAACGCCGCTGGTGCCCCCGCCTCCGGTGCCGGAGGAAGCGGCGGGGGAAGACCGAATCTGGGCAGGTCTGTCAAATTAAAACGTTAACATAGCGAAATAAAAACACAGCAGCGAGAGGGCTGTGAGGTCATTTTTCAGTACTTGGACACAGTCGTTTCCAACAGTGGCAGTTTTGAGAGATGACATTCCCGTTAAACGGTCCAAAACCAATACGTGTTTGAACGTTCTGTGGGCCTTGCGACGTGTTGGTCACCCAGCGTAACGCTATGCAGTTTAGCTAGCGAGGCCTGTCTGCTTGCTCCAATAATGTTGCAACTTCGACGTAACGTTACCTCCTCTTGCACGTTAAATAAAACACATCATCTGGTCTCTGATAATGTATTTAGACATGTTTGGGTGGACAGACATATTTCCCCACATGTGTGTAGCAGTGAAGCTGCTTGACAAGTTGCTCATACCAGTTTACTATCAGCTTGGAGTCAATTTAGCTAGCGTTAATTAGCCGTTTGACAGCCCATGCTTGTTATTCAGTGCACTTGCCTCATTCAGTATCAAAACGGCCAGCTAACGGGACACAGCTTGCCCACTTTTCAGACAAATACAACAAATGTGTGTGTTTTCATTTCACTGGCATGTAGCTTGTTACCGCAACATTACTGCAACGGGTTTGCCAAGAAATTGATTTAAAAAAAAAAAGCGTGTGGGCGCACGAAAGAAAGGGGCGGGTGAGGAGACGGGGGTGAGGAGGGAGGAGAAGGGGGAATTATATACCGACGGGCTTTCAACCTTGACGTTGCCGTAGCTGCTGGTGTGAAATAGTGTCCTTGAAGCATGACATTTCTGTACATGTTGTCCCTAAGATAAATCTAACATATACTGCCGGTGCATGAGCTGCATGCGTATTGTGAATTTTGGTGGTTTAAATTTGGTCAGGCTTGTATTCACCGGTCACTAGGACAGTATGTCCATTCACTGCGTAGGTTTCATCTAATAGGGCCGTGCGAAGATTTTGTAAAAATAAGATTGGAGCAGTTAGACTCATGCATACAAAACCGTCTGTTTTAGTTGGAAATGACTTGGATTGGTTTTGTGTTAATATTGAGGATCTGAGTGTGTTCAAGATAGCCTATTACTCATTTACTACAGCGGATATAATGTGGGGAGAGTGGCCATTGCCTACATGGAATCAAGTGTGAATGCCTGGCCAGGTGCCAGTTGCTGAACAAGGTGCATTTTAGGACATGCTTGGAAAAAATGTAGGCTACTGAGTGTTTGGCTGGCAGCCTCTTGCACATTATTCTAACCAGCAAAATATGTGTGGAATCTGTGGGAATTTTCAGAATCCACATTGCATTCAAATGTGTATGGAATTGGCATTTGCAAACCCTTTAGTGTAGATTGAATAGGATAATTCATGTTTATGATGTTTCATGGGGTTCTCCTTTAACGTGCAACAGCGGTTCTGTACAGAGTTAGATATTTACACCATGGCCTCCTGAGGTTTCAGTCATTCATTAGTGTCATACTGTTGCCCCCATTTGAGAGTACTTTGATTCAGTATGCAAGCAAGAAGTTCAGTGCTAATGATGATGACGAATTTGACAATGACCTTTTTTTTCTTCCAGGGGAAGACATAGTGGTAAAGGTCCCTCAGCAGTAAGTAGCCTGCTAATTCTAATAAGTCAGTTGAAAATAACTTTTATGACATGTGCATGTATCATTAGAAGTTTGGTATACCTGAGTGCTGTATTTTATCAAAGAAGGAAAATTGCTCAGTGGTTGGATGTCTGCTTCTTATTGTTATGCATTTCTAATGGAACACATGTCTAATAGGTGTCACACTGCTGTGAGAATCTATTTAATGCAAATTTTCTTTGTGAATGAGGAATATTAGAAGTTAACGGTTTTTTTTTCTTTAGGTCATTTTCAATGGCGTATATGCAAATATGAGGATGGTCCATGTCTTGACTTCAGTGGTGGTATGTTTACTGTGTGTCTTTTCTTGTTGTGTTTATGAGATGATGTTCCAGATATGTCCAGTGTGTCCCTCTGAATTTTGTCCTCTGTGTACTAACAATAATGAACAGAGAAATGAGCACAGTTACAAAAAACTTGTCTGAAGCAACTATGTGAATCATGCTTACTGTAAATGAATTAGTAACAGCAGTATTTACTGCAGTCTGTCTTTCACCACATGCTGTTTCTTCAGAATGTCTATGCTGCAATAAACAAAGCCTGTGTGATTTGTAGAGACAGCTGGTTGCATAAACAAAGCAGAGATTGATCAATCATTTGTCTGTTTTGCAGCAGATGGGTTTCTGAACCTGATTTCTGAATGTGTGAATTGACATTGACACTTTAAATGACTGAGTGTTGCATACAGTGAATAATGATAGGCCTATTTATTTGTAGGGGACCAAGTGTGAGCTGAAAGTGAAAAACGGAGCAGTCTATGAAGGAGTATTTAAGACATATGGTCCAGAGGTAAGGATCACACACAGTGCGATGTTCTGTATAGGAGGTAATATGGAGGTAGATTTGTAAATTCCTCAGTAACAATAGTAATGATTAAGGTCAACTGAGCTTGGAAGATGCCCTGCCAGCACTCTATAGCAGCTTCACCCCTGAGGTGGCTTAGACAAAGATCACCCTTTCCAGCTCTCCTTTTATGGAGAAGAGGTATGTGGCCCTTCATCTTCCCTTTTAGGTTGAAGTATTCCCCAATCTTTCTCCTTTGGGGAAAATTTCATTTTGCACAAATCAAAAGCATTCTTGAAAGAGTTCTTGATATGATGCCAGTAACATACATTATCCGCTGTTTTCATACCAAACAGCAGACTCGATATTTACAGATCTTTTTATCCCACACCACTTTTATAAGGTTGTAAGGCTGGCATGATTCTCCAGAAGAAATTGAATTTACTGTGCTTGCACAGGCAAACACAACCACTTTGTTCTGAGACCAAAACAAAGCATCACATTTGGCTTCTATTACAACTGTGTGTGCAAGCTGAGCAGTCAAACATTCTGAAATATTCACACAGCTGTATTCACCACCCCTCTGTACACTGTCTCTAAGTCAACAATGTAGTGTTTGGTTGCAGCACTTGTGTTTTCAATTTTCTTCCTTAGTATTACATTAGTTGTACTATTGTAACTTCTTGGAGGTCTCATATGCTCCCACTGCAGCTGAGAGGCTCCTCCATCTGGCGTGGATGCCAATAAATGAGCCGAACTCAATTAATTGATGTCAGTCAAATTTAAGTTTATATATGTTGACAACCAAAGAACCCCAAAAGGATTTCCTGTAATTCAGGTTTAGGCAAGTATGTTGATGTGCCATGATGGGCCACTCCAGTAAAATACCCTATGTGATTTAATTGATTACGTCATCTTCTTGATGAAAGAAGTCTACCACCATTTTTCAGAGACAAATGTGAACGCTTCATATTGTTTGTTTTGTCTGACCAATGGATAACTAAGTCCCAATGATATAACAGAGAGGAAACAGCAAATACTCCCTGGAAGATGAATATTTGGCATTTTTGCTCAGCAGATTTACTTAAAAGGAGCATTTATCATGTGTGATACTACCACATTCAGCCATCTAGTTGTGTTGTTGGGATGATACAGTGCATGGTGTCAGTCTCTCCCATGGTTCCTTATCTCTTTTGTAGATAGTAGATTGCACAGGCTTTTACTGTATTTCAGATTCCCCTTAATCCAATTTAACACAACTTTGTCCCTCAGTGTGACCTGGTGTTGGATGCAGCCCACAGAAAAAGCCCAGAGCCGAGCATAGGCCCCAGGAAAGAGGATATTGTGGAGAGCATCATTTTCAAGGCCTCAGATGTGGTAGTGGTGACCTTCAAAGATGTGGACCTGAATTTCGCCAGGAAAGGTACTGAGGGAGTGTTGACAAACTTTTATCTAGGTACATGAACAGCAGACTTTATATACCTAGTCATGTGCATACAAAAACTCATGGAACATACACGGTTTAACTCGATGTGTGTGTTACTTTGTATTCATTGAACACGCACTAAAACTAAATACGTCAGAGTGAATGCCTATCAGTGCATGCACACAACATATTGATTGTTTTCAGTCTATATTCACTACCTTGATGTCACAGAGGCTTTGCCATGGACTTCTTGTGTGTCTGCCCTGATTGGTCAGTAACTGAAGACTAATGTGATCAGTTGATTGGTCTGAAGGTTGCCCTGGCTCAGCAAGAACATTCAATGAAGGCTGAATGAGTCCTCTTCATCTAATTCATCTTGACCCCTACAGTTCTCCTTTGAAAGATAATAGTAGTAGTATATAATAATATAATATTATTTCTTCAGAAATGTTTTTTTGTCGAAGGTACATGTGTTTTTCACCAACTTAGTAACTGATGTAAGGGAATGTGGGAAAGTTGCTAAACATGACTTGACTAAAACTATGAAAACCACACAAGTTGTAAAAAAAGGAAACCGAGTTATACCTTTAAAGCTTGCACCCACTTGATCCGCATCCAAAAATTGTTGAGCAGGAAGTCAATTATTGGTGTGATCGCCAGTCAGTCATTCTATCTGTCAGTCCATCTTCTGACTCTCTTGTCATCTGTCTGTCTCTCCTCTCCGATGGTGTAGTCTCCTCTGATACAGGTAATATATGGCTGTTTTCTCCTCTCACACATCTCTGTATGCACTCAGACATACACACTTTAATAAGCTTACTGACAGTCTAAGATCAAACTCAAAATTTTTAAAAAAAGTGAATCTCCTAGACTTGGGCCTGATCTATTGCCACCCATTGCTGCATTTTAAATCCAATTTGGTGACAGAATTTGAGGATCATTGCTTTCATATAAGCTAAAAATAAGAATCCAATATCTGATGCAGGTCAGTCTTGCTCCATCTTTTCACCAGATCCTTTGTTAACTTTAGACGGGATGTTGCTTTCGGTGGAAGAGCTGCCACTTACCCTAACTCAGTTTAGTTAAGCTTTTAATTAGAGGTTAGCAGAAGCTGAAGTTTAGCCCTACCATGGAAATTATATGTACTGTGTGGCCCTGTGCTAACTTAAGAGGAATCTATGGATCTGTGAGAGATTTACAGCTAATAGTGTTAAATGTTTAATGTAGTAAACTAACCCCAATACTTGTGGTATTTGTTTTAAACTTACACTGATTCTTATTTTATGCGTTTTTAACAGCAGTTTTAAGCTAATTTGATTATGGTGGAGGTGCAAGCACAGATTTAGGCCTGTACATAGCCAGCCAGCAATGGAACCCTTGCTGCAGTGATTCTTAGAGGAGGAAGGATATAGTCATTAGTTTTGTTTCAGCTTATCTTTATCTTTTTATTTTCCCAAACCTGGAGTTCTGCTGTAGCACTTTATTTTCAAATGGCACTGGACCAAAGCTCAGGTCAAATCAGAGCCAGATGGAAGGGGAAATGATAAGCATTATGAGTGTGATTCCATTGAAAGCAACAGCTTGAAAACTCATGTCAAGCACTAGCACCTTAATTTGCTTTCTGAACGTTGTATTAAAAATCGAATTACATCAGAATTTTGAATTTGGTTTGGTCCTGAAGTGCTTTGAGGTCATATACTTGACTGCAGTCTAAATGCATGTTTGCTTACCCCTCACTACGCTCACATTTGATTTGTAAATGTTCCTTATTTTATGTACGATTCCATGGATGGACAGGGTGCACAAAATATACCAACCACCTCTGCTAATATAATTCAGGCTTGTTAGCCCAACTGTGGTGCCGATCTAGTATTTCTGAACTTGTTTCATACTAGAAATGCTAAAATGCGCTTTGTTGGATGAGTTGGGATGACTGAGTTATGTAACTCCAGGTGGCTGGTAAGCTTTATGCACATAGTCCATTGGTGCCAGCTCTGAGAATGTGAGAGCAGACTTGGGCTGACATGAGATTAGATTTCCTTTCAAATAGAATTGGGTTTTTTGAGCATGCCTTTCCCTGGTTTTAGGTAAAGCAACTAAATTATTCTGTGTGTTTACTTAAGTATAGTGAATGGTCCTGACCCTATGGACTGTTATCAGCCCCAGTAGACTTTTATACATGTAAATGTTATGTTTGAAGATGGTGCCGTGGTGATGCATAAAAAAGGAAGTGGGCAGACACATTGGGTGTTGTAGACACTCTGTTGATACTTTACATATAATTTCTGATACAAGTCAGCCAGCTGAAAGCACATTACTTCTTGATTTAATTAGTACATTCTGTCACAAGCTAAGAAAGCGATTGGGGACTGCTTTTATCCCTTTCTTTATCAGGCTGTTTTCATATTCCCGCTCACACTGTCAGAGCCCTTTATCCTTGTTAGCTTTACTAAGGCCAGCTCAAGCCATAGCTCAAATTTTTTTGAAAGGATTTTTTCCCAATCCAGTTGGACCCATGTCTGGTTGTGAGTGGGTGTGCCTGGCGAACCACCACTACCTCCATAAAGACCTTTGCTGTGAGAGCTTGTGGCTAGAAGCTCTTGAGGCATGAGCGCTTCCCTGCATAAACAGTGAAAGTGCAGCCATGTGACTGTATACCATCATGAGCTTCTCTGTGTGTGTGTGGGGGTGGGGGTGGGGGGCCTGTGTGTGTGCTTGTGTGTGGCAGTCTGATGTACATAAATATGTATTCTTTGTATGTGTGTGTGTGTGTCACAGACAACTTCACAGATGCAGCAGTGAGTGGTAGGATCAATGGCGAGCATAAAGAGAAAGATCTAGAGCCCTGGGATGGAGGAGAGACCCACAACTCTGACAGCCTTGAATCTCTGGATACAGATGTGGTAAGAAAATGCATAAGCACATTTGATGCTGCACATAGAATGGAAACCACAGAGGCCTTCATATAATGACTTGTGAATTTTATAGTGACAGAAGTAAACAGAGGCTGTGTCATTTAATCCACAGCATTGATTATTTGTTTATAGGGCTTTTCTGTAATTCTCTCACTTGTTCTCTGTTCCTCTCTCTCTCTCTTCAGTCAAACGGGTGGGACCCCAATGACATGTTCAAATACAATGAGGAGAAGTATGGAGTCTTGTCTACATATGACAGCAGCCTGTCCACATACACGTAAGTTTCTCTGTTCGTGTACATCTTTCTGCTGTATGAATATAGTGTGGCATGACACAAGTAAGATCTTGAAATCAGGCCTTCCCCAGTCACCCCATCAACCTGCTGCCCTTGTCTGACCTGAGCTTGTTTCCCAGGGTCCCCCTGGAGCGGGACAACTCAGAGGAGTTCCTCAAGAGGGAGGCGCGTGCTGCCCAGCTGGCAGAGGAGATTGAAGCCAGCGCCACATACAAGGCCCGCGTGGCCCTGGAGAATGATGAACGCTCTGAGGAGGAGAAATACACTGCTGTGGTGCGAGGGGAAAGGGAGACTCACACACTTAGCAGGTGAGATCAGGAGACAAACAGACAAACTTAGGGTCAGTACATACTAGTTGTGCCACTGTGCACCTTGAAATCATATAATTGCAGTTTGTCAGCATGTCTATCAAATTTTAATTAATTCTCATTGTGGGTAATTGGCTCTTGATGTGTGCTACAATACCAGTTCATTTAAAACATAGCAGCAATGTAACACTGCAACATCTACATTCTCATTGTGGGCTTTGCTTTATAATTGAGAATTTTAGTTATAAATTGTGAATATTATTATTAAATGTGCATTCTGCAAAATCATGGAGCTTGCCTAGCAATTAACTGAGTCAACAGCTCTATTGTTATTTGTAGACTTCTCGACTATGGTCTGTTGGAATACATCATTTCTGTTTTATGGTAATAAATGATTCAATAAATATTTCTGTCACCTTTTTATTAACAAGTCACAGCATCTTCATGCAGTAAAATATACTATAAATATCATCAGAGGTGATTTATCATCCTGGGAGTGCTGATTTCTCTCACAGGTTACTGTGTTTATTAAGAAAGAACTGGAAAGAGGCACATTGTACACCTTTGTATGTACACTCTGCATACTACAGTTCAGAATTATTTTTACAGGACTTTGCGCCCTTACCATGAAAGTGCAAGGATGAGAGCACAAGTACATGTGCTAAAAATATTATATATGCATAATGCTTAGAGATGGTGTGGGTCTTCAGTAGAAGGGCTCAGGCACAGGCTTGAGAAGCATATTTGAGCCTTAAAGGGAAACAAAGTAATTCCAGCAAATTCACTAAGTAGGCAGCAGCTGTTCCCAGAACAAATACTTCCTTGGTAATTAAAGAAAACATGCTCATTTTGGCTGATGAGAAGTACTTCAGTTGAATGTAAGAGAGTGCAGAATTAATTCCTCCCCTTTCGTTATCTTGACTATTGTCTTGTATATATTTAACAGAACCATCTGCCTCTATTTTGTCTGTGTGTATGTGTGTATATGTATGTGTGCATATGTATGTGTGCAGAGAGAACAAGTACATTCCTCCAGGTCAGAGGAACAGGGAGGCGATGTCATGGGGGCCAGGACGTCAGAATTCGCCTCGTCTGGCTCAGAGCTCAGGTGGGCCCTCAACTCCTCGACCAGGACCTCATGACTACAGTCCCAGCTCTGGGGCCGACCAGCGGGTGGTTAATGGAGGTACATTTTAATACATCACACAAAACTATGGTGTTGCTCACCCGTGAAATGCACAGAGGTGTATTGGTTGGTGAGGCAGTTGGTCAGTATAGTGACCCAATTGTGAGTGGAAAAGATTTTCTTTCCCGTGTTTTCTTATACTGTCTCTAAGATGTCCATATTTGTTGTTACTGTTAATTCTTTTTCTGCATTTATTGTACTTTATTTATGTCAGTTAAATCATTTTATTTCTGCTTTGCCATTCTCTCTCATATTTATTAATCTCCCCCCTCTTTCTCTTCCTGCTACACCTTTGTTTTCCTCACTTTAACTGGTTATCATCTGCTCTTTGTCATCCTTGATCATTTGTCCTTCCCTCTCTTAGGTTCATCCCACTGGCCCTCACCCTGTCCATCTCCCTCCTCCCGCCCCCCCTCTCGTTACCAGTCTGGCCCCTCCTCCCTGCCTCCTCGGGCGACCACGCCCACCAGGCCACCCTCCAGACCCCCCTCTCGACCTTCCAGACCCCCCTCTCATTCATCCCACCCCTCCTATCCCTCCTCCTCATCCTCCTTTTCCCACCATGGGCCCACGTCGCCAGCCTCCACTCTGCCCAAACGCATGTCTTCAGAAGGTACCCACATCAGTGTGGAGTAGACCTGGGCAAAGGCATGAGTTGAAGGTGGATGGATTAAGCTCAATATGGAACTGATATTCCCAGTCATATTGAAAGCTGTTTTAAGTGTCTTAAAAGTTAAATATTGAAACTACTTTCAAATATACATTTGCCCAGGTCTAGTGTGGAACAACACAAATAGGTGAAGTTGCATTTTCAGATTGACTTGGGGTCAGATTTGCAATTTCCACAAAAATGGAAATTGTGAGGATTCAGTAAGCCACAAAACTGATCCTTTGTCAGTGCATTTTCACCTTGGCATGTGGGTGCATCACAGTGTGTGCTGTGCTTTCTGTCTAGCAAGAGTTATGCCACCAAAACCACATTTTTTTTGTCTTAGAGAGCAATCAAGATAATCTTTGCAGGGAGCATAATCTTTTCATTAAGTAGGAATGTTGTGGCTGCTAAAGAATTTTTTAAAAAATTCCCAAAGATATAAAGTTTTTCAAAGATTTGAATGAGGCTCTGGTGACATTTTCTGTTATGTTGGTTCTGTTCCCCTGCACATTGGATTTTAACTACATTAATGAATACAAGGTTAAAATATCAGGGTTGAGCTTTAAATTTGAGGATATTTATATCTGTATTTGTTGGATGGTGTAGGAATCCTTTCAGAAAACATCACTCTCAACTTGTTATTGAGTTTTTCTACCATTTTGCCATTTACCTCCTTGGTTGTTGCATCTTTAATGACACCTAGCATTGTTGCTGGCCACGACCGTGACCGGTACTTTTAATGACAACCTAGCATCATTGCAGAGAGGTTCTAATTAAGATTAATTTATTGTTTTTAAACATCATCAGGTGCTCTACGGTGATGTTATTTGTTATTGTCCTAAAGTTTGGGGGAGTTTAGTCTTTATTTCACATTAAATCCAATGAGCTGGAACACTGAGTTAAGATAATAAAATGCCACTGTCCAAGTACTAATGGATCATATTTTATACAGTGAAATAGCAAAATATTCATCAAGTGTTTAGCCAAAGATTTTGCACAAACTCTGCTTTAACAGTGAATTCTTTAAATACAGGTTTTCACCTCACCTTGTCTCCTCATTTCCCCATTTCTCATCTCTCACTTTACTTGGTTATGGTTTAAAAAGTGTGGTGTGTTGTTTGATCACTTTCCAGGATCATCTGCAATTTCTCCACTAACATGCATGTCACCAAATAACATGAGTGGATGATGTGATATTTAAACATTAGATTGCTGCAGATGTTTGGGGTTTTTAAAAGATTTTGAGAGACACAGATGAACTTCAAAGAGAAACCACAGCAGGGTGGTTGGAAACACAGGCTGCTCAGTTTGTTTAACTCACCTCCACTGTCTGTTTATGGAATTCTGTCTGTCTTCATTTGTATGTCGAATCTACAGGTCCACCCAGGATGTCTCCAAAATCCCAGCGGACGCCTCGTGCTCACAGAGTGCCACCCTGCCGGACCACTGGAGTCCCTCCAGGAGTGGACTTAATTTCCCACAATTCTCCCGGAGAGGTCCCAGTGACTCCACCAACCAGGAGCAGCTCCTCTGGAGGGACATGGTCTTCAGTAGTTAGCGGAGGTAGAAAAGTTCTTTCCCTCTTTTTTTATTTCTTGTGTTTTTATTGTGATTAAAAAAAGAACATGAATATCTCACAGTGGAAAATATCTGCAAAGAAGATAGAATATTATGGTTCAGCATCACTGGATGACCTTTTTTGAAGTGCCTTGCATTGTTGTGAAAAGGCAATTTTCCCTTATCATAGTATTATTAAAAAAGCACCTGTGAGTGCCTATCCTCTAATACTGGAAAGTAAATCGAGAAGGGTTACTTAGAAGGAGGTCAGATTTTGTGATCACTAAAATCTCATGTCTTGCCCCCCTTCTCAGCTCACAGACCTCGCTCCCCCCGACAGAATAGTATGGGTGGAGCCTCCCCTGGCCCCTCCTCCCTCCCGTCACCTCAGACAGGAACTGCTCCTGTGGAAACTGTTGCTACACCAACATCAGCTTCCTCTCCTACTGCTGCTAGCCCTGCTCCCAACATGGTCGCCTCTCCAGGAGATGGTAAGCTTCAATGAATGACAGAAGGAGTAAAAAATGCAAAGGATGATATGAAATATCTGCTTTGTATATACTTAGTTTATATAGTGTTTTATACAGTCTTTTTTCTGTTCTGTATAGCAAAAGAGTGTCGTGTTCAGGAGACAAGACAAACATCCCCCACGGCAAACAAGGAGAACATCAAGCCCTTGGACAGCTCACCTAGTATCACCAGACCAGTCTGTAAAGGTACAGTAGACACTGGATAACAGTATTTGTTTTAGACGTTAGAGTACTGGGAAGCTTTATTACAAAGATTCTGATGAAGAGACCATTTGCTGAGACATTTGTTTTTATTTATTTAGCTGTCATTGTAATTTAGGCTGTTCTGTTGGCTTAAAAATAGATGTTTCCTTAGTCTGAACCATTTCTGTCACGACTGAACCACTCAGTCACATCTTTCTCTCTCCACTCACCTTACAGGACCCCCTTCTATGGCACCAGACCACAGAAAACAAATAGATAATTTAAAGAAATTTAGTGTAGATTTTAGGGTAAGTATCTCTTTCATTCATATGGTATAGAAATTCTCAAATTCTGACATTACTAACCTTGTGTTTATGAGGCTGCAGTATAGCTTGTGTGTGCCTGCTCGAACTTAATTTCCTCTCTTTCAGTTGCAGTCTAGTTCAAACCCAGACCCTGCCTTTGACCAGATGATGACCAAGCCACCCAGAGATCCAGCAGACAAGCCTAAAGACCTTCCCCTGGACAAAGCCTCCACAGCAGGGAGGGAGGGCGGTGAAGAGGGTGTTGTAGTGATTGCTGCTGGCACCCCCAGTGGTGCCCCTGCTCCATCCACCACCACCACAAACACCAGTAAGCCTGGCAGCCCCGCTGCACTGTCCCCGTCTCCCTCAGCCCCAGACCAAAAGAGGGCGGGGCTGGATGTGACATCGCAGGGAGTTCAGACAACGGCCACGTCCACATTCAGTGGACCCAAGCATGAAGAGAAGGAGGAGAAAAAGGAGGCCGTACAAGAGTGAGTGGAAGGGACAGTATGGCTCAGAAAGGGAATTTTACATATTTTTAAGATCTGTATTTTTCTTATTATCATCAAATCCAATGAAAACCAACACTGACTTGATCCTAACAAGTATTTTCTGTGTTATCAAAGCCTAATATTTTATTTTCTTGTGCCTTCGGTCCAAAAGCTATTAAAAACACACCAGTGTGCTACACCTTTACATTGAGTGATATTTCCTTCATCAACATGAACATGGGCACTGTAGTTCATTCAGTCCCACACACATTCTGCTGCCAGATACTCATTAGAACATCAATAGTCTCCAAAAAATACACAATTTATTCCTGTTTGAGTTAAGTTTGCTAAAGGTTGCTTGTTGACAATAAGATAATAAGATCCTTTAAATGTTAACATCTTCACTATTTGTTCTCTTCCTGCAGTCAAGTGAGAAAATCAACCCTGAACCCAAATGCCAATGAGTTCAAACCCAGGTTCAATACACAGGTCAGTATGCCCTGCTACTGGCAGGCTGCACAGTTTAAATACCACAAACTTGTCAGTAAGCTACTTTTTTAAATGTCTCTGGCTGTGTCTGTCTCTACATATACTACTTTATCAGCCCAAACCAGCCAACACCCCGACGCCCCCCAGGCCTCAGGGCCAGCCCAGCCCCTCCATCGTGGTACAGCAGCCCACGGCTGTGTATGGCCAGACAGTCTGCTTCCCTCAGATGTATCCTCTCACTCCAGTCAGCCCTGGAGTGCAGGTGAGACATACAGCTGCATGCTGAAATGTGCAGTGTGGAGACAGATGTACTTGTTTCTATTCAGTGCAGATCACCCTGTGCATCACATTAAATCAGTATGAAATGCAAAGTTCCTTTAAAACAAATCCCTGACTAACAACCATCACCTTGAGATCTGCCAACATGTCTGCTTTGGTTTGTCCTCATTTATTTATTTTTCTTTCATTTTCTCTCTTTGATTTATCTCTAATGGATGTCATCATTATTTTTTCTATGTTTAGTTCCTTATCTTTTTTAGGAGGCCAAATCTCTTAATTTTTATAATGTTGTTTTCTTTGTACACCAATCTACAGAACATGTGCATCCTTCATCATCACTTTTCTTTCCTTTGTCATCTTCCACGCACTGTTATTTTATCAAATTACTTTTGCTTAGTTATTTTTTAAATATTTTGGTAAAACAAGCTTATAAATGTTAAAGGAATGGCGGAAGTATATGAAACAGTATAATGTCAAAATAATATTTTTAATCTCTCATTGGTTTTTTAGCTTATTTTTGGATGAAACCTGTTATATTTTTAGTCGTAAATCTATATCTTTGCTTGTGTTGCTTTAAGAAAAACTTGGTGATCCAACATCAGACACGTGTAAACGATAAAATACCTTGGTGAACAACTAAAGAGTGGTTCTTTTTCCTTTTCTCCCCCTCCTCCTCTCTCTCTTGCTCCATTAGAAAAGCATAATATGGAAGGTTTGTGAAGATTTCTATTTTTTAAATCCTTTTGTTTTTTTGTTGTTTTGTTGTTTTTTTTGTTTTTTGTTTTTTTAAAAAAAAAAGCCCAATCAGTACTGAGATGTTTTGCTTGCTTGTTGAATTAATGCCATCAGATGTTGGTTTGCCAACTTCTTATTGCAATTCATTTTAAACTGTCATCACAGATGGACTTATAACTTCATTTTATTTCTATTGGCTTCATCTGTTTACCAAATGAATGGCTGTGAGCTAATAGGAGTTTAAGCCTCTTTGTTTTCGCTGCAGTACTGTTTGTAATATAAATGCATGGTGTATGATATTAAGGAGTTAAGGAACAGAAGATGACAAGCAGTGTTTGCATTATAGTTGTTAAACACCCAACAATAGACAGGCATAGAGAATGCATGTGGCCCCAGGTAAGAGATAAATCCCACAATCTCAATCTCACATGCACATATGTGTTTTTAAATGTTATTTTGTATGTGTTGGCTATTAAGCAACAGCATAAAGCTCAATAGCTGGTGTCCAGCCCCACAGACAAGTAGTGAAAGTAGTCCCACACAAATAAGCACAAATTCACCTGTTTCTACTCGAGGGCTGGTTTTCATTCTTGTAGAAATTATGCTGAAGTCCCCTTAGAGGACTTAGTATAAACTTATTCTTCCCCTCCTCCCTCCAGTCTCCAGCTATGTACCAGGTTCAGATGCCTCATATGACGGTCAGCCAGTCTAAACCCTACAGACCAGGTAAAGGTGAGAATAACCACTGCTTACTCTCATCTCCCGCCCACTTGTTTCTCTTTCTTTCTGAAGCTTACTAAATGACTCTGGTTGGGAAAATTACTGTATTGGCCCCAGTGTTGTTTCTCAATATTATGCTTAGAGTCTTATTATATTCAAGAACCTTGAATGTCATGATAAGGAGCTGAAAAAGTTTGAAATCTGCTAAGTGCCAGAGAAAATTATACCTCCATTGTCCATGACCCATACAGGAAATGCAACTGATTGATCAGTTGATTCATTGATAAAGTTTATTATGCCGGGGGAAAATTGAAGTGCCTATGTGGGCACAAATTTGCACATGCACAATAAAAACACACATTTAAAAAATGCTAAAAGACATATCACAGAGGCAGATGGAAAACAATACAGCAATAAATAATACACAGTATTACACATCTACCTGCAGTGCTCATTTAAGAATTTGATACAAGAAATGTTAGAAACTGAAGTTTGTGTAAGTGCAAAAAAGTGAACTGAATGAAGAAATAGTTTCACTTAACTTGGATTAGCTGCATAAATGTGGTATTTATTCCACACATCAATAGAAAATATTTCTCAGTTCTCAGTGCCTTTCCCATCAGAACTAAACCTGATGAAGAGTTTCTTGGAAAATGGGGTTGGTTTATATCCAGGCCAGTTTAGTAAATCATTCCCTGTTTCCAAACTCTTTGAAAACTAGCAGTCGTTTTTCTCACTCCTCCATGATTCTGTTCAGTTCAGATTTTTGGGATGTTAATGTAATCTCTCAATATGAATCTCCAGTACCCAACATGCCCCAGCAGAGGTCAGACCAGCATCACCCGCCAGGCACGCCCACCATGATGCACCCAGCAACGGCAGCAGGACCACCTATTGTAGCACCCAGCCCCGCCTACTCTGCCCAGTACTTTACCTGCAGCCCGCAGCAGTTCACCAGTCAACCGCTGGTCCAGCAGATGACACACTACCAATCGCAGGTAAGATTTACTCTGTCACTGCCAGCAACACAACATCAGCAAATTTCAGCAATGCTCAACCTGGGAGGCTCCTCTATTAAGAACCATATGAAATCATTTCAGTTACTCTGGTACTGTCAGTAGTGCTGGCAGTCTTTATAACTCCCAGCTGTTCAGCCATTTGTCTGACAGATGCCTGCAGTCCAGCAGGTTGACAGGGAGTCAGCACGATGCCAGCATTTCATCACTTCTGATTTGTGAAGCTGACTGCTGACTGTTGCCTCTTAACACCTGAAGTGTTACCTGTTTGCAAACAGGCTGTGATACAACAACCGCAGAAAAACAGGCAGTTCAGAAGATTGACTCTAGGGTGTTTAAGGGTAACACAATGATCACATATTGAGAAGAGATGGTAATTTCAGTCAGTTTTATTAGTGTTAATATTAATGACACTTACCACACAATTTT